>NC_138730.1:19715538-20158038 GCF_965113295.1 Leuciscus leuciscus | reverse complement strand
CTCCACCACCATCAACTCTGCCTCAGTCGGTCGTCCCCCTGGTTCCGTCTGGCTAGTCTCAGCCATGGCTCCTCCCTCCCTCAACTCCACCATGGGCATTCATCATGGGATTCCAGCTGGGGATTCCTCCCTGGCTCCTCCTTCTGCCAACTCCTCCTGGCTTCTACCGCCGTCGTCTCCTCCCTGGCTTTTCCTGTTGTTTGCTCTGTCCTGGTTACTGTGTTCATGCGTTGTACCTGGGTCCTCCACCCAAGACCCGTCCCGCCTTCCTCTGTTGGACTTTTTTATTGTTGTTAAAAGACGCATAGGCACGCATTCTGGATGGAGGGGAATGTAGGCTTATCTGTGTCTTATGTCTGTTTGGGTAAGTTTTGCACTTGTTTTAAATCAGTTTCCTGTGTTTCAGTTTGTTTCCATTGTAGGATTATCAGTTACACCTGTCATTTATTTTGTTGATTAGTTTGTGTATTTAAGCTCTGTGTATCTTTTAGTTCATGGTCTGTTATTGTCACGTTATAATTGGTTGTTCTGTTCCTTCCTTTTTTTTGAGTGTTCTGAGTTTTTTGTTAAATCTATAACTGCTGCATTTAGATCGATTACCTCAACATTTTTCATGGAAGCTGACATAAAGATGTACTTAAGTCTTACTTATGTAAGTGGGTCAAAAAGCGCTCTTAAGTTCAACTAATTGCATTTCATATAAATTTAAACTATAATACAAACAATATTGCAAATTCCACACCGAAAACACTGCATTCAGTTTGGACTTAAATTATTTTAATAAGAGCTCTTTATAAAAGTATGCTAAATTGGACTTCTTTATCACAAGGGTTAGTTCAACAAACTGGCTGTATTCTTGCTGATATTCAATAGTGTGATGTTTTTTTAATTTTAAATGCACATAAGTGATTCATCTCTTGAGAAATCAAAGAAAATCTCAAACAATCTCTGACCTGAACAGGTTCTGGACATTAACAATGATTTTTGCATCAGCCATATAGTCTTCCTCAGCGCTCATGGTGCTCTCCCTGTCAACAACCACCATATTGGCAGCAAATGAGACACCACAACGCAACAGGTCATCCAGGCTGTAAGGAGATACACACACACACAGACAGACAGATCAATTTTTTTAGTAAGACATTTGGCAATGTTTAATGCAACTTCAAATAATCATGCTGTCATAGACTTTTTTGAGTTTTGTATTAAGCTAATAAAGCTTCCATCAACTCTTCCACTCTTTATTTCAAATCTAAGTGGGAAAGTTTGAGTTAGGATAATTTGCAACAGCGTGAGTTTTTAAACAAAACAAGGCTGTAAAAGCAGACTAGAAAGTAGACACATATATCAGGTGAGCATAATGACTGTGCCCAACAACCTCTGTAGTTATATTTAGCCATTTGTTAACAGCAAGTTAAGTAAAAGCTTTAAAATTACAAGGGGGTATTACGTATTCTGTGTCGTAGAATCTAAAAGTAAAATCTTGAGTTTGTGTGCACCACAGACCTTACTTTAGGCATTTAACCAAAAACCCATAAAAAAAAAAAAAACATGACTTCAGTAAGATGGAATCATTAGTTCAAAAATATTAATTTGTTTCCAGGTTTTTAGACAGCACTCTATTATCAATTGTGTCTTGCGCTAATTCATTGTTTTTATGTTATCTCAAGAAGGTGACTCTCGATGTACAGCAGCGGCCTTATCTCCTTCCTGTCCTCAAAATAAATGTATCATTTGAGGGCAGGATACAAACAAACATTATAATGTTTCATATTTCATAATAATGTCTCTTGCCTGTCGATTGACCCAAGCAAGTAATAGATCATTGGGAACCAACAGACCGTCTCAAGAAGTTCTGCATCTGGCCTAAAAGACAGACAGTCCACACAGAAACAACATATTGCAGACACCTGTAGACATTATAACTAAAAGACATTGGCAACTAAAGAGTTAGTAAAGCTCAATAAACAAGGTAAAAGAGAGTGATGTGTAAAATAAGGATTTTTACTCTTTTTCCAAGAGCAGCACGATGGGCCACAGTTCATTCTGTGGTCTGTATGAGGCTCGTAACGGGAGGATGAAGTTGTACAGGCTATTTCCTGCTGTCTCAGCGGACACAATGATGAGCTTATTCTTCAAACCATACGCTCTGACATCATCATCGTCTTTGTGGTTGCAGGCCTTAGACAAAAACTGACATCACAATAAGATAATTACAATTCAACATTAAACCAGTGATACCTAGGTGCATACACTGAATACTTAAAGCATATTCATAAAACATACACTACCGATCACATTTTTTTTTATGTTATTGAAGAAAGTCTCGTATGCTACCAAGGATGCATTTATTTAATAAAAAATACAGTAAAAACATAACTGTTTATAATTGCTTTCTATTTGAATATATTAAAAAATTTAATTTATCCCTATGATGTAAAGCTGAATTTTCAGCATCATTAGTCGTTAGTGTCACATGATCTTTGAGAAATCATTCTAATATGTTTTCCTGCTCAATAAACATTTCTTATTATTATCATCATTTTTTTCGCTGTAACAAAAAAAGTAAGGTTTTTTTTCTTGATTTTTGGATGAAAAGAAAGTTCAAAAGAACAGCATTTATTTGAAATAGAATTCTTTTGTAACATTATAAAAGTATTTACTGTAACTTTTGATAAATTTAATGAATCCTTGCTGAACAAAAGTATTAAATTCTTTCAACAAAAATGAATGAATGATATTTATTGTGCAACATAATTATTAAAGATAGGTTAAATCCACTTCAAACTCAAATACCTGAGGGAACACATACATATGTTAAAGCATATATATGTAAACTGTTGTTCATATTATTGTCCACCAAAATGTAATAAAGACATTTATTACCTTTTCCAGCCGCATACAACATTTGGGCGTTTTCTTTTTCCGTAAATGGCAAAGTATCAGAGAGCTTCCTATGTAGGGTAAATTTGGGGGATATCCCTTAATGTAACTAAAAATAAATAAAAAATTAAGTTCAGGAAATCTAGTTCCCATGGCAGATATCCTGATATTATTCAATGTTTCTAATGACATTTAATCAAACTAAAAACAACGGTTACACTTTATTTTAAGGTGATGTAGTTACATTGTACTTACTCAAAAAAATACTCAAGTAATATTAATTGATCCACATGCACTTACTATCGGGTTACGGTAAGGGTTAAGGCTTTAGTTTAGGGTTAGTTACTTGTAAGTATGCATAACTTACTGTTATGCACTCACCTTAGAATAAAGTCTTACCAAAACAACTTTCGTAAACAGAGGATTTCCTCTCTCAGGTAAAGAACAAATTACCAATCGCTACATTCATCTCCACTGGAGTACTGACATGGACTCTTTGACTGATCGCTGAGTTGATTGCCAGTCTGAAATGAAGGTGAATCAGTCACTTCTAGAACAGGAACCATGTTTGCTCTTCTGGTCTCAGATATATTTGTTTCAGTTGAAAGAGATGGACCTAAACTGGATGGAATGCTTATATCCTGCACATCTATGGCCATGGTACCTTTAGGAAATACAAACAAAAACCTTTAGGCAAAAATCGGGAATGACATTACATTATCTTTCATAGAAAAACTGTAATTTTATGGTGAACTTTTTTAAAACTTAACACACAGTACATACGCATCTGTTCAAAAGTTATAGTAAAGTTCGGTATGCGAGTATGGTCAAATTCTGGTAACTTTACAATAAGGTTCCATTGGGTTAATGCATTAACTAAGTATGAGCAAAACAATTGTTACAGTATTACTATTTATTAGTCTTTGTTAATGTTATTTAATAAAAAATACAACTGTTCATTGTTACAGTAGTTCAATTTAGCTCAGGTCTATTAAATAATATTAACTGATACAACTTGTTTGTAGTGATGTATCAGTAAATGTTCAAATTAACATCAACTCAACTAATCAACTAATAAATGCATTAAAAGTATTTTTCATTGTTAATTCATGTTAACTAATGTTAACATATGGAACATTATTGTAAAGTGTTGCCAAAATTCTTTTGGTTTCAAACGATTCTTTTATTCAGTAACAATGCATTAAAGGGTTAGTTCATCCAAAAAGTCTGTCATTAATTACTCACCCTCATGTCGTTCCAAACCCGTAAGACTTTCATTCATCTTCGGAACACAAATTAATGAAATCCATTTACCTCCATTAACAGCTATGCAACTACCATTTTCAAGCCCCAGAAATGTACTGAAGACATCAAAGTAATGTGACCCAAGTGGTTTAACCTCAATTTTATGAAACGATGCGAGTGCTTTGTTTGCAAAAAAACAAACCAAAAACATAATTTACCACTTTACTGACAAAATATTAATCTCCACTGAGCGTTCACGCAACAACATCTGCTCTCGCGTCAACACAAAACGCATGCGTCGTGGTGCTCTCGTGACAGCGTGTTGGAGATATTTAGTCAATAAAGTGGTAAATTGTGAGGTTTTTTTGCTCAAACAAAGTATAAAACTGAGGTTAAACCTCTTGGGTCACATGCATTACTTTAATGATGTATTTACCTTTCTGTGGCTTGAAAGTAGTAGTTGCATAGGCTGTCAATGGAGAGAATGAAAGCTCTCAGATTTCATAAAAAAAAAATTTTGTTCCGAGTTTGGAACGGCATTAGGGTGAGCAATTAATGACAGCATTTTGGGGTGAACTATCCCTTTAAATTGATTAAAGGAACAGTAAAAACAAAAACTGTTTCAAATAAATGTTGTTCTTTTTAAACTTTCTATCATCAAAAAATCCTAAAAATATATTCATTAATATTCATTAAAATAATAATATTTGACAATATTACTATTTTCACTACTTTTGACCAAAGAAATCCAATCTTGATGAGCATGAAAGAATATCGTACAGACCCCAAACCTTTAAACAGTAGTGTATGGCACTGCTGTGATATGTACAGTATCTTTGTTTGAAGTATTATCAGATGCATTTGTCTGACCCATGCTAGTAATGGCACTGTTGGTTGGGGGTTGAGTCATGGGGCTGTCTGTACACGCTGCCTGGGTCTTGAAGCAGGATTCCTCCTCTTTGGTGAGACTGATATAGAAGCACACGTCCAAGGGTTTCATGATGTGCTGAGGACCAGGGTTCAGCAGGATACTCTTAGTATCCTCAGGGCACACTCCAATAAGACAGATGCCATACCTAGAAATGAGAGCGATATTTACACAAATATTTATTATTTATTAAAAAGTAAAAATGTGAAATGAAGTGAAATGAATTGAAGGTCGAGAGGTGAGAAATTGCCATTTTTGTGGAATCAAATGTCATTTTCTCTGTACTGACATTTATTGCATTTCTCAAATACTGTATGCTTATTCCACATACTCACTTATTATATGCATTTAAGGAGGCATAAGAGAAGCTCTTTCCCTCATACTCAGAAAAGAAGACGCTTTCTTTCAGAACAATGCTGTACACTTCATTTCCTGAGCATTTTCCATAAATTCTGTGCCAGTCCGAAGGAGAGTGTTGACCTTCTCTGCAGAGTTACATACATAACATCATATCATATAGAATTATGATTTTGTGTTCCAAAACATGGGGATGAGTAAATAACAAAAACATTTTTGGGATGAATTATCCCTTTAAAGTCACCATGAAATCAAAATGAATTTGACTATTCTTGTTGTTGTTGTTTTTTATGGAATATTGCGGTAATTACTATAAAGGATTTGATGCACCTTCTAATTTCTAAAATATTAATGTGCCATCGGAATCTTTAATCACAATAAGTTCCCCACTTTCATGCAGCTCATCTCTTCTCTGATGATGTGTTTACTGGTGCAAGGGTGGGACAACCTGTCACTCACATGACATCACAGAACATAGCAAACCACAACCATCCAACAATCTAAACAATTCTGTTAAACTCGGATATACTTCACAATATGGAAGGAAAGAACATTGCAACTTCTGTTTCATGCTGACTTTAAGGGTTTTTGATATGACATCAGGCTGGTGTACCCACAGGCCTTGTGAGGTGTGCACCAGCAGGGTGATGAAGCTGGACGTGGCAGGACAGATGCAGTTCAGGGCCAGCATGGCATATTTAAACTCTTCCTCACAAACAATATGATCTGAAAGGGAACATCACAGCACAATTGTGTTGGAAAGTTATGCATTAAAGTATCCTGGCTATTTCTCTACATTTAGTCATTGTTTGAATTGAAATGTTCTGGAATAAATTAATTGAGACAGATTTAACAATACCTGCAAATTTCACATGAAATTTGTTTTCTGGTTTGAGAATCTGAACAAAAAGAGGACAGCTTGGAGCAAAGTCCTTTACTGCCCAAGCCCTCAGGATGGTCTGGTAATCCTAAAAAAAAAATAAAAAAAATATTATTAAAGGTGGAATATTCATAGTAATAATTACATAAATAAAGCTCTGCAAAAAATATTCTATATGTCCCATCTCTTCACAGATAAAGACAAAGCTTTAACATTTTTAATATTAATTCTTCACTTTTTGAACCGCAAGAATACATACTGCTGCATTTCGATCAGCCTCACAGCGACAGGTCAGAATGAAACAAGCCTCAGCATTATCCAGCCTGTATAGAAAGAGAATGCATCTTGAATTCTTGTTGTTGTTTCTTTTTCTTACACCAGTTTTTATTTTATTTTATTGTTTTAAGTGTAAACCTCTCTAATTTATATTTAAGCTTTATTTTAAGTGTTTTGTTTAACTACTGCCACATGCAGGCTTAGGAAGATGAAGGAGAGAGGGCTGGATCCAATTGCAGCACTTTTAAATTTCTATTCCACAAACTAAACTAAACAAACAAGGTATTCCAAATGTAACAGCTAAGCAAACAACACAGACAATACAGGACAAAGAACTGAAATTGAGGACTTAACTGAGTTAAATACACAGGCTAAAGGAGGAACCAAACAAGACACAGGTGAATATAATCAATTAACCAATGAGTAACCATAGTAACAAAGATGATAATCAGAAACCAAGGAACTAAAAACAGGAAGAAAACACAGGAACCAAAGGAAACACAACATAAGAGTCCACAAGCAGAAAATAACCGTTACAGTACTCTCCCCTCTCATGCCAGAACTAGTCTAACTGTGGAAGGAGGGTGACACCAAGGTGAAGCCGACAGACAAAGACAAAGGAGCCAGGGAGCAGAGCCATTTGGACAAAGATCCACGCCAGAACCGATGGAGAGTGGAGCCAGGAGCCTGACTAACTGAGGTAGAGCCGGGAGATGTGGAGACCCAGGTGAAGCTGAGGAGATGAAGATCCAGGGAAACACCGCTGATCTGGAATGCCAAAGTGGAGCCGCAGCATTGCAGGACAAAGGTGGAGCTGGGGGCTCAGCAGACCCTGGTGGAGCCGGAGGGAGTGAGGACAAAGGAAGAGCTGGAGGGAAGGAGGAACACGGTGGATCCAAAGGGGTGGAAGGCTGAGGCGCAGCCGGAGGCCCGGATGCCCGGAGGTGGAGCTGGGGAGTCAGGCGAAGCCAGAGATAGAGGGCTGGATGGGACCAGCAGAGACAAAGGAGCTGGGCTGCTGGGCAGAAAGAAGGAGACAGGGGGCTGGGCAGCTAGGCTGAACCAGCGGTGACGAAGGAGACAAGCGGAGACTAGACACAGCAACCACTCCTCAGTGGTGGGCATATGGGCGGGGCTCCACTCCAACTTCTACAGGGACAGATGTTGGTGCCGACTCTCGCACCTGTTCAGACTCGGTGACTGGCTCGTTTCGGCCAAGCGATCTCACGCTCAACTTTGTTACAACTACTATGTACTTACATTTAAAAAAAAATTTAGGTACAAAGTACTAATTGTGTTCATGTTGTACTGCCAAATACTTTTGCTGGTATTGAAGTGGGATTCGGGTAAGGTTAGGGACAGGTTTGGTAGTAAGGTTTAAGGGTGGGTTAAGGGGTAAGGGGTTTAATTTAAATGTTAGTGCATAGTAGTTCATATAAATTGGGACAATATGGTGTAACATTGTTTATAATATAGTTTATACACTGATGTAATACAATATGTTACATTGACGTATTATTGTTTTGTATTATTGTTATATTATTGTATACAAAACATGATGACCACTCACAGGTGAAGTGAAAAATTACGCTGTAAAAAAATAAGAATGGTCAATTTTAATTTCATGGTGACTTAAACATGAGTTATTTCATTAGCTAACAAACTAACGTGCAATATGTGTTTTACAGCATTTATTCATCTTTGTTCATATTAGCTAATAAAAATGCTATTGTTCATATCTCATGTTAGTTTACAGCACATTAAGTAATGTTGACATTAACAGAGATTATTACATGCTTTAGAAGTATTGCTCATTGATAGTTCGTTAACAAATGAAATCTTATTGTAAAATGTTACCGATTTATGTCTTAATATCTTACACAAATTTGCTTAAGCAAATTTATAAAAAAAAATTAGGCACTTTATAGCAAAACTGTGGCATATGGATTCTGTTCCATGTATATGTGATTCGCAGTAAAAATTTGATTTCACAACAATCAGGTTTGAAAAAGCTTGCAGTTTGCTAACTCAACAAAATCTTTCAAGATATAATTTATGGCCCTTTTTAATAGAAATACTCAGTGTGATAAGGCAGAA
Source organism: Leuciscus leuciscus (assembly GCF_965113295.1). Classification (NCBI taxonomy): domain Eukaryota; kingdom Metazoa; phylum Chordata; class Actinopteri; order Cypriniformes; family Leuciscidae; genus Leuciscus; species Leuciscus leuciscus. The sequence goes on along the minus strand of NC_138730.1, from coordinate 20,149,372 downwards.
ATCATGATTTTTTTTTATATATTATGGCATTTTTTGTAGATGTGGGATGTGTGAAACAGGCCCAAGATATTGCAACAGATAAATATAAATATATCTCTTTGAACTCACTTTGCTCTGACCAAATCTTGATCTTTGAGAGCAGAGCCCTGCAGATATATGACCCTATGTGACCACATTGGGATCCGCAGTACCCGTCTCACTGACGCATCCAGCTCTGTTGGGCAAAGGATGATGACATAGTACTCCTGGAAGACATCAAATTATTATTTATTATTATAGCTCTCTATACAAAGCATAGGCTATGACTTTATTATAGTCCCTGAACGACAAAGGTATGCATGTTAAATATGTAGTTCAAGTCATGCAGTGATATTTGTGTATATTTTATATGACAGTCCTAGGTTTGGATGTTTTGTTAATGGCATGTATTCCTGCAAAATAAGAGACTGACAGATCGTGTTTCAAAATGGAAAGATTTTGATGGTGCCCGGGGGGGCTCAATGTTTACACTTTTGGGGGAGATAAACCCATTAATGGCATACAAATAGTAGTCAATAAACAATAAACTGGGTTAAGAGAATGTATTTCAACATAATAACATACACATGCTTTAATTTATAAAGTGAACGCAAGTCTCTAAATTGTATAATTTTCTTATTATTTAAACTTCAATGTAAGCTGTCCAATTACTACAATACCAGCAAAATCATAAAGTTATAATGTAAGTGATAAAATGATCCTTTGAACTGTTGCTTAGGGTGACCATATGTCCTGTTTAACCAGGACATATCTGGCCAGGATTTCGAGATCGCCCAAAATGCCCGGGATTCGGCTTTTGCTTTCTACAGTCACCATTCATTATGTTTACATTATTACGTTATTTGACACTGACACGTACGTGCCAGCTTTGCAGGTCATGCATTCTGATTCACACGGATCCCGATCGAGACGAAAACACAGGAATTTTCTTAGCAATGCTAGAACGCACATCAACCGATCACTTGTTTAGTGTTCATGTAAACACTACATTCAGATTAACCAATCGGAAGTAATTCAGTACTACTGAATCAAAAGGTGTACATGTAAACAAAATGAATGGCGACGAGAAAGCAAAAGCCGAATCGCGGATATTTTGGGCGATCTCGAAATCCCGGCCGGACATGACCTGGAATATGGTCACCCTACTGTTGCTGAATTTAATAAATGAAGCAAACTGACACTATATACGCATATAAAGCCTAGTGTATGTCAGGTCCATAATATTAGTAAGAACAGTGACAAATGACAATAACAATTAAAGGCTCACTGAAGTGCTTTGGAACACACAGCTTTGTATGATGCTAGCGAATCCGAGCGCTGATGATACGTTGGATTCAATAGAAGAGGTGTGAATAAAATTCTAGCCATTTCATTCTTAACCAACATACAGAAAACGTAATAAAACTTGAGCGTTTGAGCAAACGAACACACAGACACACATCTCCAACCCATTTTGCTCCGTGACGTGTCAACGGTCGCTTTGGCCAGCAAAGCTTTTTATTAATTTATAGCATAGGGGGCGGAACACTTTAGATTCTAGAGAGCATTTGATTGGACAGAAGATGTGATGAGAAGTGCAGAGCGATGTCATAAAAATCCGTGATCCATTTCAGCAGAAATGAGAGACTAAGTTTTGAATGCTTATACCTCCTAAATGCAAATTGTGTTATTGTTTTGGAACACACCGGCTTATTCATAACCTTAAGGCTAGCATATTTATACTATAAGCTAAAAAACGTACATTTTGATTTCAGGGGGCCTTTAAGTATTTGAATAGCTGCCAAAAAGACCATCCATTGGAACTGAGTGTTACCTTTGAACTGTCATTTCTTTGATAATTCAACGTACCTTTTATAATTCTGTCATTTGTTTTTGTTGTACCTGAAGTCTGGGGTGGGCATAAAATTCATTTAGGAAATCCATCAGCAGGTCGATTTTGATCGAACTGACGCACAGCACCACGTGTCTCTCGGTTTCTGCGTAATCTCCTCCTGATTTCTGCCGCTCCATCCACAAGTAGGCTAGATCCTCAATCTAGTGTCATCACACCAGAAAGAAAACACCATGACGCATAGCATTATCTCTAATTTATCTCTAATTGCCTGTAGATTATTGCTCTGATATGTCCCTCATGGGATCTGGGGATTGTTAAGTGCATTAATATTGTGAAGCCCTTTGTGAGGACTGCCCTATTTCATCCCAATTTGTGAGATTCATTGTTATTATTTTATAATATTAGGAGCACTAGATTTTAACAGTAAGAAAATGTGCACACAGTTTTTGTTTTTGTTTTTTTTTAATATTTAATAACATTTTGATTAAAAATGTACTTTTTAAAAAAAGTTTTATAATATTTTAACAACTTGCTTTAGTACAATGAGAAGATAAATGGCAATTATTAAAGTATGGAAATAGTAACTTTTTAAATAATTGTCTAGTTTTTATAATATCACACTTTTATAATATCACCAGTATCCACTTTATTTTTTTAGCAACAAACCAGTGTGTTTGTGATAACGGTAATAAATTAAAACAATATGATAACAAATACAAGTTCGCAACAAAAATCTATTCCATTTGAAAATGTTCCTCCCGAACTTTGTTAATAAAGCATCATCTTAAAGTATAGTATCAAAGGCAAGCTTACCTGTATAGGCAGGACCATTAAAGCGACAATTATCATAATAACCACCAGCAACTTGGAGGGCCAGATATCAGGAACAACATCTCCAAACCCCACTGTAGAGAAGGTCACGATGCAGAAGTAGAATGAGTCAAAAACTGTGAGTTTGCCTCCAGCACGCTGCAAATGCTCAACTCCACAAATGCTGGAGAGGTGGAAAAGTTTTGAAACAAATCCAACAAAAGTAAACGAAACAAAGGAGTCCATGTTAAGTTTGCAGGAAATGGGGGACTGTATACTACAATAATATATGTATTAATATATGAATTATTAACAGTCCTCAGCACGCCTCTCTCTGCACTCAGTTATATGCTCTCAACTACCATTGCCTACCAACATTAGTTCAAATTTAGTAGTATCTCACTCAGTTAAGATATGGACTCAATTTAGAAAACAGACTGGGTTGCATAGGTCTTCTACACTCTCTCCGATAATTAAAAACCACAGTTTTGCACCCTCTAATATGGATCAGGCGTTTCGAATATGGTTTGATAAAGGCATAAGGACCATTGATGATCTCTATGAGTGTGGAGTTTTCTCGTCCTTTAATAACCTTTCCAAAAGATTTGACTTGCCTAATTCCCACTTATTTCGTTTCTTTCAAGTCAGGCATTTTGTGCAAAAACTATTCCCTCACTTTCCGAATCGCCCCCCTGAATCGCCATTGGATGACTTCTTAAAGCTTGAACCACATTCAAAACACTGTATTTCTGTAATTTATAATTTGATTCACAATAATAATCCAGCCTCTACAAGTAGGGCCAGAGCGGCATGGGAGGGAGACTTGGGATTTGAAATCTCTGATGAACATTGGGAGCGCATTCTTGCTCTCATTCACACATCATCTATTAGTGCAAGACATGGCCTGATACAGTGTAAGATTCTACATAGGGTTTACTATACAAATGCTAAACTTGCTAAAATATACCCCTCTGTCAGCGATGCATGTAATAGGTGCAAGCAATCACCAGCAGATCTCATTCATATGTTATGGGGATGCCCTAAATTAAATGATTACTGGACTAAAATATTCAAAATTCTGAGAGAAGCCTTCGCCATAGATCTTGACATAAATCCTCTTCTGGCCATCTTTGGGATGACCGTTGAAGTTAACCTTTCTGTAACGGTTCAAAAGGCTCTAGCCTTTACTACTTTACTAGCAAGACGTCTCATACTTCTGAAGTGGAAACATGCCTCACCCCCTTCTTTTGATTCATGGCTGAAAGAAGTGTTCACTTGCATTAAATTGGAAAAAATCAGACTGTCACAGACTGGATCTTTAAGGACCTTTGATAAACTGTGGCGCCCCTTTTTAGACTATTTACTAGCTAATTCTCAAGACACTTAAGCTGAGCATCCTCTGATGATTTATTTATTTTATTTTGAAAATGCTTTAGGATATCAATATTGTATTTTTTTTTTATTATTATTATTATTTTCTTTTTTTATATGATTATTTTTTTTTTACATAATTTTTTTTTTCTTTTTTCTTTTTTTATTGGAGACTGTAGGTTGTTTACTTGAGGGAGGGTTTTATTGGGGTATTAACAGTGTGGAACGATTATTTTATAAAATCATTGTTATTATACATTGACTTGATGTTCCCAGCAGAAAAAACAATAAAGAAATTAAAATTAATATATGAATTATTGTCAAACTATGATTATATACTCACTAGCCACATTTTTAGGTACACCTGTTCAACTGCTCGTTAACATAAATATCTAATCAACCAATCACATAGCAGAAAAATCAATGCATTTAGGCATGTAGACATGTGTTAGCTGTGTTCGAAATCGCCCCTATACCCTCATTTTCTTGGCACACTTTGGGTTCCTTAGTACCAATTGAGCATTATTTAAATGCCACAGCCTACAGAGTATTGTTGATGATCACGTTCATCTCTTTGGGGCTGTTTACACCTGGCCACTGCGTTTTCTCAGATCGGATAGCTATCTGATTTATCAAAACGATTCCATTTACACCTGGTCACATAAATGTATTTTAAATCCGATCTTCAATTCCTGCGCTATATGCAGATTTAATGGAGGGCACGTCACCGAAAGCAACAGATATGAGCTGCATTTTATTGATCATCAGCTAATTTTAAAATCAAAGACTGTGATAGGAGAGAGCAGCAACAGCCCTGGTAAGATCATTTCGTTTCTTTACTTTCAATGAAGCTGATTGTGTGTTAAGCGTCTGCGACTTACTTTCACTTTGATTTGCGATAGTTTGCAATTGGCTTGATGAATAGATGCTCAGCTCCTCATCTGCAGTGATGCGTGCTGCAGTAGTGCCGTCATATCTGGCTATAACATAACATATAGCCTGTAACGCTCTCACACGTTTATTTTTTAGCATTGTTGGGAGGAGTACAATTTACATATGTGGTTTCAAAAACCAGACGATTTACATTTCGTCTGGAATGCGGCCCAGACCACCTCCTGATGTGGTTTGAGCGATCGGATTTAAATCCGTCTCAAATGCGTTTCGGAGGGCATTTACACCAGGTCTTTTCACGATCGGATAGCTATCCGATCATAGAAAACGCATGAAGTGGCCAGGTGTAAACAGCCGCTTTATGACCACAGTGTTTAACCATCTTCTAATGGCTACTTCCAACATGGATATTACTTCCATGTCACAAAGCTCAAATCACCTCAAACTAATTTCTTGAACATGACTTTGAGTTCACTAAACTCAAACATCCTCCACAGTCACCAGATCTCAATCCAATAGAGCAGCTTTGGGATGTGGTGGAACGGGAGATAAGAATCATGGATGTGCAGCTGACAAATCTGCAGCAACTGAGTAATGCTATTATATCAATATGGAAAAAAAATCTCTGAGGAATGTTTCCAGCACCTTGTTGAATCTATGCCATGAATAATTAAGGCAGTTCTGAAGGCAAAAGGGGGTCCAACCTGGTACTAGCAAGGTGTACCCAAAAAGTGGCCGGTGAGTATTCATACCATTCTTATTCATTATGGAAGAGAATTGAAATATTCACTGTAACACACTCCTACAGAAATTACGTCGTAATGAAATGCAAAATTTTTATATTCTGCATATTCTTGAATGATGCAATTTTTTGCATTGCATTCATGGTTTTACTTTTCATTAGTACAATTTCACCAAGTCACTAATGAAAAGCAATGCCACTTTTCCTCTCTAATGATTTCATATGGATGTTGCAAAAATTATTTTCTGTATTCATGATTGACCATACGTAGTGTTTTAAAATGAATCACACAATCTGACGTTTCACGGTTATTTATGAGCATTGCAAAGAGACAAAATCATCAAAAGTTTTTAACAGCATGAGCATTTTGCATTTTACATGCATGATACACAGAACAAATATTTTTGAGCAAATGCCTTATAGAAGGATATACAAGCTCAATTTCTGGGTAAAACCACCAAACACTGACTAATGTGGCAAATGGTCATTAAGTGATGGGATCAGGAAATGACAGAGAACTCATCTTTTGCTCTGACTCTCTGTCTGCATTAGCTCTCCAAATGACACCAAGTCTATGAGCAAACAGCTTGTGAAAATCTCCTCTAAAAGCGTTGCGATGCACTTACTGGCAGTGTAATGGTGATCATGTAATGCTGCCTGTGGTTTTTCTAATGATGAACACTTGACCACAGAGCAATTAGTATATTGATTTAGTTCTGAGATAAAAGAAAATACTCCAATATATTGACAACTAAAATAAAGTTAATGTTGCTGAGGTCTACAGCAGATAATCTGCAGCTACGCCATCTGAAAAACAAAGGATGCTAGAGCTTCTCTCTGAAATAAATACACTACATGACTTTTAGCCTGATATTTGCCCCAATTTTTAGCCTTGATGTGTCAATGCTACTTGCCTAAAGTCAGAGATTTGTAGATCAAACTGTAGATTTTGGGCAGTCGGAGTAGACAGATTTCACAGAAAAGACATTGGTCAATAAAGTGAGATTAAATAACTGGTTTTATTCATTTGGAGGAATACTGAGGGCCCTATCTTGCACCCAGCGCAATTGACTTTGTACACCAACGCATGTATCATTCCTATTTTGCACCCGACGCACAGCGAACTTTTCCCTCTGCAGACGCACGTCGGTAAATTAGGAAATTAACTTCCCTGGTGCTATTTTCCAGTTCCAGAAAACAATTCCGTCAGTGGCGCGTTCAGATGCTATTTTAAGGGCGCATGCTTGGCCATAATGTAGCGTGTGTCTCTTATCTACACAGATGCAGCAGTTGACATTTTTGCAAACCATACATAATTACAAGGAAAAATATTCCACACGAGGGATGAAGATGTGAAAAAATAGGCATAAATCTGGCTTCCACATTTACCAAAATTATTATACGCCTGTTTGACCAAAGCTAATTTGGGTGCGTTTCTCCATCCCCATACATTGTCACTTCTCTGTCTTTTACGGCCCTGACGAGAACGTCGGTCTCCTCGGATGTGAACCGCTCCTGGCGTGCGCCTGGCAAATCCGCCGTTATAATAGCAAACCGCCATGGCACAAGCGCGCCTGCTTTTAAAGGGAATGTGAGATGACGCTGTGATTGGTTTATTGCACGTTACGCCCAAACCACACCTATGAGTAATGTAGCTACTTCAGACCAACCCATTTTAGATTTGAGTCATTTATCCCGCCGGTATAATAGTAACAGCACCCGAGATCCGCCCACAAAGTTACTTGCGTTTTTGCGCTTGATACTTGCGTTTCAGATCGTTAAAATAGGGCCCTGAATCTGTTTTTGTGCAAGTGAGATGAGTAAATGCTTTCTGACATTTAGTCTAGAAGTACAATAACCATCATTTTAAACAGCGCACAGAACACAACACCTCTGCACTTACACACGATTTCTCTCAACATGGGGACAGGAGAGGTATCAGCCAATAAATGGGAAAACAAATTAACAAGCGTTACTTGTTTGAAAAAATAACTGTTGTAAATTTAAATGCGTTACTTAAAATGTTTTACTTAAAGTAATCTGATTAAGTAACTCACATGACTTGTAATGCCTTTCCAATCACAATTTAGGCCAAACTATGTACTAGGGTATTTTACAATTAGTCTGGCAACACACCAGGGATTAATAAGGATGTGAAAACAGATGGACAAGCACATTTGTGGTGAGTAAGTGCTCCTGCCTCTAAAAGCAGAAAATGAGCTGCAAGTCAATCTGTTTCTTACCCTGAACAGAGCTGCACATCTAATGCTTCAATCTCAGTCAAATGAGAGCAAACAGGCAAACACTGATTAAGACCAGGAGACACAGTTCCCCGCTGAAAAATCCAGCATAAACCAGGGGTGCATTTCCCAAAAGCATCGTTAGCCAACTATGGTCGCAAATTCCGTCGTTATCAGCATAGTTCAACGAGTCGGTGTTTCCCGAAACCATCGTAACCATCGACAGCTCTCGACCTGTGGTTAAAAGCAGAGTTTCTTGTTTGCATGACATGAGGACTTAAGTAATCCTTGTCTAGAGCAAAATAAGCAAGCTGACATTATAAGTGCAATCTGTATCTTTTATTTAAAATACATACAAATGTAATTTACGTCTTTTAGTTTGTCAAGAGATTTAAAGCACCGTTTTTGAAGATTGCGCATGTGTGAACGTGCTCTAGTACGTAGATGTTTTGCTATAAATTACGAACATGGCATCTGAGAATTATTTCACATTTTTCTCAGTTATTTTGCTTTATTTCCAGATTCAAGCATAGGCTCTTTTATGATTGAATCTGGAAATAAAGCAAAATAACTGAGAAAAATGAGAAATAGTCCTCAGATGCCATGTTCGCAATTTATAATTCGATCTCAAACAGATTCATTAAAGAAAGTTATTACTCCACCACCTGCGTGACATCATTAGCCAATGTGGTTGAACGACCAATTTGCGACAATATGGTTTCCGAAAACAGTCGTGTTGATTTCTTCAGCGATGCATCATACTATGGTAGTGAACCAGCAAGTTATGTTGTTGTACGGGAAACGCACCCCAGGCTGGTTTATGCTGGGGTTTTTTTTATGTTCTTGTTGTTCCTATTATCTTCAGTGGTTTTGCTTGTTAACAGCAGGTGTTTATCACTAATGCTCAATCATCACTTGTAGAGTAAATCTCCTTTATTTCACTAACTGTTCATTGCTTCAGTGTTACTTTTACTCTCTATAGATTGGGATCATATGAAAACTGAAAAGTGTTTGTTTAACACTGAGGATTTTACTGTGTACCAGCAAAACGCTTTTTTTCCTTATCAAATAGTTCATTCAAATTCATTTGGAAAATCGTCTTGGTCGTGTTCTAACTACAAACACACTAATAAAAGTGATATGTGACCCATTTTGTTGTGGTATTGCTGGGATCAATCCAGTACCCAAAAGACAATATACCACCAGCACACCAGCATCCCATGCTGGGATCCAGAAAACCAGCAACCAGCATCCCATGCTGGGATACAGGAAACCAGCAACCAGCAACCAGCATCTCATGCTGGGATACAGGAAACCAGCAACCAGCAACCAGCATCCCATGCTGGGATACAGGAAACCAGCAACCAGCAACCAGCATCTCATGCTGGGATACAGGAAACCAGCAACCAGCAACCAGCATCCCATGCTGGGATACAGGAAACCAGCAACCAGCATCCCATGCTGGTCCCACCGTACAAAGCATACCTTATGCTGGTGACCAGCAATGCTAGATTTTTCAGCAGGGTTGTCGGGAAATCCTGTTTGACAAGCAGTTTGTGGTCGAATTAGGCTAAATCTAGACTGTTTATGTGCATGTGCCTTGTATGTGAGTGTGTACATGAGTTGACTCACAAAGTGAAAATGAGGCAGACAATGGTGGAGATGAGGATGAGGACCTGATTGGACATGGCTGACTGTGTCCAGTGAGTAGCACGATGAAGATCATTCTGAGAGCCAGAGAGAAACGATGATGGAATTACATTGAGTTTATTGTATATTTAAATGTTTGGTTGAACTGTCCTTTTAATGCTGTCTACAGCAGGCAGATAAATAGTCTGATCAATTTCCTACAGTATGACTACAGCAGGGGTGCCCAACCCTGCTCCTGCCGATCGACTGTCCTGCACAGTTAATCTCCAACCATAATCAAACACACCTGAAGCAACCAATTAAGGTCTTCAGGATCACTTGAAAATGAAAGGCAGGTGTGTTTGAGTAGGGCTGGAGAACTGTGTAGACAGTCAATCGGCAGGAGCAGGGTTGGGCACCCCTGGACTACAATATAACAAATGCATGTCTATACTTTCTTCAAAACATATACTCACAATCATGTTTTCCAAGGCACGTTTTGCCAGCCAGCATTTCAGAAACACAGGGATGAAGAGGTTCCGTAGAGGACGATAAAAAATCTGTTACAACAAAGACCACCCATTAAACTTTCACAGACAACTGAAGCTTTTCACCAAAACAGACATTTAATACGTAATAATAAATAATCTTATAAGAATGCTCGTTTTTAAAATGCCAATGTAAGCTCTAAACACATACAGTGGGAGAACAAGTATTTGATACACTGCCGATTTTGCAGGTTTTCTCACTTACAAAGCATGTAGAAGTCTGTAATTTTTATCATAGGTACTCTTCAACTGTGAGTGACGGAATCTATAACAAAAATCCAGAAAATCACATTGTATGATTTTTAAGTAATTAATTTGCATTTTATTGCATGACATAAGTATTTGATATATCAGAAAAGCAGAACTTATTATTTGGTACAGAAACCTTTGTTTGCAATTACAGAGATCATACGTTTCCTGTAGTTCTTGACCAGGTTTGCACACACTGCAGCAGGGATTTTGGCCCACTCCTCCATACAGACCTTCTCCAGATCCTTCAGGTTTCGGGGCTGTCGCTGGGCAATACGGACTTTCAGCTCCATCCAAAGATTTTATATTAGGTTCAGGTCTTATGGTATGTCAAGGCCCCTACATGGCTCCATCCATCCTCCCCTCAATACGGTGCAGTCGTCCTGTCCCCTTTGCAGAAAAGCATCCCCAAAGAATGATGTTTCCACCTCCATGCTTCACGGTTGGGATGGTGTTCTTGGGGTTGTACTCATCCTTCTTCTTCCTCCAAACACGGCGAGTGGAGTTTAGACCAAAAAGCTCTATTTTTGTCTCATCACACCACATGACCTTCTCCCATTCCTCCTCTGGATCATCCAGATGGTCATTAGCAAACTTCAGATGGGCCTGGACATGCGCTGGCTTGAGCAGGGGGACCTTGCGTGCGCTGCAGGATTTTAATCCATGATGGCGTAGTGTGTTACTAATGGTTTTCTTTGAGACTGTGGTCCCAGCTCTCTTCAGGTCATTGACCAAGTCCTGGTGTGTAGTTTTGGGCTGACCCCTCACCTTCCTCATGATCATTGATGCCCCACGGCCAAGAGGTGAGATCTTGCGTGGTGCCCCAGACCGAGGGAGATTGACCGTCATCTTGAACTTCTTCCATTTTCTTATAATTGCGCCAACAGTTGTTGCCTTCTCACCAAGCTGCTTGCCTATTGTCCTGTAGCCCATCCCAGCCTTGTGCAGGTCTACAATTTTATCCCTGATGTCCTTACACAGCTCTCTGGTCTTGGCCATTGTGGAGAGGTAATAAATAAAATGCAAATTAATTACTTAAAACTCATACAATGTGATCTTCTGGATTTTTGTTTTAGATTCCGTCAATCACAGTTGAAGAGTACCTATGATACAAATTACAGACTTCTACATGCTTTGTAAGTGGGAAAACCTGCAAAATCAGCAGTGTATCAAATACTTGTTCTCCCCACTGTATCAGCCAAAAGGGAACACAGAAGGTCTAATCTTCCAACTTTAATGTTTTATGCAAAAGTTTCTACAACATAAATGAAATTTCACTGTGATTAAAAAAAAAAAAGAGTTGTAAACAAGTTGCTATATTTGCTCTAAAATGGTATTTGGTTTCTAGGGTGTTCTGCTATGGTGTTGAGGGTGGCTGTGTAGTGTGGTAGGTTATGAGTTATGAACCGAAGATTAATTCTATAGTAAAAAGATATAGTACAAGAGATGCTTGTAAACAACACTAATAATAAAAGACCAGATAAACATATTAATGGATTATGCATTCAATCGAATAGGCCTACATCTTTATATAGGAAAATAATTGTTCAGGTGTGGCAGCACCGATATCACAGGAATATTATTTTCAGTTGTATGTCAACAGTTGTTCAATTATATACTTACTCCGATCACAAAGGGCACTGTGTCAGTCATTTCCAAGATAAACGCTATTTGAAGTACCTGCTGACATATGTTTCCCTAGATTGTTAGAGAGATAAACAAACAGAATTAACACAGATGGTATCAATAGTTGCATGAAAAATATACGGTATCAGTAGATTGTTTCTTTAGGGTCATTGTTTTGATGTTGATGTTCGATGTTCTTGTAAACTGATATGGAAAATACTAAAAATGTATACCTTGTATCGTAGATATGTCAGCAGGATTCTTATGAATAAACATATGACAGCGACAGACACCTAAAGAAAATAGCTATTTGTTAAAATACATCAATAACTTTATATTAGATCCATAACACAAACATTTCACAAAATAAAAAAAATAAAATAAAAAAATTGTGGATATTATGAGATTTATCTGCAGAACTACCTGTACAGCCCAAAGCGTTTGATTTCGTTCAACCCAAATAATTGAGGCCCTGGTAACAATAAAGGGTTATTAACATGGTGCAAATTAATAAATCAGAGCAATTTTATATATTGAAATTCTGTCCTGTTTTTGGTTTCTTTGGAAATCCATACCAGTTGATTCCAAGCAGGGTATAATTTTTGTATGTGCAGTCCAAGCTGTGAGTAGAGGAATTACATTATTTTGAAGCAGATTTCATTATGGAACAGTCATTTTATAGAAATATAAACTGAATCATTATTTTTTTACTAATCCTCATATAAAGAATTGTTACTTTTACAAAATGAAGCAAGGTATTTATTTTCTAGTTTTGTTATATACAAACTCATTCGACTTGGGCCAGTAACATAAAGGAAGTCTGCCTTCAAACACAATCATCATTAGATGTGTGTAGGGAATTGACTAGTAAGTGTAATGAAATTAGAGACTGTTAGTGCCTTTATGAGCAGAATTTTTCAGCCCATTACTGTTTTTTTCTGTATAAACACATTTTCCTTTAACCCTTGTATCATGTTCGAATTCTGGGTGATTTTTATGTTGCGGGTCAAATTGACCCTAATCAGATTCAATACAATTCAAGAACATTTACACTATAAAAAATAAATAAAAAAAATCAGGTGGAAACAGTAAATCTTTAATATTAATGCTTCTCACATATTACAAAAAAATAAATAAATATAAGAACATTATTTTTAAAACTGTATTTAACAACTATTTTTAACCATTTGTTTAAAAAATAAACAGTATTGTAAAAAAAAAATTAGATTATGTTTTTCATTTGAAATGTTTTTGTTTTATTTTTGTGAGCTTTCCTAAAGCTCGAACAGTAGAGCCAAAATCATGCATTCGATTCCCAGCGATATTAACATTCTTGAACTGATACAAATGTACGCCTTCTGTGCTGTGGTGTACATTTCTTTGCATAAAAGTGTCTCCCATGTACATTTAAATACTCTCAGAGGGTAGTTGAGAAACTGATATAAAAAAAAAATTATAAAAAAATTTGGGGTCTGTGCAGCTGCGGTTAACCATGAAATTGCGAGTCAAATTGACCCACTAAAATTAAACACTTCAGAAATTTTGTAGATGCATTCCAAAACACCTCAGAGACCTGAAACATCATACAAGGGTTAAGCCTCATCGAAAATACATTGTGAATCCAGTGAGTGATATAGTAATTAATCTTAATCTTAAAGTGTAATCCACACCCATCACACCCAAGGATGAGCCTTCCTGCCAAAGTTTATATACATTAAACAATGAAAAATATCTACAGTACCATGCGTGTTGTTCTCCTGAGTCAGACAGCACTCTGCATATATACAAAATGCAGCTTAACACACTGAGCGAAAAATAAAACACTCGCACCCTGAGACCTGAGGAATAAAAATAGTGTTTATAAAACATTTTAGACATTATGGTAGTACAAAAGAAGTTTCATGCACTCAACAAGTGAGACAAACTTTGGTCACATAGGTAAATATGGAACATATCACACATTTTAAACTAATAAGTAGAACTACATTTCATGTTAAACCAGTATGAAATTCGAAACGCATTTTCTGGACTAATGTTCTTAAAAATATATACATTTTCAAAGTATCTATTTTTTTTCATAATGTTTTGAATTTATGTGAGTATGTAAACAAGAAAGAATTCATTTTAGCATTTGTGATTGTAACAGGAAAATAAAAAAACAGACATACTCGATCGTTGGTTTTTGATGAAGTAAAACTGGAGGCGTTCTTTGAAACTATCCTTACTGGAAACGTCAACCTGCATCCTATGCGGCAAAACACATGACTGATTAAACATTTATAAATAAGTTGAGTCCAGGAGGAAATCCAGTCCAAACGCAATGCAAATCTCAAAGATTTTCGGCATCTTTGGTTTAAAAATTATAAGACCCCAACTCGAGTTCCCCCAATGAATTTCAGCCATTTCCACCACTGGTTGCACTCCATCACACTGGAGTTATTACTATTACTGTTTTTGCACAACATCAATAACTCATTTAAATATAGGTAAGAGTATTATCACAGTATAGGATTATACATCGGTCACAAGGCAGTAACTAGCCTGTATAAGGTCCAAACTAAAGTAGCCTACACTAATGCTTGTTTTGTATGTTGGTTCAAATGGTCTTAAAACATGTCAAAGACATTTCATTCACTTACTTGGCACCGTTTTGCCGTGTCTGCTCTCGAAGTAATAAATCCCCGAATCTGGGTTTAAGAGGCAGGGATGCCACTCCGTTGTCACCATCAGCCATGTTTCTCCAAAAGCTAAAAACAAAACAAAAAAAACTCCTTACAAGATCACGACAACGTCATAGAAGTCCACAGTTTTTTGTCTTTGACTTTTTCCAATTGCCCAGCTGCAAAATAATATCAAAGTGCGATTCCTGTTTCGCTCCCTTTGTCTCTCTTCTCTGAGTTCCCTCACGAGGGCAAACGCTCACATCTGGTGTGACTGATAGGCTGACTCAATGACTACAAATTGATGTCATTAGATGTCAGCGGCTTCCCCTCAGCATCAGCTTCTTCTCATATGTGCGGTTTCGTTGTCACTAGCCTAAATCCTAAAATTCAGCGCTTATAAACATTAAAGCATCTTTGCGCATGTTTACAATTAGGCTACAACAGTTCCAAGGAACGAAAACACTAGAACCACCGAATACAATTAGGCTAACAACTATACGCGAGTTAAGCGAGCTCTTGGCCAAAGCACTTGTCACACTCATCCATTCAATCCTGTTATTAAAAAATTATCAAACAAATATTTGTCGTTAGTTTATGGGACATTAGAATCAGAATCAGAATCAGAAAGAGCTTTATTGCCAAGTGTGCTTGCACCCACAAGGAATTTTTCTTGGTACTGAAGCTTCCAGTGCACATATACAAATACAAATACAAATACAAATACAACAAGAAACATAGTAATACAAATTCTAAGAATAAAATATATAAAAAAAAATAAAAAAAATAGTATAAAAAGTAAAAAAAGGGGTCACAGTTGGGTTTAGTCTGAATAAACATTTACAGATTATGAACATTACAGTATTTTGAGAAGTATGAATAATATAAATATAAATATCACCTGAGTTAGAGAATATTACACTAGACAGTGGGAGTCTAGTGCATGTTACAGATTATGAACATATTTACAGTATTTTGAGTAGTATGAATAATATAAATATAAATATCACCCGAGTTAAGAGAATATTGCACTAGACAGTGGGAGTATTGCACTTGCAGGCATATGCATTGGGGGGCATGTTAAGTGTTCAGAAGGGAAATGGCCTGTGGAAAGAAACTGTTCCTGTGCCTGGATGTTCTTGTGGCCAGTGATCTGTGTCGCCGTCCTGACGGTAACAGTTCAAACAGGGGGTGTCCAGGGTGAGTGGAGTCTGTGATGATTTTACCTGCTCTCTTCCTCACTCTGGAAGAGTACAGGTCCTGGAGGGTTGGCAGGGGGGCACCAATAATCCTCTCTGCTGTCCGGACTGTCCGTTGTAGTCTCCTGATGTCCGATTTGGTAGCTGAACCAAACCAGACAGTGATGGAAGTGCTTAAAACAGACTCAATGACGGCTGAGTAGAACTGGATCAGCAGCTCCTGTGGCAGATTGAACTTCTTCAGCTGGCGAAGGAAGTACAGTCTCTGCTGGGCCTTTTTCACAATGGAGTCAATGTGATTTGCCCACTTCAGGTCCTGAGAGATGGTAGAGCCCAGGAACCTGAATGACTCCACTGCTTCCACAGTGCTGTTCATGATGGTGAGAGGGGGGAGTGCTGGGGATTTTCTCCTGAAATCCACAATCATCTCCACTGTTTTGAGCGTGTTCAGCTCAAGGTTGTTATAGCTGCACCAGACAGCCAGCTGTTCAACCCCCAGTCTGTAAGCAGACTCGTCACCATTTTGGATGAGACCGATGACGGTGGTGTCGTCTGCAAATTTCAGGAGCTTGACAGAGGGGTCTTTAGAAGTGCAGTCATTAGTGTACAGGGAGAAGAGCAGTGGGGAGAGAACGCACCCTTGGGGGGCGCCAGTGCTGATGGTGAGGGTCCTGGATGTGAGCTTCCCCAGTCTCACTCGCTGCTGCCGGTGTGTCAGGAAGCTGGAGATCCACTGACAGATTGAGGATGGCATGGAGAGCTGAGTCAGTTTGGCTGTGAGAAGATCAGGGATGATGGTATTGAAGGCCGAACTGAAGTCCACAATCGGGATGTTGAGTAATAGCTTAAAGTTGAGTAATAGCTACAAACTAACTAGATAGCCCTACTGAGCGACGGCTTAGAATGTAGGGCCTAACATTTTGGCATATCATTCTGGAGTTGGCCTAAATATTCCAACGCTGTTCCTGAACTGATCACAGGGAGCCATGGGTGCGTGGATGCAGAAAAAATGTAGAGAAAATCAGTGTAAAAAATATAAAAAGAACAAATGAAAAAGATAAATTACCAATACATAAATCTAAAAATAAATAATTTTTTATTTAAATAACAGTAGAGTACTACAGAGAATAGATTCGCAATGTAACGTAATCAACACTTATATTTTAGTATTAAACTATGTAAGATTTGTACCTTAATATAACAGCTTCTAAGTCATTTTGATGGTAAACGAACTCATAGGGCGAATCATCCCGATAGCAAGGGGTGTTGAGAGAGCACGCATTTCAAACGTGAATCATGGCAGAGTCGACAAGGAAAACGAAGAAAGCGCGGTCGGAAGAGTGCAGAGACGGCTCTGCGTGAGTGGTATTTACGACAGTAACTCCAGTACTCCACAGTGACTCTAGGGGTCGCTGTTTGAGAAAATCGGAAACTGCATATTGTGCCTTTAATTGGTTGTATGTATACAATATATATGTGTGTGTGTGTGTGTGTGTGTGTCAGTGATGCGCGGGTTGATCCGAAATGAGCGGGTGCCTGCGGTCACCCGCGGTCACCCGCGGTTACGAGTCATCCAAAAATATTTTTAATGATATTCGGGTCGCGGTCGGTCGGGTCGTTTGAAATAAAGATGCCAATTAAACCTTTGTAATTTATATAGTACTAGAGAGCATATGAGCGGAGTGGAGCGGTGAGAATCTCCGCTCATCGCTCACGGAACTGTTCACCCCTCCGCTCCCCCGCTCAAAGCTACATCAGGCCGCTCCGCTCATTATCGCTCAGCGCTCAACGCAGTTTGCTCCGCGCTCCACTCAAATCGCCCCCCGCTCGCTCCAAAAAAGGAAAAAAAATCTACATGTATATCACTGTTAGCTTAGACCACAGCCTTACCTCCTAAACAACTAATGAGCAACAACAACATTTTTCAAATAGAAATGTTTTATTTCAAATTAGGCCTATAGGCTATAAGGAATATAGCCTACACAAAGTCCTGTAAAATTTAACGAATAAATGGGCCTAATAATATAAATAACAATTATATAAACAAAAATATAGCCTACATACATTTCTTTTAAATAAATTTACTATTAGGCCAGAATTTTGATAAGTTAACTTTTGCGCAACGCGCACGATTAAAATTTAAATGGGCTTATATCCATTGATTGTACACATAAACTGCTGTAAAATAAAACGAATAAATGGGCCTAATAATATAAATAAAATTTATATAAACAAAAATATAAAAAAATATACATAAACGTTTTAAAAGTTGGCTAAATTCTATTAGGCCAACATTCTTATAACTGAACTTTTGCGCAGCGCGCAGGATTAAAATTGAAATGGGCTTGTATCAATTGTTTGAATATTACACTATATTTAATTTACACTTTGTTACAAGTTACCGTAGGCCATTCAATTTGCTAACCTTTTGCTTTCTTCCCAGCGTGTTCAGATAGCACACTGCATGTTTTCGAGAGATGTGTCTTTTTAGATTCCAAAATGAATCTTTACTGACTGAAACGATGTCTCCACATTCGTTTTCTTCTACCACATTATAGTTAGTTTTATATTATAGTGTAGCCTACCTGTATGACTTCTTATTTTCCTTTTTGAAGTAGCCTACTTTTTGAACTCCATTATTGAGCCGAGTTTTGACTGAAAATAGAATCCATCTTGCAGTCATCAACTGAGTCAGGCTGAGCATGCTTCAGAATCGTGGTGTGCGCGGAGCGAAATTGGAGCGGGAAATAGGGCGACGCTCCATCCTTTTAAAAATGCCGCTCTGCGCTCTGTCCAAGATCCGCCCGCTCGCTCCCGCTCCACACTCCGCTCACATGCAATTTTCTATGAAATACATAGGCCTGCTACACTTTATTGGCTGAATAACTGGCGCGAAGGCACGAGCTCAGTCTGCAGGTAGAGATGGAGGCGGCAAGAGAAAAGGTGAAGACTGGGGAGTGGAAGCTCCGCAAATACAAAAAACAGAAAGAGCAAAATGTGGGAGACATTTGCCGAAATAATGAAAGATGATGACCAAAGTGCTGGCTTTGTCATGTGTACTTCTTGCTATGCATTTACTACTTTAAAAAAATGCGGGTCAGGAAGCGGGTCGGGTACAATATTTTCTTCTTTTTTTTTTGCGGTCCGAGTTGCGGGCGGGTTAGTTGAAAACGTCGGTCGGGTGCGGGTTGTTTATACATTGACCCGCGCATCACTGGTGTGTGTGTGTGTGTGTGTGTGTGTGTGTGTGTGTGCTTGTTTTTCTCGGTGGGGAATCCACAAAGACTCATGGTGACTCTTGTCACCGTGGGGACCTAAAGGTCATACAGAATGAGTTTTTTTTCTTTCTGTAATGGGTAGTTTTAGGGGTAGGGCTAGAGTAAGTGGATAGAATATACAGTTTGTACAGTATAAAAACCATTACATCTATGGAGACTGAGAGTCCCCTCAAAGATAGCAAACCAGAAATGTGTGTGTGTATGTATGTGTGTGTATAAATATATAGGCCTATATATATATATATATATATATATATATATATATATATATATATATATATATATATATATATATATATATATATATTAAGATAACGTTAAAGATATAGTTTTAAAAATCATTCTCAATATTAAATAATAGAGTTCACTTCACACTACAGCTATAGGCCTAACGATAATGCCACATAAAAACGATATTGTTGGAATCATTTTCAGATCGATTTTACCCAGCTGATGAATTATAAAAACATTGACAGCCAATCAGAATCCATCCTGCTGTAAAGAGCTTGAGCTAAAGTGACAGACAAGCTTAGAATAATCAGAACAATATCATCTGCTGGTGCACAGACAACAACATAGTGCCGGCCCAGATCTGGCCCACATCTGGTATGTGAATTCCTCAAGGCTCATGTGTGGGCCGGATCTGGGCTGACACTATGTTGCTGTCTGGATGTGGATGCTAATATAGTTATAATTATCTTTATAGTTATTGTTCTTGGTGTGAACAGATCTTAATATGGCAGAATCTGCCAGCAGTCGTGGGCCGTTTGTGACATCACAAAAGCTAGAATCTGCAAACAGCTCTGAGACACTGCTTATGATTTATGGGGATGAAAAAAACTGTAGTGGGTGGATTTTTACCATCGTGGTTGTGTACATACACTGCCAACACACATTTATGTTCAGACACCACGTAAAAGGGAATTTTACATTATAGGTCCCCTTTAAATATTTAATGT
Organism: Leuciscus leuciscus; assembly: GCF_965113295.1. Lineage (NCBI taxonomy): Eukaryota > Metazoa > Chordata > Actinopteri > Cypriniformes > Leuciscidae > Leuciscus > Leuciscus leuciscus. The sequence goes on along the minus strand of NC_138730.1, from coordinate 20,129,297 downwards.
AACTTACAGTGGAGAAAATAATTATCTGATCCCCTGCTGATTTTGTAAGTTTGCCCACTTACAAAGAAATGAAGGGTCAAAAGGTAGGTTTATTTGAATAGATAGAGACAGAACATCAACCAAAAAACACATTATAATATAAGTTATAAATTGATTTGCATTTCAGTGAGTGAAATAAGTATTTGATCCCCAAGCATTTTGGTCCACTCCTCTTTACAGATACTCTCTAAATCCTAAAGGTTTCTTGGCTGTCGCTTGGCAACTCAAAGTTTCAGCTCCCTCCACCACAGATTATATATAGGATTAAGGTATGTAGACCATACCTGTCAACACTCCCGTTTTTCCCGGGTTTCTCCCGTTTTTTAGCCTTATCTCCCGGACCCCTCCCGGTTTGTTATTTCTCCCAGGATATATAATTTGCATGGCCCAAACTCCTTTATGAATAATCGGACCAATATGTTTGTCTAATGTTGACCAGTTGCCAATATGTTTGTCTAATGTTGACACCCCCGCGCCGAACGGTCCCCGCACAAATCTTCCGGATTTTGAAAACCAAATGTTGACAGGTATGATGTAGACTGGCTAGGCCACTCCAAGACTTTAATGTGCTTCTTCTTGAACCACTCCTTTGTTGCCTTGGAAGTATTTTCGGGGTCATTGTCATGCTGGAAGACCCATCCAAGACCCATCTTCAGGGTTGTGGCTGAGGGAAGGAGGTTCTCATCCAAGATTTTACGGCACATGGCCCCATCCATCAGCCCCTCAATATAGTGAAGACGTCCTGTACCCTTAGCATAGAAACAGCCCCAGAGCATAATGTTTCCACCTCCGTGCTTGACTGCAGGGATGGTGTTCTTGGGGTCATAGTCAGCATTTCTCTTCCTCCAAACACGGTGAGTTGAGTTGATGCAAAAGAGCTCAATTTTGGTCACATCTGGCCATAGCACTTTCTCCCAAGCCTTCTCTGAATCATTAGATGTTCATTGGCAAACTTCAGACGGGCTTCTACATGAGCCTTTTTGAGCAGGGGGACCTTACAGGTGCTGCAGGATTTCAGTCCATTGCGGAATAGTGTTTTACCAATGGTTTGCTTGGTGACTGTGGTTACAACTGCCTTGAGATCATTAACAAGCTCCTCCCGTGTTCTGGGCTGATCCCTCACCTTTCTCATCCTTATCCCTTGAGGCGAGATCTTGCATGGAGCTACAGACCGAGGGCGATTGATGGTTATTTTGTATTTCTTCCATTTACGAATAATTACACCAACAGTCTGTTGTCTCCTTCTCACCAAGCTTCTTGCTGATGGTCTTGTTGCCCATTCCAGCTTTGTGCAGGTCTACAAACTGGTCCCTGATGTCCTTTGACAGCTCTTTGGTCTTGCCCATGGAGGTGGAGAGGTTGGAATGGAAGATACAGATTCTGTGGACAGGTGTCCACTGACATTAGGACATTAGGAGTACTTTCTTAAAGTGACAGGACTATTATGGGCACATAACCAATCTGTGGTAGGCAGACTCTTGCTGGTTGGTGGGGGATCAAATACTTATTTCACTCGATCAAATGCTAATCAATTTATAACCTATATATAATGTGTTTTTTCTGGATTGTTTGGTTGATATTCTGTCTCTATCCGTTAAAATAAACCTTCCATAAAAATTATAGACCCTCCCTTCACTTATTTTCTCCACTGTATAGCATGGTTGTGTTGTGTGAATTAAGTTTTAAATGCTACAACAAAAATCATTGCAATTTGTACTGTTACTGTTATATTTTCAGATCATCATTTATTCATTTACAAAATGTAATTCTCAAATGTAACATCGACAACACCTAAATCTCTTATAAAATAAAACTCTTGACATGATAATGATCATAATGTGGCTTTTGTTATAATTTTCATCATCATTCTTATATCATTATTATATGGTATGACTTAATAACACGTGTCTGTCTTTATATAATGAATTATAAACTGGAAAAAACCACAAATATGGTAGATAAACCAGTGAATATGGAAACTACCAGCTCTTAGTATTCATCATAATACACCAAGTTCTACACACACACACACACACACACACACACACACACACACACACACACACACACACACACACACACACACATTTAGTCAATTCTTTGTGATGTTCTTCATCACAACTGTGCTGAATGACTAATGTAAATGTATTGGCAAAACATGTCTTCACATTTTATGAACTGATTATTTGAACATTTTAATAGACTGTTGACCATCTTGTTTGCTAGCATTTATATAACATAATATAGCATTCTCATAATTGCACTTCTTTCTCAGTCATGCCACACTGTGAACTGTTGAAGAGCTGTAGGAGTTCGTCCACTAGGAGGCAGCGTTCCTTTTTGTTTTAACTCGAAACAAAATGCGCTTAAATCATGTTGTTCACACCCCTCAGTTTATCAACAAAGGATTTCATGCGTTTGCCCAGAATGTCTTCTGTTGCACATTTCCATGCATGCACGAGTGTATTATGGTTCATAGTATGAACTGGCTAATGTTGATCAATAAGAAAACAACTAGCTGATATGTGTAATGTGTTGTGTTTATCAGAAGATTCTGAGCTTCGGGATGCTGTACTCTTGATCATTTTCTTTTGATATTCTGAGGTGGGGGAGGGGGAGGGGGTCTGGCATTACTGTATTTCTTAATTCAAATAGGTGCTTAGTGCAAATAACATGCTAAATATGGAGAAATGCTGCTTTTGAATGGACTTTTTCACATTAGAGATGATACAGCTTTTTATGGATCCTAGAAATAAGTTTTTTTTAATGGAAATTATTTCCCTTGATATAGCATGTTTTAAGACCAGTAGAGCCTTGTTCAGGTGTGTTTAATTAGGGTTGGAGCTAAACTCTGCAGGACAGTGGCCCTCCAGGACCGAAGTTGCCTATCCCTGACATAGGCTATTCATTATATTTTTACTTAACTTGTTGTCTTAATTGTTTAAAGGGATCCTATAATGCCCTTTTCACAAGATGTAAAATAAGTCTATGATGTCCCCAGAGTGTGTGAAGTTTTAGCTCAAAATACCTCACAGGTATTTTTATAGCATGTTAAAATTGTCACTTTTTGAGGGTCCCTTTAAATGCAAATGAGCTGCTGCTCCCGGCAGAGGGGGCGGAGCTTCAACACAACAGCTTGTGTGTGTTATCAGCTCCGATTACCTCACACAGACATGCACTGAAAATTTTTAAGACTCAAGAAGTGACAACATGTAGAATGCAACAGGACATTTCTGGATGGTTATGAATTTATGTAGCTGATGTGGAGTTAACTATCTTCTAATAATTGATTAGCAATTTAGCATATTCTGTCATGATAATCTATAAATCGCGTTCCCGGAGGTGGGGTTAAATATAAATGTTAGGGTTAGTGATGTCACTAACCCGTGAAGAAGCACATTGTAGTCCTATACCAGCCATTTGTGTTAGTCCTAAAAAAGCGATTTCTGTAAAATAAAATATGCTTTGCTTTGAACTTTCAGTGTCTAAACTTTGCAGATGTTGTTTATGCTCAAACAGCAACATTATAAACTCACTAAAGTTAAAAAAGATATAAGATTAAAAACATCATAATATAAGCGTATGGTGAGGATCATGAGGCCAACCAGTAAAATCAGAACACAATATGTTTATTGCAGGAAGTATTGTATGTACATGCTATCACAAAGAAGCACACAATATATATTTACAGTAGAAATGTTCCAGGGTGGATCACTATTGAGCATAACAACTGCATAATACTGAAGTTATGAATATATCTTTGCTTTGAGATATTCAATAGACTCACAACACTCCTGCTGATTAGGAATTTCATGTGCAGTAAAAAGACAGACCTACTTACTGTCATGCAAGAGCATGTGATTTTGTAAACACTGATGCAACAATCACCAATAGGGTGACATCACTTAATAGTTGATACTGATACAAATCACAACAGAACAGAAGAAGGTTTCTGTAAAATGGAAAAACAATTCTGTACCGACAACAATGCAACAGATAGGTGTGCCCATGCAATGATCAAACAAATGCTTTGAACTGTAGTTCGCTGTCAATATTCAACATAGATTTAAAAGGTTTTACTTGCATTCATGCAGTTTACTGAAGAAAATGCTTTACAGAGAATGATGAAACAATTGATTTAAATCACAAACTGCTGGTGTACAGTTGTCTGGTCTTTACCATTCATTGGGTATATTTTATAAAATAAAAGATTGTTGAAAACATTGTAGGGCATTTTTATAAGACAGATCTTATAATTGTCCATCACTCTCACTTCAAGTGGGCACTAGGTGAATATTGTTATTCATAAAAGTTGTAAATAAATGTTTAGTATATTTTAGTAATTTACAATAAATTTTAAAACATAGGCAAGAATGGGGTAAGACGAGCCAGTTTTCATACATCAGGACATCTAATAATAATTTATATTATGAGAGCATTTCTAACATAAGGCCATTGAAAGATGATCTCTTACAAGCTCAACTTGCCTTAAAGCAATTTCCCCCCACAAAGTAGTAAGTATTTCAATGTTAATATTTAGCCAATTTACTGATGTACATCAACCAAGTCCACAACATGTATGATATGCAGCAGAGACAGGGGCTATGCAGGGGCTAGTCGCCACATGGGAACATTGCAAGGACTAGATTTTAAATCAGTTACACACATGCTTGTTTTCTGGTAAAATGTTGGTTTCAAATACCTGTAGTTCAAAATTGTATCAAGTTATTTGTATATGAGAGTGGAGATATACCATGAAGCCTATACAATGATGTCTATACAGTAATTATAACTACAAATTGACCTTCAAAATTTATGAATAATAAGCCTGCCCTGAGAATTATTTACTGGAGTAAAAAGGGTGACAGCTAGGGTTATGATTGTGTGCTCAATTCCATCACGAAAAGCCAAATATTATACCTTAAAATATACTGCATAAAAATAGCAGATTCCTAGATACAGGAGGTGTCTCATCTTACCCCACTCTTTCCGACTGTGCCTTGTGAAGGTATTCAAACCCTAAAAACGAATTCTGTCATTTGCAAGAATTCAAAAAATTCAAAAATTCAAAAAAAATTCAAAAACATTATTATTAAAAAGAATAGAGAGAACCATGAAATAGTTTTTCATTTAATATAATATATATCATTATTTAGTCTGTTTTCACATGACACTCAAGTCTTTACTGAAAAAAACATCCTTCAAAGAGATTGATAGCATTATTTAGGGGCTGAACTTTTCTACACAGTGTCTCAGTAGTCTGGAAGTGTAGTTTCCACTTCCTGATAACTGAACAAAAAGTGTATCCATTGTATACATCCATTGTATTATTAAAATAAAACACCTTTTCTTTTTTTAAACTGTCCTTCCGAAAAAGAAAAAAAAGTCTGGAAACACTAAAATAGAATGAAATAAATGTCACATAAAAATTATTGATATAAATGAATACATAAAAATATCAAGCTTGAAACTGAAAATGAAAGGGGTTTGAACACTTTTGCAAGGCACTGTAGGTTAATTTCAATTGAAAACCATTTGCAAATTTATTAATTTTTTTTGTAGATGAAATTTTACATTTTACATTAACAAGCATTGAAAACTTTAAGTAAATAAGTGCAAACATAAGGCTAAAGGCCTGTGCACACCAAGAACAATAACTACAACAATAACTGTAAAGTTTGAATCATTGTTCAAATTCTATAAGAATATCAAAGACCACACCACAGCTATAACATTAACGACAGAGGAATGATATAATTTGTATCACTTTAAGACTTTTTTTTTTTTCCCAGCTGATGAACGATACAAAATTGTCAGAATCCACCCGACTTTAAGGAGCTTGAGTATTTAAAGCGTCAGACGACATAATTGCAGCACTCGCTTATAGTATACAGAATGTTATCATTAGGTGTTGGTGTGGAAGCCAATTATTATTACAGTTAACTTTCTTGGTGTGAACAGGCCTTTCAAATATGGAATCTGCCATCTCAGAAATCCTACTGGAGTGGTCTAGTTTTGTGAGTATTGTGTCAGGCACTATTCCCTGACAACTTCTCATCAAAGTCCCATGGACAAACTTCAGCCATGTTGAGGTAAGAGGACGGTGTTTGTGTTGTGTGGTTCTCAGTTGTTGGAGTGTGTTTATCATTTGAGGTAACACTTGGCAATGGCTCTGTCTCCCAGGGGCAAACCTCAGGACGTTTACTGCTGCTGATGGCGGTGTCTCTAGTAGAGCTCCTTCTCCTGCCAGATGCCACCATAGCAGCTTGGTCTCCCTCTGATGATTGGCTTGTGCGTCGTTTCTCAGAAGGTTTGCTTGAGGAGCTCCTCCGCTCCTTGCTCTTGGAACTTCGTTTATCATCCTCTTTATCCTTAGCTTTCTCTTTGGAAGAGCAGGATCCTTTTCTTTTCGAGCAAGAATCTCTTCTCTTTGAATGGTGTGTGGGGCTGGAAGTCTTGTCCTTGTTGGGGGACAGAGGGGGATCATAATCCCAAGGGCAGATATCCACCATGAGAGCTGGAGGCTGCAAAAGGCTTCCTGTGGACTTTGAGATATCTGAGAGGACCATCCTGGGCTTTCCATCTGTGGGTGTGACACTTTTCTTGCGTCTTGTTCTCTCAGGGGACAGTCCTACAGGCTCCATTTGTTGGCCAGATGGATCTTCGAAGTTCCATGGACTAGCGTCTTTGTGGGCAGTGAGGTTGAGAGGTGATTTAGGCTTCCTCCCTTCATCCCTGTCCCCAGTCTTATCTCTGGAGCGACGGCGATTTGATGGAGATTGGCCCAAACCTTTTTGTTTGTGTTGAGACTTGTGTCCAGTTTTTGCACTGCTCCCATGGATCGTGGTGGTTTCAGAGGGGGCAATGGAAACATGCTTTTGGGCCCTCCCCTCCGATGGAGTGGGTAAATCCTCCACTTCCCAGGGGCACACCTCAGAGAGGTCGTAGAGGTCCTTGCTCTTCCCTGGTTCAGAACAAATGGAGGGCTGACTGCCGCTCACCTGCTGCTTCATGATGCCCATCTTACTAGGCGTTTTGGTGTACTCAACCGACTGGCTGATGATCATTTTTGGAAAACACTCAGGGGATTCATTGACTTCTGAAAGCGCTGTGCTATCCCTTGCTTTAAGACCCTTTTTACTGGCATCTTCCACACTGTGAGTCTTCCCCGCAATGCCCAGTGTCCTTTCTTTGGCGTTAGTAATGACAGACAGTGACTTCTGTAACATAGAGGTCCGAAGTTGTGCAGACTTTTTTTCTGGTGCTAAATTATGTGCACTGGCGGACTTGCACACTAAGGGCACTGACTCAGTAGATTCAGCTAACTCAACCTTTGGCACCTCATGGTTCTTCTTGTTGGACCTCCGGCCCATCAAGGTGTCAAGCAGAGAAGCCTCAGTAGAAGAGTTCTCCATTTTATCTTCAGGCACCCCATTGGTTTCCCCACCTTGATCATGTGTATGGTCATAGCTATGAGATCTCTTCAGTGAGAACATCTTGCTCTTCAGGGATTCTTCCCTTGACTTCCCAGAGTGAGACGGGTCAAAGGGGTTTCTCCTCAGTGTGCTTCTGTTACTCCCATGGTCACTTCCATCTCGATCTTCTCGGCTATACTGGCGACTCACCGTCTCAGGTATTTCTGTGATACGGCGCATAAGTGTCCGTCCAAGTCCCCTCTTGGAACTGCGTTTTTTCTGTAAGTGAGGGTTATTAGCCAGCATCTTCTTTCTTTTATAGATCTCCAGTTGGGAATAGAGTTTCTTGAGCTCCTCCTGACAAAGGCAAAGAACACACACACACAAAAAACGACATAATCAACATTTTCCTACTTGCATCACTTGTAGAAAAACAACTTAATTAAAATATGTATTAAAGGGAGAGTTCACCCAAAAATGAAAATTACCCCTCAAGCCATGCTAGGTGTATATGATTTTCTTCTTTCAGACGATTACAATTGGAGATATATTAAAAAATATCCTGGCTCTTCCAAGTTTTATAATGGCAGTGAATAGGAGACCAGATTTAGATGTGCATCCATCCATACGGCTATGGGGGGTTAATAAAGGCCTTTTGTAACAAAGCGATGCGTTTGTATAAAAAAAAAAAAAAAAACATATTTAAAACATTTTAAAAACTAAAATAACTAGCTTCCGACAGACGGCCGTACGCATCGATGACGTATTGACGAAAGCAAAAGTGCAGAGGATAGTACAAAATAAAACATGGTTACGAATTAGTCTAAACAAGTCTAAAACAAGAATTTTTGTCTGAGGACTTCGATATAAGAGAAGAGGATCTTGAGTTTTTTGCCCAGACCCATTTCTTTAAACTGTGAGAGGCGTCAAAACTTACGATACTCCTACATACTACTTCATACATCACGTCAGGGGTTACTCTTTTGGTGTAAGTCAACTTGCGTAGGCCGTCTGCCAGAAGCTAGTTATTTTAGTCTATAAAGTTTTAAATATGGATATTTTTGCTCCAGAAAGCCTTTATTATCCCCCTGGAGCTGTATGGATTACTTTTATGATGGACGGATGCACTTTTTTGGACTTCAAAATCGGGACCGCCATTCACTACCATAAAGCTTATAAAGCTTGGAAGAGCAATGATATTTTTAAATATAACTCCGACTGTGTTTGTCTGAAAGAAGATATACACCTATGGCTTGAGGGTGAGTAAATCATGGGATAATTTTCATTTTTATGTGAACTATCCCTTTAAGTGAAAAAGATTTTATTTGGGTGTTTTTGCCTTTATTAGATAGTATAGTAGAAAGTGAACAGGAAGTAAAGAGGAAAACAGGATTGGAAAGGGCCAAGAGCTGGGGTTCGAACTCCAGTCACCCTGATCACAACATAATCGGCTCCAACAATACTTGAAAGTTCCCATAAAACATGGAAACCCAACATGTGTGTGTAAATGATCAAGGGCCAGTAAAGAGGTCTTACCCTAATGTCTTCAGGGTCCAGACTGTGCTCACTCCAGGCTGATGTTATGCTGCTGTTCAGGCAGGAGCCTGAGTGACCCATATCCAGCTCTTCTTCATAAGCCTCTGTGGCAATATCCTCCCGGGTATGAGTTCCAGTAAACAAGAACTGCAGTGAAGGATGAAACAAACTATGAATATTTCATTAAAAACATAACCACAAGAAGTTCAATAGATTTCTATTCTATAGATTTAAGGACAAGGATAATAATCACCTTTGGAATGAGAAGTAATCCCAGAGTAACTGTCACTGTCAGGTGCGTATGGACGAAAAATAATATTAGCATCCAGTCTGGATGCAGCCCAGTGCCAAGCGAGAACCTGTAGATGAGACAAATGCTTGTTAAAGGTGCCAAAAAGGATTTTTGACATTTCTTGACTTTCACTTCAACTCCAACCATACCTAGGCTGTTCCCCTGACTTTTTATTTTATTTATTTTTTATGGCAGATCAAAGCTAAATGGAGGAACATTTTAGGATCTGGAGCAAATATCACAATATAGAGCTTCAAACAGCATAATGAGGGCAATTGTAATTGAATGTGGCATGGCATCTAAGGGTTTGTTAGGTTTATTTAAATGCTGTTTAGTCAACAGGGTTAAGTATCCTGGTAATGTTGTAGGGGTAATGGAGGTCACCGCTCCTCAGTTACGCAAAGAGTAATGAAATTCAGGCTCATTAATCCCACCGCCTTTCAAGGTCTGCTTTGGCAAAGCATCAAAACAGTGCATCACCACTTTTCAGACAAACAGAGCTTATCTGCTAAAACCAGCAGGGGTTGCAGACATCGGCAAAGAATGAGAGTGAGGAGAAACATATTCTATTAAAATGGCTAGGCGCTATGATACCTCCATCATAAATAATGGCAGTGTATTTTTACTCTGCAAGTATACTCTAGTGCAAAGGTTTTGACTCGTTTTGCTTCAGGACCCAGATTTCACATGCTTCAAGAGGCAGCCCAACGCTCTACCAAAAAATGTTATTGTACAAATGAAAACAAAAAATATCCTTAAAATCAAATATTTAAAAAATATTAACATTAGCTGCATAGACCCAAAAATATGCAATATTAACAACACGACATATGCTTAATATTGAAATTTTTGTAAATGGATACACATTTTAACAGACTAATGCATAAAACAACAAACACTGAGCCAAATATGTTATTAAGGTTCTGAGCATGAGAAGTGGACTGTCAATTAGCACATTAACATATCACTGCAGTGTTTATTGATGGTTTTATGCTGTTGGCAGCTAATAATTCAATGAAAAAGCATATAAGTGAAGATGCTGAATATGAGAAATGCACAGTGCATATAGATTTTTAAACATTGTTGAGCTTATACATTTTTCTGATGTAACAATTCACATGTACACTCACCTAAAGGATTATTAGGAACACCATATACTGTGTTTGACCCCCTTTCGCCTTCAGAACTGCCTTAATTCTACGTGGCATTGATTCAACAAGGTGCTGAAAGCATTCTTTAGAAATGTTGGCCCATATTGATAGGATAGCATCTTGCAGTTGATGGAGATTTGTGGGATGCACATCCAGGGCACGAAGCTCCCGTTCCACCACATCCCAAAGATGCTCTATTGGGTTGAGATTTGGTGACTGTGGGGGCCATTTTAGTACAGTGAACTCATTGTCATGTTCAAGAAACCAATTTGAAATGATTCGAGCTTTGTGACATGGTGCATTATCCTGCTGGAAGTAGCCATCAGAGGATGGGTACATGGTGGTCATAAAGGGATGGACATGGTCAGAAACAATGCTCAGGTAGGCCGTGGCATTTAAACGATGCCCAATTGGCACTAAGGGGCCTAAAGTGTGCCAAGAAAACATCCCCCACACCATTACACCACCACCACCAGCCTGCACAGTGGTAACAAGGCATGATGGATCCATGTTCTCATTCTGTTTACGCCAAATTCTGACTCTACCATCTGAATGTCTCAGCAGAAATCGAGACTCATCAGACCAGGCAACATTTTTCCAGTCTTCAACTGTCCAATTTTGGTGAGCTCGTGCAAGTTGTAGCCTCTTTTTCCTATTTGTAGTGGAGATGAGTGGTACCCGGTGGGGTCTTCTGCTGTTGTAGCCCATCCGCCTCAAGGTTGTGCGTGTTGTGGCTTCACAAATGCTTTGCTGCATACCTCGGTTGTAACGAGTGGTTATTTCAGTCAAAGTTGCTCTTCTATCAGCTTGAATCAGTCGGCCCATTCTCCTCTGACCTCTAGCATCAACAAGGCATTTTCGCCCACAGGACTGCCGCATACTGGATGTTTTTCCCTTTTCACACCATTCTTTGTAAACCCTAGAAATGGTTGTGCGTGAAAATCCCAGTAACTGAGCAGATTGTGAAATACTCAGACCGGCCCGTCTGGCACCAACAACCATGCCACGCTCAAAATTGCTTAAATCACCTTTCTTTCCCATTCTGACATTCAGTTTGGAGTTCAGGAGATTGTCTTGACCAGGACCACACCCCTAAATGCATTGAAGCAACTGCCATGTGATTGGTTGATTAGATAATTGCATTAATGAGAAATTGAACAGGTGTTCCTAATAATCCTTTAGGTGAGTGTATATGGCTATTTGTATTTTTAGATTTGCATTTAGCATTGTTTTTTTAATCATTGTTTCCCTGTTGACTGTGGCCCTATCAGAGCAGACCTATAATGCTGCATTCAAGTTCTCCTGGAAAGTTCATACTGTTGTGCTTTCAAATTACACATAAATTCCCTTCTTTCTTTTTAACTTCTTATCAAAGCAAGAAGCATTTTATATGTAACCTAACAAAACCAAATCGAAAGCAAAGAATGCACATTAGGTGGGTAATTGATGCTTTATCTGTGTATTTTATCATTCTCATGCTGCCACAGAGAAAAATGGGAAATGCAGTTTTGTACAAATCTGTTTCCTCATAAATCAGTTCAATGAGCAGAATTTGCTGGAAAGCTTGGTATTCTTAGTATACAAAAAGACTACAAACTGAATTATAGCATCAACATTCAAAATTACATTTTATTATAAAGAATACCAATTTGATTTTGTCAATAATTCTTTATTTCAAATGCTCAAAAAGTTAAAACTTTATGGTACTGCCTTTAATGAGTCAGGCATTCATTATAAATCACACAACTACATTTGAATTCAAAATAATGACAATTATTAATTCCTATAACTTATTTATTCACGGTCTCAAAATTAAATGTCTTACATAATGCAAACCTTGAAAGTTGAGTGACTGACTTGCAAAAATAATTCATTATAATTCACTGCAAAATTGTTTTTCGCTCATGGATCTCTATATAGATTATAGATATACTATATTATCTACATTACAGATAAGTGTTTCTGCTATTTTTTAAATCAACACAGCCATTCCAATGCCATCACTTGTGTATCATCTAGAATTCTAAGTTTCCCATTCTTAAATGTGACTTTGATCGTTCATTCATGTGTTCGGATCTCGTAATTACAATAATTCCAACTCCACTTGATGGGCACATTAAAGATTAAGGCAATTAATTACGACTAATTACGATGGTGTTTATATGCACTCAACCCATACACATTCATTCTGACATCACCTGAACACAACATGTGACCTATTTTTGGGTTGTGACCTACTAGTTGAGAACCACAGCTCGAGGAAAGTGTGGTCAAAGAGAGTGAAATTAAGGAGCAACGGAGCATTCTGAAAGATGGCAGAGAAGACAGGAACAGGGTGAATGGGTTTATTTTAAGCCTTAGTAGTTTTATGCACAAGCTGTCTTCAGCAGACATATTTTATGAGCCTTCTCTCAAGTGGCTTATCAGTGCTGTATTCATGATACTTGTCGTTTAGCTGAGGCCAGCTGTCTTCACCTTCTTTTTACAAGTTTAGTGCAAAGTTCTGCTGATGTGACTCAAGTTTTACATTCTAATTGGGGCCCAGAAAACGTTGTCATTTTTAGGGGGAATGGTTACACAAAACTCCTACAATTCATGTTAAACAAATTCCTTCAAATTTTGCAATTCAGTGTCACACTGAATGCCGGTTGCAGGAAAACTGGAGATATGCGTGTCTACATAGAGCCACTAATAAACCCGGTAACTTTAGCATGCCAACGGCCAAGGGGCCAGTTGTTCAAAGGTATGCTGATCGGATTTTGGTTATCGGATTGGATAAAATCTTGAAAATGGGTTGTTCAAAAGGGAAAAAGGGAATCTGAAATCAGATTAGATCATGGAATCCAATCCTAGTTTTAATCTGGATCAAACCTTCAGTTTGTGTTGTTCAAAACTTGTCAGTAGGATTTGGATAACTTTGATCCAGAAAAACAGGATTATCCTGATCCCAACAGGGGGTAGGATTTCAAGGTGGATTCCAGGAAGAAAATTTAGTAAAACTTTAAAATTGGTCAAAAATACAACATTTGTATCATGTAATATACACACTCATATTTTTATTTTGCTTTTGATTAGCTTAACTGTTAAAATAATACATTAGAAGTAGACATTAGGCTACATATTAAGCCTTCTGGTAGCCTACTGTAAAGTCAAAAAGAGATTTTGGCACCATTAAATAATCCCCAAACAGCTGTAAAAATCAAACAAAAATATTAGGCTACATTTAATTCAAAGTGTTTTATCACTGTTTATGAACTACATTGGCACAATCATAAGAGACGAACCAGTCAAAAGATTTTTGCAAGCGAACACAACGTTTTTTGGTGATCGCTATACGAAACTTTTCTGAGAGAACGCAAAAGCATACAGGTATATATCTGTATCTATATATCTATATCTATATCTATATCTATATCTCTATATCTATATCTCTATATCTCTATCTATATCTCTATATCTATATCTATATACCTATACCTATATCTATATCTATCTATATATCTATATATCTATCTATCCATCCTATCTCATATTTTTTACATGACCATGTCCCTTTGGGGGTTCCGTAGAGCACCAGTAATCCAGATTTGGTAATCGGAAAATGTTTACATCCAGATCAGGGTGATCAAATCCAATTTTGCTTTGAAAAACCGGCACAAAATGGATTACCTGATCCTGGATAGCAAAACATGGGATTTCCAAATCCAGATCATTCTGATCCAGATTAAACTTTTTTTTTGAACAACTGGCCCAATATGATAAACATTGCCATTTAAACAATACAGGACAAGGAAGTAACTGAAACTGAGGGGTTAAATACACAGGGCAAACAAAAGAGCTAATGAGGTAATTAACTAGACACACCTGAACAGACTACTCAATCAATTAGTAACCAGGGAAACAAACAGGCAGGGAAGGGAGGAGAACAGAACCAATTAACAAACTAACAGCAAACACTAGAACATATATCAAACAGAATACAAAACCTGAAAAGCAGACTCAGGGCGTTTTTCCACTGGGTTCGTTTGCTGCGGTCCGAACCCGAGTGCGCTAGTTCCCGGCGCCTCCCGCAGCGTTGGTCTGGTTTCACACTCAATTAATTGTATCGAACCCAGGTGCGTTTGCAGTGATCTTACGTCATCGCAAACGCAATCAAACAATGATATCGACAGTGATACGCATGCGCGGGATACTATACTTCCTGAACAAGCGCGCACCCGAGTCCGTGTTGCTTGCACATTAACGCGAACCGCGCCACGGTTCGGGAGCAACCGAGCTCAGACCACCTCCTCCAGCTAGTCTCGGGTTCGGTACTCTAGTGCGCACCCGGGTCCGATGACAGCGTTCACATTAACGATTTTTCATGCGAACCGTCCCCCGGTCCGCACTAAACTGCCAGTGTGAAAGCGCCCTTAGACTCTGAAACTCTCCATTAAAAACTGTTTACATGGAGTACTCATCAAGAAGTGCAACCATCTAAGTATTACAACAGCTCAAATGAACAGGTTTTTAATGAATAATTAATATCAGTGCTTAAACAAAAATACAAGCTTCACTTTTCTGCTTTTAAACCCTCTGGTATGTTGGCCTGGTTTACTTCTAAGTGCACTACTAAAAATGTAGAAGACATTAAATTACTGTTAGTAATAATCATTACATTCTGTCACAAATAACGTCAATAGACCTTGTGTTTAGTGTTTTGAATACTGAACATTCCTTCAAGAAGCTTTCTTAAGACTGCTGTGGTAAATATAAGTGGATGTGGGTTGGAGTTTCATAAGATGTGGGTATTATACTGTCATTCTCTAAAAAAGAAAACAGGTAATCTGTTTCTTGTGGGTGTAGTAACTGACATTTAGACACTCTTGAGGGAATGAAATGGCATGCTGTAGAGATTAGAGAATCACTTTAACGCCTTACTGAAACAACTAGAAGGAAAGGACACAGCGATACTTGTTAAATTTACTTGTTAAATTAAACAACATATATTTTAGCTGGTGATATGTTTGAAAGTGTTTTGTTGAATTTCAAGGCATTTAGCAGTTAGCCTCTGCTCTTAGATTGTTGTGTTGTTGTGTATCCTATGCTCTTGCAGAATCCTATCCTGCTTCCTCAATGCCTGATAAAAAAACAAGAATGTTATCCGAATGTCTTGCTCTAAACAGGCAAAAGTGCTGTTCTTAACTAGTTAACGTTATAGTAGGATAACAACCGGAATACATTACACGACTTCTGTCCCGATTTTCAGTCTAGATGTGTTGATGCTAGTTGCTGAAAGTCTGCAGATTTTGGGCGATCAAAGTTGACAGATTTTACAGAAAATCCTGTAGTGTATGATGGACACAGATTTCAAACATGTTTGATATTTTGAGCACATATTTAGAACACATTGTTTTCATTTTGCATTTTTAGAAACGAAGCACGTTTACGTGTGCGTTTGTTGTGTTCGGAATGACTTGAAAAATCATTGATCCTCAGTCGTTTAGTGTGATGCCCAGTTACAAAGTCAGCAAGAGTAAAATAGTGTATTCCAGCCTTAAGTTGTTAAGCATTATATGCAAGGTTTAGTAGCATAGACGAAGGTAATTCACATGCACAATCTCTCTCTCTCTCTCTTTCTCTCTCTCTCTGATTCATTCAAATAAATGTAATCTTACCAAACTGCTTTATCTCTGTGTCTGATTTATAGTGGGCAGAATGCTAGATTCAACAACCTGTAGACAAAATAACTTAATAACTGTAATTTTTAACCATTCCAGTCTCCGCTTTGAGTCGGGTGGTTCTTTACCTCCACGTGGATTATCCATGTGGATTATCCCTTACTTATGTTAGTTCCGTTCTGGTTGTTAAAGGTTTTTGGGTAGAGGTATACCACTCAAAATTGCGTTTTATGCACCGCTAATTGGTTTATTAAATGTATTAAATTGATAAGTTTCAAATTTATTTATAGACAATTTTTCACTATTATTAATACTCTTGTGTTGGATCTGGATGGCCGGTTACTTTAAAGAGATTATGAATTTATCAGGCTACTCACATGAAAACAATGAGATATAAATGTCCTTTGTGAAGCAATGTGTTTGGTATGGTATTGTTCTGATACTCTGCATAAACACTTATTCGTTGCACTTGTTGTTTGTGGCTCATTAAACATTTTTTGCATATGGGCCCTCTGCGCCACTGATGCTATACAGAGAATAATAGAACTCTTTGCACATGAAAAACCTTTTAAAAAATCAGTTTGTATTTCATTTGCATTTCAGCTGTCATGTTATTCCTCAAGTATAGTGTTGCATACCGCTCATAAAGCAGCCTGTCTCATAAATAAACATGGAAAGCATGTCATCTTAATCATGCTTCTGCTATTGCTACTCATAACTAATGCACATTGCTCACCTAATGATGTGAAATATTGCAGAGATGAGGAGTTCATTATAAATGGCGACTGCCAAGTAGCGAGGCTCGTGGAAAGCGGAGGGGACGGTCCTTACAGCATAGCACAAATAGATGCCCCACAGCAGGAACAGGAACTCCGCTAGAACAGGAACACAAGAAGACACAGCACATTGCCGTCACTAATTATTTAGTGTGTCAAGTCTGGGAATGCCAGCTGAAAAGATGTGATTTCACACAGCCTGAAAGGCTGTTTCCCCTCCCTCCCTCTTTTGCCACATCACTCAAAGTAACAAGTCAATGGTGCATGAACATCTTAAAAATAACGTTTGAGACAACAACAACAACCTAAAACAAAAAATGTTTTAGTATTTGAATGAAGATGATATTATTTTTTCCCATTTAAGTATGCAGTAGGTTTAGGAATCCAGAACCCTTTCTTATTCAGAATCAGTTACATAAAAAAAAAAAAAAAAAAACTATTTTTATAACATTTATCTCCATTCCTAAACGTTTGCATTCTTCCACCTACATGGACTGAAGACCATACAAGAACACTAAGACAATGTTTCCTGCATCACTGCTGAATCTACAGCACAATATTTGGTTTTAGCTGATTTGTGGAATTTACAGTGTGACGTGAATATAATGAGAGAGAATGACTTTAAATAGACACAACTCAATGGTTGCATGCTAACATGGATCTCCAAATGTTAATTTTAATGGATTGTCAAAAAAAAAACAAAAAAACAATACTCACAAATTGGCTGCATTCGAATAAGATTACCTCCTTAGTGGGTAAAAAAACTGTGAAAATATTAGTGTCTGTAACAATCCCAGGTCAAAGATGTAGGCGGCAGAATAAGTATTTCCCGGTAACAGCTAGATTTATTCAACGCAGGCAAACAACATGAAACAGTGTGCTATGCACATACAATACCTGACCATGAGTGACACAAACAGAGGAACTTAAACAGACAGAGATAATGAACTAAATGATAAGCAGCTGTAATTATTAATCAGTGTCCATATAAACTAATGACTGGTGGGAAACTATAAGCCAAATGAGAACATGTGACTTAAAAAACAAACAAAAAAGTCCATGAAAATGAAACTAACTGAACAGATCCGTGACATTACGCCCCCCTCCCGGAAGGTGTGACCTTGCGCCGTAACAGATGTGGTCAGGGAGGAAAGTTGGGGGCTTGGGGGGGTGGACGAGGAGCCGATGAAGGGCTGATGAGAGGAGATGGCGAAGGGCTGGTAAAAGCAGGCAGGACAGACCAAGGAGGTGATGATGAAGAAAGAAGCCAAGGAGGAGATGATGGATGGAGTGACCCAGAGCTCAGCCATGAACGATAGGCCACGGTGGAGTTGATGGAGGGAGGAGCCAAGGTGTTGACATGGCTGACGACATCCGCGAGACAGAGCCGATGTGAGGGGATCCCAGGGTGCAGACGGAGAGCTGATGGGCTTGAGTGACACCGCTGGCTCTGGAGACCAAGGCAGGGTGCGGCGATGAGCGTTCGAGGTGGAGCCCGAGTGCCTGAGGACTTATGCGGAGCCGGTGGGCTCGAGGACCAAGGTGGATCCGGGGAGAGGGCGGAGCCTGCTGGAGCAAAGCGGTGGATGGCTTGTAAGTCCGCGGCGCAAACAGGATGACGACTGACCGAGGAGGAGCCGGAGGGACGAGGGAGCCTGGTGGAGCCGCAAGGCTGAGGGTCTCTGGTGGAGCCGAGGATGGGAGGAGGCAAGGCAGAGCTGACAGGCCGACAAGCAGAGGTGGAGCGAAGGAATCAGAGGCCGGAGGCAGAGCCAAAGGATCCCCTCACTCAGGCGAAGCTGGTGGTAGAAGGACCTGAGGCTTCACGTCGCGGAAAGGGGAAGGTGAAGGGATGCAGGCATCCAGCAGAGGTGGGTTAGGGGTGGTGTTGGGCTGGGCTCTGGGTCTGGCTGCGGTCTGGATCAAGGGGTAGACGCTCTCCAGACACCGGATGATGGCCTCCGTTCAATCAAGTTCTATGGTGTCTGGGAAGTCTACTGGATGGTAGTAGTTAGCCCTGATCCAGAAGCTTTAGGCTCAATCCCAATTCACCCCTTGCCCCTACCCCTTGGCCCTACCCCTCCGTTTTGCGTGTTCCCGTGAAGGGGTAGGGTTGTCTCGATTCTCTTTTGGTTGGAGGGGTAGGGGTAGGGGGAAGGGCCAGATAGCCCTTGAAACGAAGATTTTTCGGGACCACACTTCAAACGAAGGGGTATGAGAAATGTACCTGCATACACCGGCTACAGAGGCAACATGACTGCCAATAATCATTTTCTTTATGTTACATTCAATCTTGTGTTCATATTTACGGTCATGTTCTTCAAAGAAAAGGTTGCAAAAAAATCGCTAAAGTTCGTTAACAATATGACGCGTGTAAAAAGCAAAAGTTTGAAGCGAAGTGGACGAGCGAATGAGGCAAATTCGCGTCCACCGCGCCGCGCTAAACGCCTCATTCGCGCCGCAAGACCTCCAGACGCACGTAAACGCGTCTTAACATTGAAATCACTCGCGCCAGACGCTCTATTCGCGTTTGGTGTGAACGCAGCATTAGGCGGCGAAGATATCGTCATCTCCGTTGTTTTCTGCGAACTTCAGAAGAAAAAAAATAAAATAGCTGTAACTCACGCAAGACTACCGCTGACGACGGCATCTTGGAAGTTTGTGATAAACATTGGCGCATCTCCTGTGACGTAGGCGCTAGCAACGACGTATAATGACGTGTAACGGTGTGGTAGTGGTGTCCCATTTCTTAGGGGAATATTTTCACCCCTACGCCTTGCCACTCTGTTTCAAGGGGCAAGGGTAAGGGGTAGGCGAAGGGTTAGGGGTAGGCGAAGGGGTATAAAATAGAATTGGGATTGGGCCTTAAAGTCTCATCATTGAGGGCTGTCTTTAAAGTAAGCTGACTGAATTGAAGGGCAAAGTTCATTGGAGGAAGTTCTTCTCGGGCTAGGGCAGCGAATTTCGCTGCATAATCCATTTTCGAACAAACAATACCGGACCATGAGTGATACAAACAGAGGAACTTAAATAGACAGAGATAATGAACTAAATAATAAGCAGCTGTGATGATTGTCACATGGGTTGTGCCCATGGGGTTGTCACGCTTCTGACTCAATTTATGTAAATTTATTGAGTCAGACTCAATTAGTAAATTTATGCTATGCCCACTATGTTTGTGCCTATTCAAAGCCTAGTGAGGCAGGACTTCACTCAGCATGGCGTAGTAGGTATTGATTCCCCATAGCATCAATGCCAAATGCAGCATCGAAGTTCCATATTGAAAGGGAACGTCTTAGGTTGTGTATGCAACCTGGTTCCCTGAGAAGGGGAATGAGATGCTGTGTCTCATTGCCACACCTTGGGCCTGCCTGCGCGTCTCCCTCAGACAAAAGAGTTGATGACGTGTAACTCGTGTGTCCTTTTTTACTCATGTGTGTGACGTCATGGACTGCCGTCCGCCAATGAATTTTGGCTTTTGTTTACACGTGCCTCAGACACCGGTCACACTGATGGCATTCCCCGTAGCATCAATACCAAACGCAGCATCTGGGGGAAAACGGAGCACTCAAAGGAAGCTCACAGCAACACAGGAAGAACAGAAGGGCCTCCTGACTCAGCCACAACTTGTACTTCTACCCACTTATGCTACCCACTCTTATTATATTTAAGTTAACCTTAATTTTATTTCAAGTAACGAAAATGTTTTTATGCTTTTAGTTTTAGTTAACTATTATAACCCTGTGCTAAAGTAATAGTTCATTCAAAATTTAAAATGTTTTTGCCTAACAAAAGGAGATGAATAAGGAATGAGAGAAATTAGACTAATTTTGTATCTTCAAGAAGGACAAAAAAGTACAATAAATATAGCCTGTATCTCTATTTTCTCCATTCAAATCTTGTACATTAATGATACAAGCCAGGATGTCTTTGTGAGTTTGCATGAAAATATTTAATGAGTTTTGAGGGCAGTTTCCAGTTCCTCCTGTGCTTCATGCTGTAAGCAGAAGGTACTCGAGCTGTCAAAGAGAACTGTCTCTGCATCACTGGCCACGTCTCACACCCTCATGCCTTAAATGCTGTCTGGCCACACTCAAATGATCAGATTATACATCTCACATCTCTTCTGTCAAAGCTGCATCCGTGACCCTGAGAGTTTGCCATTCTTGCCTCATTTTCCCTTGTCTGAGGCTGTTGGTAGCACAACTGAAGAATATATTGAATATTTAATATCTGCATCTCATTTAATGATATTAATACATTTTTTCATGGTTTGAGGGTTAGATCTACTAAATGTTTTTGAGCCAGCACAAACCCTCTTTTGGCGTTAAACTACAGTCATGATTTAATAAAGACATGCAGTGAAACATTAACAATGAAAAGGAGTGGACACAGTTATCTGTTACCCGAACATATTGTTTGCCAAGCCACATTATTTTTAATTAGCACTGCTCTTGGTAGATTGCATTGGTTACAATGGAAATCCGTTTATATTTTTGGGCTGCTGTATGAATTTTGCTCTCTGATACTGGTTCAAGTAGAATTAATATAAGAATAAGAACTGACCAGCAGCCATCATGTAGTCCCAGCTGTCCAATAGACACATGCTGAACTGTAGGCCCTCTGGGGTGACACCGATGTCAATGAGGGCGTGATGGGTGTCGGGGTTCTGGCATACGGCTGAGGTCCAGGCCACTAGGAACCACACAACCACCAGCAAAATCACAGCAAGCAGACGCAGAACCCTCCAGCTGGTCATATACGGGATCCGCTGGGCAGTGCGTGACAGGAACACTTTTAAAACCCTTGGTATGAAAAGGAAGGACAAGACACAAACATAAGATCAATTAAATCAACACTCATGTAGATTTCAGCAAGAGCATAATTGTTAGACGGATAATATCTACGTTTACAGTAAAATATTATGAATTTATTTTTGTGAAATGAAGCAGGAGCTTCATTGTTTACTGATCCTTTCCCTCTTCTGTTCAGCCACTAAGTATAAATGTTTTTAGTATAAAAGTTTAGTAATTTTAACTCAATTGAAATTCTGTTAACTGTTACCTAATGTTAACTTATCATATGTGATTGTTAATTTATTAAATTTACATTCAATTCAAAATGACATTATTTCTATATAATTTTACTTTGAAACTATCGCTGATCATTCAGTTTCTTATAGTGAAGTTGGCAGCATTATTTTTACCTGTACAATTTGAGAATCACTGTTCCATAAACGATGGCAAAGCCGAGCAAACGGGCCCATCTCAGGAGAATACACCGGATAACACTTGGATTAAAATATTGTATCATAACCTGATGAGACAATATAAAAATAGGGAGTAATGAAATTCATGAATCACTGGGTGCTTTTTTTTTTGTGGCATTTATTTCTTCATATATTGTGGCTGTAATTATGTGAAGAATTTCACTGATGCTCTTCAGAAAACATAAGGTAGCTGGCTTAATCTGATGAAATCTGTTAAGACTATGTCTCAGTTATATTTCACATTCAAAATCAAAAGACAGAAATAAGAAAATATATGTTGCATGCTTATTATTGCCTTTTTTCTTATGACATATTTTAGGAATCATCATAAATTAGGGATCATTCAAAAAACATAAACCGAAATTGGATATTGCATTACCATGGAAACAGTTTTTTAAAACCTTTTATAAAATATGGAACACAACTTGGCTAGTCATGGCTTTGATTTTCTGGCAATTTTAGAGTCCAAATTATATTGTAAAATATTGTAATGCAGGATGCAAAAAATAACAAAGTCTTTTATGAACACAGAGAATAACACAGGATAACACTCAGGAGAATCAGTAGCAAACTACACACGTAAATTAAGCACGATAACCGACAAAACACATAACCAAACAGGGAGAACTACAAGACACCGTTGGGAATAATTGGTAACTATAGAAACAAACAAGGATATAAACAGAAACGCAGGAAACAAGTACCCTGGTAAACCAGAGTTCTCGCGAGAGCACAAGTTGAATTTGCTCAGCGAGTTACAGGGACGCGGGAAGTGGGGGTGCTGGGGGTGCTGGGGGTGCTGACGACTCGCGATCTTCGCAGCGCCAGAGAGAAATGCACATTAATACGAATTACATAAGCAGCGCAGTCTGTTTTCTTTCGTTTTGAATTGTTCTGCTTAAAAGTAGACATTTCAAGCTATCTATATGTCTCAGGTCTGTGAGGCAATAGGCTACCTTATAGGCCCACGCTGAGTTTCATTGTGAGACGAGCTCCAGGTTCGCCAGCGCCTCCGTATCCTGATTATTTATTTTCTAATAGCCTATATTTAGGCTACTTCTTATTAAATCCAGACAATTTGTTGATGAAACATCGATTAAAATTAAGATACAATTAATACAAAACGAAATTAAATTTAAAGACAGGCTTTGTGCTTTCAGTTTGAGGTCTCTGTGAAAGTTTTAAAACATTATTTTAGTGCCGCTTTAGAGCGCTCACGTCCGTAACGGAGAACTGTCTGTAACATTTTTTTTTTTTTTTTGTGTGAAATAAATTTCTAAAAAAATGCGACTTAGTCCAGTGCGACTTAGGCTATAGATGTTTTTTTCTTCCCCGTGGCGCATTTTGTGACTGATATGCGACTCCGGAGCAATAAAATAAAAGGGACTCCGGAATAAAAGCAGAATCAATAAAGTCAAAAATGTGATGTGCAGTCAGGTTTGAGTGTGTGCGCGTTTTTTGAGGAGTTTTATAGTCTTGATATTGTTTCCAATTCAAAAGTGGTGACCCCCCCCCCCCCCCCCCCCCCCCCCAAAAAAAAATCAGCACCCCCAACCTAAAACCTCTTCCCGCGGCCCTGAGTTACTCTGGTGTCGAGCAATGGAGCTCATTAAATATGCCCCTCGATCTGAGCTGCACCAATCATATCGGGTTATCTGATATAGGCGGGCCAGAGGCGAGCTAAACAGATGACGACAGCGCTGTGACGTCGAAGTCATCAGTAAACATTGCAAGATGCCTATGGATGCACACCAGTTGTTTGAAACGGCTTTGGCCGCTACAATGAACGAGTTAGACTTGGCTTTTTCCCAAAAGAGGAACAGAAGACGCCGCTCGAATCGTTCCTTTGCAAGAAGGGTGTTTTTGCTGTTTTGCCGA
Source organism: Leuciscus leuciscus (assembly GCF_965113295.1). Classification (NCBI taxonomy): domain Eukaryota; kingdom Metazoa; phylum Chordata; class Actinopteri; order Cypriniformes; family Leuciscidae; genus Leuciscus; species Leuciscus leuciscus. Next base: position 20,105,281 of record NC_138730.1, on the reverse strand, counting down.
CCGGAAGAGTCTAATCTACCAGTTAGCTCCGCTGGTAGCTAAGCGTATGGGGTTTATTGTTGTGATTGGTCGTAGTGTTATCCAATTGCGTGCTGTGAGATTTTCAAATGCATGCTTGGTGCCGCCCCTCGAGCTGGCCGATTTTCATTGACCGACACCAGACCATTAATCTTTTAGATTTAGGTCTGGATTTCCAGGCTAGGAAACAAGCGCTAAACCAAACAAAACAGAATATCAAAATAAGAGTCCATAACCATGACAAATATGTATTTTTTATCAGTGCCGGCCCGAGCCTTTTGGGGGCCCTACGCAGAATTTGATTTGGGGGCCCCCTCCCACCACGCAGAGTCACCTGTGCTTGACGATTATTGACACAATGTCACACTATAATGTTACATTATAAATTAATACAATGAGGTTATGTATTAATACAAAATAAATACTTAATAAAAAATAGATACTTGAAAAATTGTTTAACTTTTTCTTTACTCTTTTACTAACTTTTTGAAACTTCTGAAAACAAACTGTCACAAAAAATATTAAATAAATTATTTGCAAAATATCCTCCAACGTTTTGCAACCCTTTGCAGTTTGAATGATGTCTTGTATGAAATGACGGAGTATGTTTTTATGTTTTCCACTGTTCGATCGCGCCCGCGCCTCACACACACACACACACACACACACAAAATATTCCAGCATTGCAATCTTGACATTGCAGCCTGTTCGTTATAGCCGTAATAAAATATAATAATAAAATAGTCAACCTAACATATAAAAATGACAATGCTCTGTTTAAATAGTCAGTAGTACAATTCATACCATTCAGCGTAAGCACTGCACTACTGTGATGTTTCCAAGCACATTTTTGCGCGTGTGAAGAGGATGATTTTTTCTGTCGATATTGGAACGTGAGTGAAGTACAAAGCCTATGATAAAGAATAGTTTACCATCCAAATCCATCGCGAATGTTGAAACATTTTGATTCTAATGAGAGAGATACGTGAGCCCAACGGCGCTTACTTTCACTTTCGCTTTAAATTATTTCGTTTTGGCTTGTTTATAGTTATTTTTTTATTCTTGTTCTGTTCTGAATATCATTACATTTAAAGGATAAATCATTGATCAAATAAATTTTTTTGTGACATGGCTTAACATTACATTACCGTGACTGCGCACAAATTGTCTATGCACGCGAGGTTATGCGCAGCAGCAGTTGTAGGCAGGTATATTGATCATGAAATCAGAATTTTCTTGTCTTGAATTATTAATCCTTTCATTCATTTATGTCACTTGTTTAAGTTAATTAATATGTAAAAAAAAAAAAAAAAAAAATTCTATTGGGGGCCCCCTGGTGGCGAGGGGGCCCCAAGCAGCCGCTTAGTTCGCTTATGCCTCGGGCCGGCCCTGTTTTTTTATATTAAAAAAAGTTTAGTTCAGGATTAGGGGTGTGGACAGAGGCTAATGTATGTTTCTGTTGATGGATATATGCATTCTGGCTTCCCCTAAACTTTGTTCAATCCGAGTGACGTATGCTCTATATGATTTACTGCTCTTTCTGATATTCATTTACGCCGTCATCACCCGGGTGTTAATAGCATGCAAATAATGAGTTCTCTTTCAAGTCTTGGGCTTGAACGGACAAATTCACAGAAAAATTATGTCAACATGCCCGTCTTGTCGAGTATCCTAGCAAACATGGTCGGTTATTTCTTAAGTGATCGTAAACAGTCAAGAAAGACAAAGCATTTGTATCAGTATCAGTGTACTGGATCCATGCATTACGTCTTAAAGTGACAGCAGCCTAATATTCCTGCTGTCTGTATGTGTTTTTAACGTTAATCAAACAACAAAAGACAAGGAAATCACTGACTGCTCTTGACTGAATAACTTTTGTAACTTAATTAATAATGATTCATCTTTATAATTTATACATTGAAGATTATATGCAATATTGGTTTACATTTGATTAGCTACTTTACTCAACATCTGTACCTGAAAACTACTGTTTATACCTAAATAACCTGAAAAGCACTGTTTATTTGTATCTTTGTGCTACTGTAATTATTTGTGCTGTTGCTTGTAGTTTGATTATTTGTTGTTATTTCCTTTATTTTTATTTGACAGTAGTCGTTTATTCACTGAACATAGCACATATGGAACCGTACCGAAACCGCGACCCTAAAACCGTGATACAAACCGAACTGTGGGTAATTTGAACCTTTGCACCCCTATTCAGGACATTCTAAAACAATCTCTGTATTCCAATCACATTCAAGAATTACAACCATTTCAGTTCTGATCTATGCTCACAAATGGGGGTGACAGTTAACAGGTTAAAGAAAATTAAATATATTTTAGAAGCATTATGATGTTTTACATAGTGACATTATTTTCATGCACATTTCCATTTTAAACATTTTCCATTCACATTATTTAATGCACTCTAAATGCTCATTACTATAATGTGGACAGAAAAAGTGATATATGATTGTGATATATTTGTATGTATCATGGTATTATTTGTTGTACTGCCTTTCATGATGAGAAAAAATTAGAAAAACAATACTGAGATTGTACATTGTAACATTATTATTGTCTTGGTGGCCTTAAACTCGATGCAAAATATATATTTTTTTATTTTGATTGAGCAGGGCATGTTTTCATGAGATTTATCCCGATGTAGTTGTAAAATATCAAAACCTTGTATGTGTTTTCCCATATAAGAGCTGTGCAGCTCATTACTAGGAAACACAATGAGAGATCCTTCAAAACTTAAAAAACTCTCTTAAACACACAAATATACTCATGTTATAATGTGTGTGAATGAAGTACAAGTACAAGCTTTCCAGATTGTCTTTGTTTAATCCATGGCTTTTTATCCTCCTGAGTTTGCGAAGTGTTCATTATCTGACAAGCCTGCTGTCCCTTTTGTTCTGTGCCGGTCTTATTTAAAGCAGCAGAATTCAATAAATATCAGCACAGACTGATGGAATGATGCATCTGTTCTTATCTCCCCTAGGAGAGTCACTAGTACAGCTTTCCGATCCACAGTCGTCCTCTTAAATGTGCAAACAGCAAAACGCCCCCTTCAGTGTAATCAAAGAGCTCTGCCATGTGTAGCTTCTAACCACGAGGAAGACTCAATTAGCAGCACTTCTCCTCTCAGAGAAATAAATGAGCACATGCCTTTTACACTCATCACCAGGATAGTGAAAATCTTAATGTAAGTTAGTCATTTCACATTTTGGTTAGATATACTGACTTGTCCACACAAGAAGTTACATCAAAACCAAATTGGGGGGAAAAAACACCTTTGGTATAATAATAATAATTTGTTACATTTATAAAGGGCTTTTCTGGGTACTCAAAGTGCTTTACTTAGAAGGGTGGAATCACCTCAACCACCGCCAATGTGCAGCAGCACTGATGCGACAGCAGCCATAGTGTGCCAGAACGCCCACCACACACCAGCTTATTTTTGGAGAGGAGACAGAAAGATGAAGCCAATCAGTATATGGGGATGATTAGGAGGCCATGATGGACAGAGGCCAATGGGCAAATTTGGCCAGGATTCCCGGGTTAAACCCCTACTCTTTTTCTGAAGGACATCCTGGGATTTTTAATGACCACAGAGAGTCAGGACCTCGGTTTAACGTCTCATCTGAAGGACGGTGCTCTTTGACAGTAGTGTCCACTTCACTATACTGGAGAGTTTGTACCCACACAGACCACATGGTGAGCGCCCCCTGCTGGCCTCACTAACACCTCTTCCAGCAGCAACCTGGTTTCCCCAGGAGGTCTCCCACTGACCAGGCTCAACCCTGCTTAGCTTCAGTGGGCAACCAGTCTTGAGCTACAGGTTATGGCTGTTGTCTTGGTTCTGCTTGCTTTATACTAGGCTCATTTGAGATGCACAGAAATGTTCAACGGTAAACCTCACCAGATGCATGCTAGAAATTAAGTCTAACTTGATGAGGCATCATGTTTATTTGTAGCAAAATACTATTTTTAGCGGCAGGTGCCAATTTAGTTTCCAACATGGAATTACCTATTTCACAGTATGCATACTTACAGTGTACTTACCCAAGAAAGTACTGTAATATAACTAAAAGGGTTAAGGTTAGGTTTAGGGGTAGGTTCTGGGTTAGTACCTAGTTATAACCCAGTTATTGTAATTGCTATATGTAATTACGGACAGGCGAGGCAAGAGAAAAAGAGATGGAAGGATGAGGAGGGACAGAGGCGAGAGACGGAAGAGAGGAAAAAGAATGAGAAGAAAATATTGTGTTTCGGTGTAGAGTGCAGTCTCGTAGGTGTCCCCCGGCCTGTGCAGGGCGATGGGGGTATGTGGAAAGTTAATCACATGCGCGCCACATCGGTCTTGAGTCCCACGAGGAGCTCTGGAAGGATAAAAGGAGGTGTGACGACAGTGAAGGACGAGAGAGTACCAGGCTCGGGACATTTATGTTGTGTTTTATTATGTTTATGTGCGGCAGTCGTCCATGAGGGGCTGCCACTTTACTTGTTTTGTTATTTGTTTATTTTCAGATTAAGGTTTATGTTTAACGTTCGTAGGTTCCCACCTCCTCCTTCCCTGAGCCTTTAACATTTCTAGATAGAGTATATTGTTATATGTTATTTTAGGCTTGTTTGGAGTGAATTCATTGACATCTTGCTGGTTTTATGTCAAGATGGATATTTTCCCCAAAATCTTAAAGAAAGAAAAAATTCTAGTTTCATGCAATCTTTTCTTATAAACACTTGAATGTGGAAAAGTTTTATAAAAAAGCAACATTTTGAACAAAAAGCTGAGAAAATCGTGTTTTTGTCAAAGACTATGTCTGGATCGGATTCAGAATGATGATCAAAACATAGATGGAGTAGATCGAATCCATCAACACCCCCAAAGCATGAACAGTCCTATACCTTGTCCTGGGTCGACATTTCATTCAGTAACATTAGGCAGTTTTGATGTGGTTTAATGTCCGATGATCGCGCTAGCTTACATGTGCATAACCAATGATTTTATAGCTTGTTTCTGCTTCTTTTCCCCCAGTGTTTCGAACCGCAGATTCTGTAATCTTTCAGAAGATGCGTAATAACGTCATATACCGTACAACAGGGAAAACATGGATTGCCGGAAAATTATGACAACGGCGGGGAAAGAGTTAAGGTCATGAGAAATAAATGTTTTTGACAGATTTTACTTATCAAATAATTGACAATGTCACATGGTCCTTTGTCAGCACAATGTGCAAGTCAATTCACACTATGAATGCCCAGCAAGGCACTAGAAACGAAAGGCTTCAAACTTCATGAAACTGACATAACAGATGTTGGTAGTCAAATAGCCTACTGTTGTTCAATTCCACTGTAAACTGGTCCAAATCTTGTACCTTCAGTGCTGTAGGGCAGGGAGTCAATGACAACAAAATAAATATAGTGACATATTTGTAACATCAGACTGGAGACAAATAGGTGTCCCCTTTTGCCTCCAACACTCTGCCATTAATTAATCAGAGGATTTATTTATAACAAGTTGCGCTAGAACTTGATGGACTCATTAATAATGCATAGCGCTGCACAGCAGAACAGCAGCATGTCACGATAGAAACTATACGCAGCCGTAGTGCATCTGAGTGCATGCACATGTTTGATCACTGAAGACTGTCATCTGTTCTATTCAGAGCTTAAAATCACATCAGAATTCAGTTTGCTGTGCCATGAAAAGTGAATTTGTTAGAAAAAAGTGACAATGAAACACCTTTCACAATGCATTTTACTTACGTAATGTGGCATGAAACAGAACATTCAACATCATGTGTCAATATTTTTATTGGATTGTGAAAAGTGGCAGTTAAATACCAGAATTGAGCCAGCTAGTTAAAGGGAGAGATTGAACAAAACAAGAGGTTGTTTTAGAGGCAATATATGCACTGAAGATCAAAAATGTGAATTAAGAAAGTGAATAGGGTCAGTTTTGATTTCATGTTGACTTCAAGAGATGGATGACAGATGATTTTCATTAAACATTTATGGTGCTGTGGATGCTTTTTATTGAACCACGACATTATTGGCTTACAAAGAAAATAAAAATGAGGCCTTGCTTAATTTTTAGTTATTGCTGATTATTGCCATTTTTTTTTTACATTTAGGAATGAATTCACTAAACTAGTGGTCTTCAACCTTTTTCAGGACAAGTACGCTTTGATGGATAGATAGCCAGAGCCGGACCCCCTATTTCATATCATTCAAATTGAGTGTTGTATTTAAAACTGCCTTCACATGCTATCGGAATTGACGTAAATATGAGTTTCCTAGTTAAAAATTGGACATGAACGCCCTCTCAAGTTGTATTTACCATTTTAGAGATAAGCTCAGAGATCATTTTGATACCCAAGTTCCCGACACGACTTTAAACATGGCGGAGAGGAGAACGATTGCTGCTCTTACTGATATTCTTTAGTTTTTTTCACAACAGCAATCGCCTTGTCTTGTCATAAGTAGTGCATATATACTTGTATGAATAATAATTTGAAGCATGTATGTTTTATAAACAGCGAAAATAGCCTGTATTTGACTGAAATGTGATGCTAAATATCATTTTCACTTTAATAAGATTTTCCCAATAAACAGGCAGAGTCCTCCAAGATTCTTGTTCTTTCTGACAACAAAACACTTGAATGCGACGAGCTTGTAATCACAACTTCAGAAAGTGGGAAGTGGGAAATTTCCAATGGCAGCATAAATCCTAGTCATATTCATGTAATAACAGTTTATGATGTTTATATTGTAAGGCTATTCAAATAATCATTATTGATTTAAAACATCACATACTTGTACATCATATCTTAATTTGACCTTTTATTGTTAATTGTATATTTTCTATTTGCAGAAGGCAGCATTTATTAATTGATATATGATCAAATGAGGAGATAAGCGCTATAACCAAACATCACCACACGTTTGGTGTAGTCAAGCTCACTTTCTGCATTTTAAACAGCTGTTTCAGGTGTCTGAATGAGAGTGGTAAAGTGCTCCATAACCTTACACTCAGAACTGCATGCAATCTGCATTCATTATAGTTTTTTTTTAAAACTGTTTGTGTCATTACCTGGTTTTCATTATCCAGAGCTAAAATGACAAACAGCGTGTGCAAATAAACCATCCTTACTATCCTTACCCTGTTTCCTCCTCCCTCTATCTCTCAAATAAATGCAAGAGCTGTTGACTATCACAGATGGCCCGGGAGGTGTGCTCAGCTTAAGAACAGAGAAAAATACCAAGAGACAGGAGCACAACAGATGACGTGCCTGTTTTTAATCAAACAAGAACACAGAATCTAAGAGTTTACACAACTCCGTTGAGGAATTCATTTTTGACAGATTCAATTTTTAATTTACACAAGCATTCTCAAACGAGAAGTGATCAAATATAGGGCATCTTCTATTGTGTTTGATCAAGTTTTCATTCGCAACGAAATGAATGATTCGGAATTTGAAGAATCAAGACGTTCTGATGGGGTTTCACAGAAGCAACTAAACATGGAAATGCGACAAAAAGGAGACCTTAATATGCATTTGAAATGATAAATGTGACTGAAAGCTGGCCAACAAATACTTAGCTTTCACTTAAACTGATTTAAATAATGTCACTCTTTCAACATTGAACAGGCTTATGTAATACACTAGACCAGCCAAATGAAAAGCAGACCATTGCCTCAGGTGCAAACTGTACAAATCAGTCAACAAAGGATAAAACCACGAAAATCATAATGGATCTTTACAGCTGCATGCTGGATGCCTGGTCCTTTAAATATAGCATGAAATTAAAGGTCCCTGGTCTGTTTTTGTATTAGATGCTTATAGTGATCTAATCCCAAGTGCACAGCCAAGATGCAATGTTTCCATCTGGTGTTAACATCATCTGTGACCATTTGAATTAAAAGAGATCTTATTTCATCAGACCCAACATCACTTTCTCAGGAACCCAGCTTACGAGCAAATGAGAAAAGAAGCGAATGAAAAGATACACAAGTGTGATTGGTTTTTTAATGTCTTTTGGTACAATGCAGCAAAGTTGAATCATATTACTTAGTGCACCTTTTCACAATGATCAGACCACAAAACGTTTCCACCTGTATTTAGCGCTGACCATTTGTGATCAGATCACAAAAAAACGGTACTTAACAGATGAAAAAATTAAAAATGATTCACTGCTGCACATTATTCCAAAGAATAAATTTCATCTTTCCTAATTGAACATGCCCTTTCACTTAGAAATATGCAGAGGTGGGTAGAGTATCCAAAAACTGTACTCAAGTAAAAGTACAAGTACTTATAGAAATATTTACTCAAAGTAAAAGTAAAAGTAATAATCTTAATAGTTACTTGAGTAAGAGTAAAAAAGTATCCAATGAAAAAACTACTCAAGTAGCGAGTAACTAGTTACTTCGGATCATATAGGCCTATATATATATATATATATATATATATATATACATATGAAGACTTGATGCAAAAGCCTCTGAGTGCCATCTGAAATTTTCTTCTAAAACAATCATTTTTATCAAGCTCGTATATTTAAATTCAGTAATTTCACTTTAATGACAATTAATAGGTAGGCTACTTTTCATTGCCATTTAAGTGTGAACATAAACATACAAGCTTGATAAAAATGCTCTTTTAGAAGAAAATTTCAGATGGTACTTAGAGGCTTTTGCCTCTTAAGTCGTCATATATATAAAATATGATATTATTTAGATTTTGTTTATTTAAATGACTATTATTATCAGCTATCTTTGCAACAAAAACAGAAGAGAGACGTAAGCAATATTTCTGCCATCTGTATAGCTCGAAAATCATTGCCTGTCCTCTGGTTTGTATAATAGTAACTTATACAACTACATTTGGATTATTAGACAATGTCGAAATAAAGTGAATCTGCAGAGTGTTGCATTCAAAGGCATGTATTGACAGAGAAGAGTTAAGAACTCTTCACATGTGCTCGCGCTCATGACTGCTACTGAACCTGAACACACACACACCAAAAAAAAACAACAACAAAAAAAAAAGTACATCGACGAATCTTCTTCTGACTGTTCTCCAAAATATAATCAAATGTATATTTCTGCAAGCATGTTTTAACTGGTTAACTATCTACGGCAGGCAAAGGCATTCGTTTTCAAGTCGAGTTCGCACGCCACTGCGCAATACACACATACACTACCGCAGGATGGCGGGTGTTCATTAACTGTGAACAATGGGAGCTTTATTTAATGTAAATTAATGTATATGTCCAAAAAACGGGTAATGTCATACTTTCTAGTATCGTGGCGTAATAATCTGTTTGGTTGTAAAATGTATTACCTGAGTGAAATGAAATCGAATATATCGTCCTGACTCCTGTGGAATCATTCATTCACAGACAGCTTACGAAGATGTTCAACTAATAAAGATCTTCATCGCTGGCAAAAATATGATGCATTTGAAGATTTGCTCTCACTTGACTGTACTGTAGGTCCACTGCCACTTCATCTAACGCTCTTGATGTGCTTAAATCTTCCTGTTACGACTCCGAGTCCAGTGTGAATTGAAATCGCTTCAGATGATTCAGTGGCAGTGCGTGCAGGGAACTGAACAGAATCAGGAACTGAATCATTCAAACTGATTCGCGAACCGACTTAGACAGATCTGAACTTGTTTGATGAAGTCTTTGAACAGAATCGACTCAAAAGAGTGATTCATTTGTGAATTGAGCATCGCTCAAGTCCAGAAAAAAAGATACAGCGCGCTTGGAATAAACTACGCATTTAACAACACATATTGCATTAAAATAAAGTAACGAGAGGAACGTCGCCCAATGTAACGAAGTAAAAGTACAGTTTTTTCATTAGAAATGTACTCGAGTTAAAGTAAAAAGTACCCACATTCAAATCTACTCTTAAAAGTACAATTTTTCTAAAAAAGTACTCAAGTAAATGTAACGAAGTAAATGTAGGCCTACTTCGTTACTACCCACCTCTGGAAATATGCCAGATTACTGAAGTAAAATGGTATTCACACATTTCACGTTGATCTTAAATAGTGACATAGGATGAAAGGGAAAATCGATATTCCTCTTTTATTTTGATAGAGGAGTTGAAAAAAAGTATTGGTACTTACAGGGAAGTAGAGAAGTACAGATCCTGAAAGTATCGCTTCAATAAGTATAAGACCAGATGCTTTGATCCTCTGAAAAATAAGGTTGAGAGAAGTAATATGAGAGAACGAATAAACTATGACATTTTGAAAAGCAGTATTTGCCCTTCAGGCCAATGAACCTGCCCAAGCTGAAATCAAGCTCTAGTTTTTCTTTGGCTCAGGTAACTCTAGCAGAATAAAAGCAGAATAGAGTACAAAGCGTTTCCAGATGAGATAACGGGCTGTAAACGTACTTACCTTGTTGCGACGAAAGTGGTAGACAACCACCATGCTGATGAAGTCCAGGAGCATACAGAACCCCTGAATGGAGACCATGGCAAGACGGAGGGCAGTGTCCTCCTGAGCCAGACACGGTGTGTCATCCCTGCAGAACTGACAGCCTTCTCGGCAGGGCAAACACCTCCCGGACAATTCCCAGGATTCATCAGAGTATGTTTCCCGGTCTGATTCTAACAAGAGGGGGTGGTGGCGCAATGGATAAGACACATGCCTTTGGTGTGAGAGACCCGGGTTCGAATCCACTGTGAGACACCAATGTGTCCCTGAGCAAGACACTTAACCCCTAGTTGCTCCAGAGGCGTGCGACCTCTGACATATATAGCAATTGTAAGTCGCTTTGTATAAAAGCGTCAGCTAAATGAATAAATGTAAATGTAACAACAGGTGGACGACAAGGAACCATATTATGACAACGATGTGACATTGGCTGCATCCGAAATCTCATATTCCCTACTATACAGTAGGAGAAAAATGTTGGGATATCGCATAGAAAAAACTCTAGATGGAAATGACAAGATGCGCATAAATTCTAAAAATGTACATAAAAAACATATGCACATTTTGAGGTCGATTATTTTTTAATCTGATAAGACATGCGCATAATAAATTCCTTGATACAAACCCCGACTGCAGCATCTTCCATTTTTATTACAGATATTTTGCGCCAATTTCCCAGGAAGTGAAAATGTTGTTCTTATGAACACATTGGACGGTAACGGTGCATTATTCACAAATGTTTTATGCCATATTCCAACTTTGCGCACAAGTTAAATTCGCAACTTTGAATGGAAGTATAGCTTTTTTTTTGAGATCTCTGCGAGATCAAGGGTCTTTTCCTCTGAATTAGGTAGATGTGAGTGAATTAGGAGACTTCCTGCAAAAGTGTCCATAGCTGCTGTTTAGGAGAAACAATCAAGATATTTCAAATCTTGGACTTTGGTATTCATAAGTATTCAAAAATGGAAGCAGACCTCTGCTGAAGTTAATGTGGGGTTCTTCAGCTAAAGAACACTATTGCTGACCTGCACTAGCTTCTACTTGGGTGGAGGAACCTTTTTCAATCTGAAGTGATTTCTCCTGAGGGAGTGAAGTCAAGTTGAAGCAGGCTTAAAAGCACAATAGTAATCTAATAATGCCGAGCACACACACAATGACAGAGAACAGATAACAGACTGTAACTGCAGAGGACAATTTGCAAGCCCCTGCAAGACAAGACAACAACAACATTCACTAACCTCAGATTGGATGATTTTCAAAGAGTCCAAGGCTTTTTGAATTATGAACAAGCCTTGGTTTATCAAATATGAAATAAGGTGAATGCGTGTATCTGCCACGTGTTTGGACAGAACTGCAGCTTTTTGTAATTAGTCCACATTTATGTGGCATGTATGTAAATTAGCCAATACTGTCTTCATGCTAATGTTAATTTATTTAAAAGTAGTGGCGACTCAATTAAATGGCGCTATTTTTGCATAAGTTAATATGTGAGTGCACGTGAGAGGAATATTGCTCTTAACAACTAGGACTCTCCACATGAAATAAAAATAAACTTGTCTTTGGGGTTTTCGTGCCTAGTTTGAGATCATGAATTATCTGGTGGAAGGAAGTAACTCTATGCTTGTGTATCTGTTTCTGTCAGAAAGAAAAATTCAGTGCAGGCTAGTTCTGTTCAAACAATCTCTGACCAATTACTTTATTTCTATTCATTTTACACTCACATTTATTGTTGACAGACAATTAAACAGATGATTGACTGTTCACAATTGACTGATTGTAAACTGTTCAGACTGTTTAAAATAAATCTTATCATAATTATCATTAAGTATGACTAATTATCAAAATACTATAAGAGATTACAGTATGGATGGTATAGAGATTCCTATAATTCACCTTAAAAAATAAGTAATATAATAAATCTAAAGTCTCGCCATTTCAGGTTTGTACTTACTTGAGAAGCCATTAAGCACCACTCGGCTTGGGTGGTAGAAACCTCTCTTGCATTGGCACTTGTACTTGTCCAGCACAAATCCATGGCCCACAATTGGTTCACACTGGAAAAGAACGAGTTTAGTTTTAGAACTGGACTTCATTATTAAAAGAACAGAAGACACAATTCATGTAAATATTTAACCTTGGATCTTAAGATAGAAGCTTTAAGTCCTAGTTCCAGTACCACTTTCTTCATTTAAAGTGCTGAAATCTTATCTGACACTAGAAATGATATACATTTGTTCAATACAGTCACAGCATGAACAAGGAACTTCCTGAGGAAAACAGCTCTGCTAATAGACCATCTGTGACAGTGGTGTCACAGTCATTTATCAGATTTTCAGATATGAAAATGTCGTTTTATGAGTTATTATGACAGTCGATATATGTGCAGCAATTTATTTTTACTCACATTCTGGCAACATTACGGTAAAGCCAACATGGGCATGTAAACTGACGGGCTCACAGCAGCTTGCTCCTTACAGGCCCTTTGAAATGACTGCCAAGCTTGAAATAAAAACTGTTTACATATAGAACGATACATATTGTACAAGAAAGTTGTGCTCAAGATGTGCATTTCACACTGTGCCATTTTGTGCCTGTTTCAAGTGTAAAGGAGACTTTGCCAACTTAAACTTTTTAGTCTACAGATTCAAGAAAGTTTTACTGTGAACTAGAAAAAAGTCACACCAAGTTCACAAGGCTCTATAAATAACCCAGAAGCACCATGAAGCCCAGACGAAACATAATGAAGTGAGGATCTCAGGTCTCAGATAAATGTTTCTGCTAAATAAGTCACAGTTTTGTCACCTTTATTTCAGCATGAAGGAATGTGAACAAGTCTTGCTGGAGGTAATTACCTATAAATTACCTTATACACTTTAGCTTTGGTTTAAAAATCTTTGGGAAGAAAATGGTGCATCAAGTGCTATATTCTAAGTTCTATGCTATATTCAATTCAAATGTATGTGTTGCTTTTTCCTAATAACACTAATGCCAAGATGTCCCCTCCCACCCTATTCACCCTAGTCTCATCCTCGGGCCCCGTTGGCTGAACGTCTGATACATAAGACACACATAATGGTGTCTTATGTAGACAACACTAAATGTAAACAACACTTTGGTAGTTTCAAATTCGTCATCTGATTGGTTGAACTCTACAGGAGAGCGGTCCTCCTATAAACAAACCCGTTGCGATGCCAAACCCCCTTGTGGAAGGAGAAAGTCGTCGTGTTTACAACTGTGACAATTAGCGCTTATCGGGATCAAATAAACGCTACATTTTCAAAAGTATGTGAAGTTTACAGCGCCATTGTTGCGCCACTGTTGAAGTAAACCTGCACAACATTCTTGAATGAATGCACACCGACCTGTTATTGTGGGGACATCGACTTTACATTTTGACGCTGAACAAAACAAACTGTGGTCGGTAGTTTTACATGTCGGTCAGACGTCTTATTGCGCGGTCCTTGCCCAATGAAAGCTGCCGTCAGACTAAAGGTCTGGCAACGCAAGACAAGATTCACACAAACTTTAAAGGAACACTTTTTGGGACTTTCGCTTATTCAACGTATCTCCCAGAGTTATCCATCAAAAGTGATTTGCTCGCAGCACCTGAGAAGCCCTGTGGTGAGGAGCAGAATGTTCGCTCAGAGTTGGAGTAAATCACTCCGCAGAAGTAGCAGTGCTTCACCTTCTGAGAATATAGTTCCCAGTATGTATATGGTTAGAAGATGGCTGTGTCTCATGTGACCTTGTTACTTGTACACGCTGTGATTATACAATTCACAACATGTAAAGAGGAAAATGTTGGTGTTATTTTGTCACTTATTGGGAGCAGTATGCTAGCTGGAGCCGTTTACCTCCAGTCTTTGTGCTAAGCTAGGCTAGCGGTGGTGCATCAGAGAGAGTTACGGCATGCACAGAGATGAGAAGGGTGTATGGACTTATATAACTCTGGGGGATACAGTGAATAAGCTAAAGTCCCAAAAAGTCGGCATGTTCCTTTAATGCCAGAGGGCAAAACTTTAAAGAGGGTTATTATTATGTTGATTTATACACACCTGTGGTTCAATAGCTCTCTCTATCCTATGCAACAGAACAGGATTTTCAATATATCAGCTGTTCCTCTCTGAGAATACTCTCTATATGAATATGATTTAATAATGCAAACCTTGCTGCTTTACAGTGCAGATAAATGTGGGCGACCTGACACATTTGAAAACATGTCTATGCTTGGAAATCTTCAAGAGTGAGAAGTGTCAGCATCAGCAAAGTTACAAGATCATTCTGTCACTGAAGACCTGCCGACATAACACCTGCTGCAGGATATATTTGGATATGTGTGACAGTGCACCTTCAGTTCACTTCATCCAGCATTGCTGTGACGAGTTTCAGTGTTTCTCAGCTACCCATTAACTGCTTATCATGACATTTCAGCTTTTTCTTAACATTTGTAAACATAGCATTGGCTTTAGAACCAGTGGTCTAATGCAGTAATTCTCAACCTTTTTGACTCCAAGCCTTGTCCACAAACTAAATTGCAGGACTCCCTAAATTTTAAAAGCTGAATGTTCTCACTATTTTTAACCAATGAATTTACATGACATTTCCATTATTTATTTTTTTGTTAATACAATGAAGGTTTAATTTGGTTTAATATTTATTGGTTTAATAAATAAAAACTCAAAATATTATGCTATCTGAACCATATTAATTATCTAAGTTGATTTGACAAAATTTAAAAAGTTGTGATAACAAATCATGAAAATATTATTTTACTGTGCAGTTCATTATTTACTGGATAAGGATTAAGGATAATAACGTTTAAGAATATTTTCACTCACTTTTACTTACTAATTTACACCTGATAAAATAGCTTAGTGCTTGGGATATTTACACAAAAAAAATATTAATTATAAATAAAATAAATAAATAAATAAAAATCAGATTTTTGATTGTTTTAGCTCATTTTAATGTTTGTTTTGTCTTGTTTTAAATCATTTTAAGTCATTCCCGGCCGGCCCTATGGTGAGAACCACTAGTCTAACATACTTTGGTTGCAGGATTTCGATTTCTGCATGAAATGGTGATAAAATATGATTTAGCAGGACATTTTACCAGAAAATATAAGGCCATCTGTAGCTCAACAGAAGTTGTGTGATGCAAAAGGACATCGATCCAAAGCATGAGAGTGAATCAACACCACAATGGTCTTTTCAGAACAAAATACGCCTTCTGGAGTAGCTCGACCTTAACCTGAGACACTTTGGCATGAAATATTCTTAACAGACATCCCCAGAATACTTCTTTATATTCAGTTTTATAAAGAAGAATTATGCAAAATTCATCTGTTTTGATGAATCAGCAATTATGTCCAGGGGTTCAGCCAACTTAATTAGCAATTGCTATTGTATTGAATTACACAGTTCATCCATGCAGAGCTTTCTGAATTATTCAAGGACCAACTGGTCATTGCATAATCCATCTTCATCTTAGAAACACAAATACAAAGTTAAAGCATTGTTCATTTCTGACAGTCACAACTTATACATAGTAAACAATAAATCTAGATTCAATCTGACTTGAGCAAAACTAAATGAAACAGAACACAGTTGAAAAACACTCTTATAATGTGACATGACATGTTAAAAATGAAGCACTCATGGCACATGATGCTGAAAAGACAGAAAGATGTTTTATAATCTTAATTTTATATGATAAGGTTGTATTTTTTGTATTTGGAACAATAATATTTTATGAAGTTACTGTGACTTTAAAAATATGGTGTTTTAATCCTTTAAACTGTTTGCCAAGCTACAATCTTCAAATAACTTAAAGTAGATAAACTACTCATACTATTCTTTTGATAAATTGGCAACACTTTAAAATAAGGTCCCATTAATGTTCATGTTAACTAATGTCATGTAGTTAACTAATGTTTACAGATTGAACCTTGTTGTAAAGTGTTATCGATAAATTAGCTATACTACAAAGCCACTAACAAAAACACATCAGAGAAACTTAGACAAAATAAATATTTAAAGTAATTATAAAAAAACATCAAATAATATAATTTAAACAGAGACATATTTTTCTGGCACATGCTAAATTCATATTTCATCATACTATAACCCCACAGAAATGCACCTTTCATTCTGATGCATAGAAATGTCAAAAAGCAGGTGAACATTTTTCTGCCAAAGAAATGGAAACAATTTTACTGTTAACTGCTTAAATATTGGGTTATATATCACCAAAACTTGTCAGAGCACTTGGAAAAATTATCAGTGAGCTGCATGTACTTTTTCTGACACGCTTAGATGTTGTATTAATAAGCATTCAATTGAGACATTGTAAACTGGATATTGATTTAATGAACTCCCTTTGTGTTCCACAGATAAACGGGCAATTTTTTATCATAAATAGGTGAACTTTCCCTTTAAAGTCTTACATTTTCACTAATGAGGCATGAGAATACGCTCACTGATTATACTCAGAAACAATAGCTTTCTGCCGACAGCCAATGAGATCCACGGTATAGCACAGCATTACCATTACAACTAATGTAGCGGAAGAAATAGCAAAGAAGTAGAAAAAGTTATGAATGATGAAAGAAATATGATGAGGCCTTGGACATGTTTTGTCTCAAGTCTCCAGAGCTTTATTCTCTAGCTGTAACAGAGAGACTGATAGAGTCTAACATCCACTCAAAACATTACTCAGGTTAATCCACCTCAGGAAAGTCATTGCGGGACATTGAGTGCATATGATTCGGGGATGCGCTCCTTCGAATGTCAAGCCCCGAGCTGATGTTGCTCAACTTGAATGACAGGACAGATTTTAAGAGGCCTGGTCCTGCTGTCTTAGGAAGGCTATAAATAGACTCTCCACAAACACACACACACACACACATGCTGCTTTTCGCCTCTTTCTCAGATGGCAGCACACAAGTATTTCTTCTCTCTCATAAACACAGGAAAGCCTTCCAAATATTGTTTTGCTTCAGTTGCTGTGGTTGGGAGCAAGTGTTGTGCTTGTGAAACCTGCTGTGCATTTCCTTGCTGCTTTTCCTCCGGTTTTCCCATGAGTGGGACCACGCAGACATGGAGCATGGTCAATAATTTAGTAAGCCCAGGAAAATCCATTATACTGCATATATAATAAATCACATCTTACTGGGAAATTCTCCTCTACACAAGACAACAATTGGGCCTTGAAAGCCCAGGCCAGTCCACACAATATTCCATCATATAATTGACCGACCGATGTATCCTCAAGTAGGGAACACTTTGGTATCCCAATACCTTTTTAAAACACATTTTTGCTGAATAAAACGCAATGGAAGAAATCTTTGGAACAAGATTTGGAGCAATGGAACAAAAGGGTTCTTAAACACGCTCTTTTATGTATGACATAACATTATAGGCATGCCAGAAGATGCTGAAAAGACAGCGAGATGCACCGCAGCTGGTAAAGAGACCAGTTTAGCACGTTTACATAAGATAATAATGAAAAACAAATGGATCGAGAACACGTTCTGCGTGAACAGCCTTGTACCGTAATGGACTGCTGTATTTTCTCATGGTTTGAGCTATTTAACATTTTCAACGCTTTTTATTTTATTTGATGAAACTGTTACATGAAAAGGTTGAATTGTTTATATTTCATGTTACAATAAACACTATTATGTACAATCACTTTAAGATTTTGTTGTTGTTGTTGTTGTTGTTAGTAATAGGTAGGGACAGCCAGTAACACTTTCTATGTCCGATACTGATTCCAATACCGCAATCTTGTGTATCTGTCAATACCGATGCCAATCTGATACCAGTACTTTTTCATTATCGGTTTAGAATATTTATACCTCACTAACTACACATTACTTCATTATAAATAAAGAAAATGTAGACTGACAAAATCTTAAAATCGAAATGTAAGTAGACATCTTACAACTACATACTAAAATCTATCACAAATAACTAATTGAAGGGTGTGAAAGTTCTTAAAACCTCATGAAGAACAATACATTCGTGATAGTACTACATTAATATATGCACTATAAAAAGCGTTTCTTTTGGAATGTTTGGCGTAGATTTTGAAGCTGTAGTTTGAAACTGCAATATTTTCATAGTTTATGAGTTACAAACAACCATTTAGTCACAAAACTAGCTAGCGCCTACAGAATAACATTCATTTATGTTAAATTGGCCACCCAAATTTGTTACCCATTATGGTTTTTAATAATAATAATATTTATTTCTTATTGAAATGTGTTTAATTTTTATTATAAAATATAATAAATCAGTTGAGATTGAAGATCAGCATTTTCTAAAACTTACCTTTCTCTGACCATTTGTTGAAAAATAAAGATTTTTTAAAATCCATTTATTGTAGCATGCTATATACCATGTATAAAAGTTTTATGTGTGAAAGTGACACAAAGAACTTGAGTAATGCAAAAATACAAAGCAGGACATGTCTCAAACAAATTAAAGGGATGGTTCACTTAAAAATGGAAAATCTGTCATCATTTACTCATCCTCATGTTGTTGCAAACCTGTATGAGTTTCTTTCTTCTGTTGAACACAGAAGAAGATAATTATTTTGAAGGATGTCGGTAACCAAACAGTTGATGAACCCCATTTACTTCCATTGTACTCTGGACTGTGAAAGAGCTACTGCTTCTGAACACTAAGTGTTTCGTTTATGTAAGGTTTAAATGGCACATGTTTCAAAGAAACAGAAGGATTTTGTTACATTTGTGTATACTTGAAAATGAGACTATGCCATATGTGACCCTGGATCACAAAACCAGTCATAAGTCGCACGGGTATATTTGTGGCAATAGCCAACAATACATTGTATTGGGTCAAAATTATTCATTTTTCTTTTATGCCAAAAATCATTAGGATATTAAGTAAAGATCATGTTCCATGAAGATATTTAGTAAATTTCCTACCGTAAATATATAAAACATTTATTTTTGTGAGTGAATGCAGCACAATCGCAAACATAAATGAACAACTTTAAAGGAGATTTTCTCAATGTTTCGATTTTTTTGTTGTTGTATCTCAGCCAAATATAGTCCTATCCTAACAAACCATACATCAATGTAAAGCTTATTTATTCAGCTTTCAGATGATGTATAAATCTCAATTTCAAAAAATTGACCCATGTGGCTGGTTTTGTGGTCCAGTATTTGTGTTTTTCACACCACTTCATGTTCAGCGCTTGTGCAATGACATAATGCATAAACCCACGCAGTGATGTGATTTAGCGTACGAGTGCAACTTCCAGAAACATCCAAGCCGGTCCAGACTCTCACTGGCACCCAGGCAGAACAGCTCGGATAGTCTAATTAGCTCTCGCGGAGCAACTTCCAACACAGATTACTATAGACTCCAGTCAAGGATGTGATAAATCCCACATTTATATTTCGCAGTAAAAAAAAAAAAAAAAAGAACAATGAAAACAATCCCACTTGAGCAAACAAAAATATCATTGCACTCTGCCCAATCCAATTAATTAGAAAGGAGAATTGATGCCGGAAAGTCTTACATCAGGGACAATATGATATTAAAAAGCTTTAAGCATAGGTGTGTTCTGATAAGGTCACACACAGTAGGGGAAAACAATGTTAAATGCAAACATTGCATCCAACAAAACGCTAACATATATTATACAATGTTTTGTATGCTCACAACACATTCACATTTTGTTATCTGTGACTTAATGCACACATAAATACCAAATTACTTTCATTTCTGCACCAAAATATGATCTAGAATATATTGATATGATTTGTGTTGACCATTTTGCATGTTTGTGAGTTACTGGCTTAATGAATAATAATGATGATATTAATAATACATTTAATTTTTCTTTACTTCTGACAAATGCAAATCTGGGTCCTGAGCCAAACACATTCCCCCAGTTTCACAGACAAGGCTTAAGATAGTCCCAGACTATAATGCATGTTAGAGCTGTTTTCACTGAAAGCAACTTGCACGAAAATATCTTAAAATATGTCAGTGCCATTGTTTTGTCTCAAGATGATGTTTTTCTTCTAAGGCACGTTTATGAAAGCTTTGTCTTAATTGAATTAAATGGCCTAATCCAGGCTTAATCTAAACCCTGTCTGTGGAACCGGGCCTTTGAGTGTTTTTGTGATGCTTATACTCTCATCTGATCCTGTAAGTGATGAGATTGCACACTCACCTCCATAGTTGTCAAGTTACAGCGGTGAGTTCCTGCAAACCAGCCACTGCTGGAGCACTGGTCAATGTCCACATCCTGTAGATTAACATCTACACGTACAACTCCTCTACAGACAGACAGAGACAGAGAGAGAGAGAGACAGAAAGGTGAGAGTTAGCAGTCAGGCCTGACGCCACAAGGGAGTAAAAGATCAACTATTCAGTGTTTTCAGCCACATAATGTTTATTTTTATGTTTAGATGGTATAGTATCAAAGTAAGTTGAAGGCTTATAGGCTTTCGGTAAATTACTTACATTTTAGGTTGCAGTGCTGTTTCCATGACATTGAAGAGCAATAACAATAACAAATGTTGTAGATTTAAGTAGGAAATGAGAATCTCTAAAATTATTGAATATATTCACGGTCCTGATTTTCAGTTTTGTTCAAAGTAATTAAAGCAACAGTTTTTCAATAACGGAAGAGTATGTAAATGGTTTGGGGTCAAAGGCGCCCCTGATGTCGGGCCTAAAGGCACAATAATTAACATGATTATAAATAGCTGGCTGAATTTCCATTCGTTGACATTAGATTCAGATGGTAAATATCATATATTAAGTTGGGTGTCCACCTTAGAGATAATCAACATATTTATAATGAAACCATCATATTAAAAAAAAAGAAGATATTTATCATATTATATGATCAAATATAATTTATTGTTACTACTGTAAATCTATATAAAATTATTATGGGAACTCCTTCAATGTTTTCAGAATCTTAACTCTTTAAAATAATTTTGTTTCTGTATTTTTAAAATATATTTTTATATTAACATTATTTTAATAACAGTATATTTATTGAATTTTTTTCAATAGAAAATAGTTCAAACTTTGCTAAACCGATTGTTTTGAACAAGTATTAACTAGGCATTATTTAAAACATTATTTTAGCTAAAGTATTTGTCTCAATAATGTGTGCTTTTTGCCTAATGCTGGTGAGCCTTGCCACTTCATACATTTATACGATTTTTAAACAAACAAACAAACAAACAAACAAACAAACAAACAAACAAACAAACAAACAAACAAACAAACCACTTTTATGATTTATTTTCACACAACATTTGTTGCTCCATAAATGTTCAATACAAACATATATTTTCTTTCTGCAATCATACACTATGGAAGTAGCGAAAAGCTATTTTTCTTAAGGTGTGCCTTTAGCTCCATTGCACAATATTATTTATATATTGTGTGGGGACACATTGTGTGGGTATATTTACTGTGTGGGGACATTCAAATTTTACCCATACAATAAATAAAAATCATAAAAATTGTGTAATATGTCATGTCACTCTTTCAAAGTATTTGTTCAACTACTTAATAAATCAAAGAAAAACAATGTCAATTTTTTTCTCCCTTTTCTTTCTTTCTGGAATTGCAAAGTATTGTAGTTCTAGAATGACCCACAAGTGAAGCATGTGCTCTAGAACAGACTGCATGAAATCATTCCTCAAAGTAAAACGAATGCAATTCCTTTAAAAGAATGTAGAATGGACAGCTTGTTAGATACAAAAGGAACCTTGATGCATCCAATAGTTTCTGCAGTTTTACTTGGTGAAAAATACTCGTCTCATTATGAGTTGGATGGGCATTTTTTACTTTGCAAGGGCATTTCAATTGTTCTTCCCCAGGGAATGAGATGAGATCTCATTAGAGATCTAGAACACAGAATCCAACACTCAGACTGGAAAAAGAAAAATGTTTTTTCACCTCTGCATGGGAACATTCAATCTGATTTGCAAATGCTGCTGGTTGTATGATGCAAGTCACTTTCTAACTAGAAGGGGGAAGGCAGCTCTCCGGTTCATTATGTGAAAATAAGAGTTGTTGCCTTTTACTCCAGATAGAAGGCCATTAGAGGGGCTTCTCTTTCACTGTTCCATAAGGCATGTTATATGAGACCTGTGGACCATGCTGTTTCAATGTTGACTCAATGTTCTCTCACAATCTTTACTACTTTTTCAGTATCACAAAGACTATAGTGTCTGTTATTAAGGCACACTGTAACATAAAACTAACATACTTACTATGTCCCTGTTGATGCTAATGAAGAACCACATCAGTCTCCACCATCTAATTCAACTAACTCTGAAATAAATGCATTGCTATAAATGAACCTCTCCTTTCCACTCCCTGCCTGACAACAGCATGAGGGATTAGACCTGAAGAGACAGTACAGGAAACATTTCTGTTGCCTGAACAGTATCATGTGGTGCTAGCAAAGCCAAAGTGGATTTGATTCCCAAGGAACACATGAACTGGTAAAACCTGTGCTTTCAGGATAAAATAATCTACCAAACGCATGAATTTCATGTACATGAATGAAAAAATGTACCTGTCTTCTGTAATCTATTAAAAAGGGAACAAATGTATTGACTCAAAAGATTTAGTAAAGACTATTCACAATCCATTATACTTTTGCGTTACCCATGACTTGATTAAAATGTTACATATACATTACATTACAATGTACAAGGTTGTGTACAATATTACCATTGTTCACAATATTACTTATTTTACTGTATTTTTGATCAAATAAATACAGCTCTGGTGAGCATAAGATATATATATTTTTAAATTTAAATAATCGTATTTATCCCAAAAACCTTTATATACATATACATATACATATATATACATATATATGAAGAGTTCAGATGCAAAAGCCTCTAAGTGCCATCTGAAATTTTCTTCTAACGATCATTTTTATGAAGCTCGTATATTTAAGTTCAGTAATTTCACTTAATGGCAATGAAAATGACCTATTAATTGCCATTTAAGTGAAATTTATATACGTATACATTATATATATATATATATACACACACACACACACACACACACATACATATATATATATATATATATATATATATATAAAAGGGCATGAAAAATGATATGCGATAAATAATAATGCGATATTCAATATCCAATACCATCTTGCTTTAAGTGTGTAAAATACACTTAAATATATATTTTTTTTTTTTTTAACTGAAAAAGTTATATTCAATATACATGTTTCACATTCTAGAAGCATCCCTACAACTTGTTTTACTGTAGCAAGTGTCATTTTAATGTAAATATAACCAGTGGTTTATTTAACAACAGAAATTGAATAATCAAATTTAAAAATAAAACACTGCTTAGTCTTAACTGTATTAATTAAATATACACTGATTCTTATTAAAGCTACAAAAGTTATTCAGTCAAGAGCAGTGAGTGATTTTCTCTGTCTTTTGTTGTTTGATTGACATTAATCACACAGGTTTATTAGAGCTGCACGGATCCAATATATTGTTACGCGTGCACTTTCTTTCTCAACTGTTTAAAGCCAGGTGCACACTGTATGATTTATAATTGTAATGATTGTCCACTGAAGGCAAGCTTGTTGAGAACCCAAGTGCAGTTTATTTATAAAAACGTGATCAAACAGACGACAAAAGCATGGCGTGGCATGAAACACAAAACAAGAACATAGGCATGACATGGAGCTTAACAACAGCGGCTACAGGAAACAATACTTGACAAGGACACATGGCAAACATGAGGGCTTAAGGACTAATGACTAGACAAGGGACACCAGTCCTGCGAACAATGACACAATGAACCAATGACAACATGACACATTAGACAAGGGAACACATGGCAGGATCACATGACTATAACAAAGAATCACATGACAATAGGAAACATGACCAAAACAAGACGTGACGATAATAATCCTTTACAACTGTTGCTTGTCAGATTGTACGAATGGGCGATATGGCCCAAAAAAAACAATTCACGATAAAAAATGTCATATCAGTTGATATTGTGAAAGTTGTATAAACCAGCCCCTTAATTTTGGTTATAAACTACACTGTAAAAAATTTAACGTAAAATCAACAGTAACTTACTGGCAACAAATATCCAGCAAGCTTCAGTATTTTATTCCACGGTAAAATTACTGTAAATCTGACAACAGTACTTCACAGCATACCGTATAATAACTTACAGCATTTTTATACTGTAAAATTAATTACAGTGCTTGTTTTTGCACTGTATTTTAAAATACTGTAAAGTTACTATGCAGTATAATTGATTATGGTATTTTTATATACACAACATATAACCAACTACAATCTGTTACACACTTAAAAAAAGAATGAAAGCTAAAGTTGTGTATGCAAAAAATATTTCACACAGTTACATTACTGATTTTTAGATGTTACGTCAATTATGACAACACACAGAAGTCAGTTTAAAATTCTTTATTAAAATTTAATTCATTAAACTAGAAACACTTCAGACTTGGCAGGGCCAAGCAAAGAGCAAAACTCATCCTCAGCACACTGCAATCTCGAACAACTGTACACGCTGAAAGAAATGAACAACATATTCAACACTGCACAGACGTACACAGAGAGATTACTTTTATGAATTTTAGTGCATTATTCAATAACTGAAAATGACTTACCTCTGTTTTTAATGAAGGAGCAAAACTCATCCTCAGCACACTGCAATCTCGAACAACTGTACATGCTGAAAGAAATGAAAAACATATTCAACACTGCACAGACGTACACAGAGAGATTACTTATGAATTTTAGTGCCTTATTCAATAACTGAAAATGACTTACCTCTGTTTTTAATGGAGCAAAACTCATCCTCAGCACACTGCAATCTCGAACAACTGTACATGCTGAAAGAAATGAAAAACATATTCAACACTGCATAGACGTACACAGAGAGATTACTTATGAATTTTAGTGCATTATTCAATAACTGAAAATGACTTACCTCTGTTTTTAATGAAGGAGCAAAACTCATCCTCAGCACACTGCAATCTCGAACAACTGTACACGCTGAAAGAAATGAAAAACATATTCAACACTGCATAGACGTACACAGAGAGATTACTTTTATGAATTTTAGTGCCTTATTCAATAACTGAAATGCCGAGACGCGAGAATTCATTGGGCGGGACTTTCTCTGCCTGTGTATTCACTTTAAATGTGCATCGTACTGACGTTATAAAATGTATAATATGACTAATAACACTGTGGTTGTCCATTCAATTAGTGTAGAACATAACTTACCGGTAGGGTTATGTTATAACGTTATAACGTTATATGTTAACATGTTGTATGAGGCCTCGATCGCGACAGGCAACACACACACAGTGTAACGTTAACGTTAAGTTACACACAAGTGTTCAGAAACAAGAACATTTCGATTACTTTGTTCTAAACTTGAAAATAATAACTGACATTAACATCAAACCTTGTGATAACTAGTATTTGGCTAACGTTAACTGGCTAGAATGTTCGCGTTAAAAAGCTAACGTTACCTTAACTTTACCTTTCAAACTCACCACGATTAGGATACTTAACAGTTAATGGTAAAACGAATATCTTCACATTTGTAGTGGTGGAACATTTAGAAATACAAATTTTTAAGATTTTGAATACAATTTTACATCTTACCTGGCTAGTTCTTGCTGGTTCTGCGTGCTCCGTCCTCGAAGTCAGTCAGGATGAAATGGAAAATTCGAGTTTGACGGCTGACGGTTAGATGATTGGTTGCCAGGTGTATATCCCGTGCGATTCGCTCTTTATGTAATTAAGTGTGTAAATCTAAAGCAAAATAATAATAATAATAATAATAATAATAAATCATGGAAATCGATTTCTATCTATTTTATATTGCCTATATTATTGATCACTGGATGGGACTACATCTCCCATTCAAACATTTTAGGCTATAACCTTTGAGATTAGTTGGATTTGTGACCAAATCTGGCAACCATAAAGAAAAAAAAGAAGAAAAAACACTCAAGCAAACTTAAACTTTTTTTTAACTATATTCTAAATGCCTTAATATATGGGTTACCTTATGAAACGATGTATTATAAAATTCCTAAGCTGAAATAACCTCAATAAACCAAAAAATGTCCTCTGTCGGGCTTGTCTGTTGGAATACTGTCATCAATTTAACAGGAGTATAAGAATTACTGTAATTATTTTCTTCCCCCCACCAAAGAAAAGCATAAATTGACAGCAACTTTCCTGTAAATAGTTATACGGTGACAAAGCTGGAAATACAGCAAAAATAATGTAAAAGCTATAAAATTGACAGCAACTTACTGTAAACTGTTTCTACAGTAAACTTTCACTGAAAATACAGCAATAATACTGTGAAAACAACAGAAATCATTTACAGTGTACTCTTTACTGTCAGAACATGACAAACTCTTTACACTTTTCTAGTTATTTTCCCTTAAAATTAATATCTTAATAGAAAAATGTATTTCTTAGTTTCTGCATGTGGTAACGGGTAAAATTGTTTCAAGTCATGAAACAGGTTTGTGTTGTCTGACTTTGATGACATGTATCTTCAGCACAGTTAGCAGCTCAGGCTGCAATATTAATAATATTACATGTTTTGTCTCTTAGAAATGCACATTTGCCAGTAGCTTGAGTTGACAGTAGTTGTAGCTTGAGTTAGGATGCAGGTGTAAATTTATGTTCATTAAAGGTGCAATATGTAAGATTTTTGTATTAAAATATCCAAAACCCACTTGCACAGTGTTATATGTTTTGTTCAACTGTGTACTTACATTATCCTAAATGTTTCCAAGAATTAGTAAATTCAGAGAAATTCACAATTTTAAATAGTGCCCGTCCCTTGTTGCCTGTCAATGACGTAATATCTGCGTTATCCCTGGTTTCAGCTCGATCTGCCATAGTAACCATGGCAACAGACGTGGACAACTGTGTAACGTCTAGCGGCACGGTGTTGTTGTTTCGTTCAAACATTATGGACCATGGCAAGCAGCCTTTGGGACAAAAGGAGAAATAAAATGAGGATCAATATCGGCGTGGTGGTGTGCCAAGAGCTTCGCAACAAACTTCAACTTGACATGTGCTTTATTAGACAGGTGAGCAAATGTACATAAAACGAATCAATGTTATATAGCTCAACATGATGAAATGTTAGAATATGATCAGTATTTTAATGTTGATCTAGCTTACTGCTAGTCTCATACAGCCAACAAACTAACACATAGAACAACATAATAACTTTCAACACACTCAAAGATATATAAGCTGCATTTACATGCGGGATAGAATGGTGGCTAGCAAACAAACACAATATCTAGCGTTCATTTTGATCATGGCTTGTCTTGAAAAGAAAAATGAAAAAACAAACGAGGTCCGTGAACCTATTTACGTCATAAGGTTCTGACTGCACCCCTATCAGTTTTTAATTTGAAGGTTATCAAAGAAGAAGCCCCACTGCAGGACTGTGCGTCAAATCTTCTGACACCGCCAGAACTTCGTAAAAAAAATCTAGCGCAAAGGTCATTAATTGGCTGTAGGCGAACATGTCAAACGAGCGAGCAAAGATTTCAGGGGGATTTTTTAGGATTCTCAACATTTGCCGTACAGTGTGAACCCGGCTTATGACTGACTATGTTTACGTGAATAGGCTATTCATGGATTTCATCAGGTCCCTTTCCACAGGTGTATTAATCAAGCACAATGCAGTCTGCATTCATAATCTAGGTGCTTGATTTTATACACCTGTGGAAAGGGACCTGATGAAACCCATGAATACTCACCAAGATGGGCATTTTGGCAATTTTGTGGGTTTTTGGCCATATAAGCTGCGGAAGAGAACTAAATAGGCTACTGTATATGGGATCATGCGCTATCCAAGTATGCATAAATTACGCGTGAGTACTTAGCTTATTGCGCCCGATAACATTAAAGTCCCATTCCGATCATATTTTGAGCTATTTTTAAACATTCTCAGTGGTCTCTAGATGATGATTATGCCGTTTTTAGCCAAAATCACAAAACCTGTGCCGTTTTCTGGGACTTCGCTTCAGCAGAGCGGCAGTAGCTCATTAGCAATTCGCCTCTGCGTTGTGGGCGGAGCCGTTGGCTGAAGCGAGATACATAGGCAGCAACAGCCTCTTTCTGTCTTTCTTTCTTTCTTTCTTTCTGTCAACACAGAAAACATTTCATCACTGGATAGTTTTTTTCGT
The DNA here is from genome assembly GCF_965113295.1 of Leuciscus leuciscus. NCBI lineage: Eukaryota > Metazoa > Chordata > Actinopteri > Cypriniformes > Leuciscidae > Leuciscus > Leuciscus leuciscus. Next base: position 20,076,515 of record NC_138730.1, on the reverse strand, counting down.
TTAATTAAAGTGTTGTTTTATGTCAGCTGAATGTCCGGAACGCTTTTCAGAGAAGATAAGGCAACTTTTTTAGCACAATTCACACCCAGCGGCAATTCAGAAAAAAAAAAAAAAAATCTCAGAATGCTCCACATGAAACTTTGGTCTTCCGACCTTTTACCGCCGTGTCGATTTATTTTGATTAATATGTGCGAGGGAGAGAGAGCAAGACAGCGCTTAGTTTGGAGACGGTGAGGTCTTGTTTACATTTTCGCCTAGCTCCGAAGACAGAGAGTGCGCGCGCGCGCGTCCGGGTCTCTCTCTCTGCTCGTTCTTTCAGTTATAAACATGTCCTGTCACAAGCGCAGCAGTTCATCTACATTACTCACCGATCAAATAAGACTTTGGCGGGACAAAAATTCACTTTGGCGGGCGCTAAAACAAGTTCAATGCTGGAAAATTCATGCGTGAATTTAACTGAGTAGTACATGACCATGCACTCGCACAAATGCGACCACATAAAGTTTTAACTCGCACATTCTCAAAAAATGGTCGCAGTCTGGAACCCTGGAACGTAATCCATTCATCTCTCACAGCAACATGTTTTGGTAAAGCATGAAAGCTAATACCAATATCTCTCCTCTTAGCATTGCAACCCGCTACCGCACATAGGTATTGATCCGCCATCGTCTTCTCTACTCCTCAGAACCTGAGCGGGCGGGGCGGAGGGGAGTATGAGCTTGTGGCCCCGCCCAGTGGAGTTATCACGTCACAACTCCAGTCTATTTTAGCCGGCATTTTAGCGTCTGCTACTGATTCACAGCCATTTGAATGCAGAAATACTCAGAAATACAACTTTGAGCTTATTTTTCTCAAGATATGTCCTCTAGCATAAGAAAATGCCACAAGAACATGTTAACACCTAGAAAAACATGATTTTCATCGGAGTGGGTCTTTAAGCACATCATACGTATGTAACAGTCATGTGTAGTCTATTTTCTACTGTCTGCGTCAATCAAAAATTTCGACTTTTGAAGTATTAAAATCATTCAGTTATCGTAATCATAATTCACATTTGCGATATTCCGATAATTTCGATCATGCAGCCTATATACAGTAAATATATCCTCAGAATGGATACATCATGTGCCTATTGCTAATTTTATTAGAAGACTAAGGGCCCTATTTTAATGACCTAAGCGCATGGTCTAAAGTTCACTTAGGGCGAGTCTGAATCCACTTTTGCTAGTTTAACGATGGGAAAAATGGTCGGCGCGCCACGCGCATGGTCTAAAAGGGTTTTACCTATTCTCTTAATGAGTAATGGCATCATACAGGCACATGGTTTCTCCTACCACTGCTATGGTGATGAAACACAGCTCTTCCTCTCATTTCAACCAGATGATCCCACAGTAGCTGCACGGATCTCAAGCTGTCTGGCGGACATCTCGACATGGATGAAGGAACATCACCTGCAGCTCAACCTGGCAAAGACTGAGCTTCTCGTCCTCCCTGCCAATCCGTCTCTGCAACACGACTTCACTATCCAGCTAGACTCATCATCAATCACCCCATCAAGGTCGGTAAGAAATCTTGGAGTAACAGTTGATGACCAGCTGACCTTTACAGATCACATTTCAAAGACAGCTCGATCATGCAGGTTTGCACTGCACAACATCAGGAAGATCAGGCCTTTCCTAACTGAGCATGCAACATAACTTCTCGTCCAGGCCCTGGTCATTACTAGGCTTGACTACTGCAATGCTATTCTGGCTGGACTTCCATCATGTGCAACTAAACCTCTACAAATGATTCAGAACGCTGCAGCTCGTCTTGTCTTCAACGAGCCCAAAAGGGCCCACGTCACTCCTTTGTTCATCTCACTGCACTGGCTACCTCTCTCTGCTCGCATCAAGTTCAAGGCACTGACGCTTGCTTACAGATCTGTCACAGGCTCAGCTCCCTCCTACTTTCACTCACTCCTACAAGTCTACATCCCTACCAGAAGCCTTCGGTCGGTCAACGAGCGACGTCTCGTGGTCCCATCACAGAGAGCCAAAAAATCACTTTCCAGAACATTCTCATTCACAGTTCCATGCTGGTGGAATGATCTCCCCACCGGCATCCGGAATGCAGAATCCATGACAACATTCAAAAAAGAGCTGAAAACTCTTCTCTTCCGTGAGCACTTAACCTCATAAAAAAATAAAAATAATATATATATATATATATATATATATATATATATATATATATATATATATATATATATATTCCTGTAAATTCTCGCTTATCGGGCTTATGCTACTCTGAATAATGCCTGAACTTCGTATTTTGAGCACTTCTTGCGTTGTTTTTTTGCCTCTTCACGATGACTTGCTTAATTTAGTCCCAATTTGTAAGTCGCTTTGGACAAAAGCGTCTGCTAAATGACTAAATGTAAATGTAATGGGTGTGTTTTGGGATTTACATGTGTTAAACCAATCAGAGTCTCATCTCCCATTCCCTTTAAATGCCAGTTGCATTCGCTCCATGGCAGATTATTAACGCGCTCTTTAAATAACAAAAGAAAATATATAGCGGCATTGACTTTAGACCAGGTTTCAGTTGGTCAATGGCGCAGTCTAATTCAGTTGCCTCAAAATAGCAACGCGCCAACAATGCGCCAGAACACACCTTGTTTTCAGACCGGCACGCCCATGGGCGCACAAATTCCAGGACGTGAAAATGATAACTGCGTCGGACTAAAACTAGTAAAAAACGCTTGCCGCAGCATTGAGCCGGGTGTAAGATAGGGCCCTAAGAGTTCAAGTAAATATCTCTTTTGTCTTTTCCTCTTTGATTTTCTTTTTATGTGGTGTCTGGAGCCGCTGGGGAGTGACACTGATTGTTATATGCATGAGCCCCCAAATCATTCCTCCCTCCTCATTTCTACCCATCCAAATCCAGTGAAGGCCCACAAGGCAGAAGCCATCTGTCAGCTGAGATGTGAAACAAACACCTGCAGATAGCTTGAGCTGACAGCACTCTCTCTTATCTTTAGGCAAAGAAAATGGAGCATGAGCGGGAGAGAGGGAGCCACTGAGAAATGAGACCGAGAAATGTGAGAATTATCTGGCTCAGTGCACTCCTCTTTCAAGTTGAGGGGTGTTAACAATATTCAGAATCCTTTTCTCAAACCATATAACAATGTCTTGATGATCAAGGGTTTAAACAACTTACACAAGGATAAAAATAACATACTACAAGAAAAAAATGAGAAAGGTAATCATAAAGTTTCACACTCAAATGCCGCGGCAAATCAATATCTGCCGTGACAGTAAGCTGCAAATAAGACCATTATGCTTACAATTTACACAACTATTGTGACTTTCAGTGAAAACTGTAGCTATTTATTACATCAAACAAACAAAGCATCGCCAGCCTAATGTGTTAATACCTCCAATTACCTTTAGCTTTTTTCATTTCGGAGAAGAGGTTTGAACATCCTGATGGCTGACTGATTGAAAATCCTCACAGATTTTACAGTGCATTTAATTGTAGATACAATCCATCATAAAATAAGACATACAAGTTCATTTTAGCTACACTACATTCTCAGCATAGGCTCATATTCACCTTGCAATGTTTTTAATATCCTTCCCAATTACATCAATAACCTTAAGAGAGAAAAAGTTAATTTACGTAGTTCTTGTCTTAATAGTTCATATTTAAGCTTTTGGTAAACAGATGCATGCATTTTCAGCTGAAAGTTTTGTTTCAAGAGGGGCAGGTTGCTTTCTTACAAAGGAAGAGTTTTTTTATCTAGACTGAGACAAAATAAAATCTAGCTGTGAGAATGAGTTAGTTTGTTTTCAGTTTGATAGACAGTATTAAACACGTCTGACACTACCCTGAAATATACATCACCGAACCATGCCAATTTATGCAACAGACTATTAAAAACACAATACTCACCTTATAAGCCTAAAGTAGGCTATACAGACCTTAATTAAAACCCTTTGAGAAAGATGAATTTGCTTTGTTGTCTTTGTAACAAGTTATGTAATGTGAACAAATGAAACAAATGGAATGAAACTGAATAGGAGCTAAAATGCATAACGGCCTGAAAATTAAAGAGGTACTTCACCCAAAAATGGAAATATTTCTAGCTTTCATGTTGTTCCAAACCTGGGGTGCGTAACACGTTCCCTTAATATGCTGTTCAACTTTTGTACCACATCGTTGGAGAAATCAACTAGCTAGTCATGACTGCTTCCAGAAAGTTTGTCGCACATCCGTAATTCGAAACACATTGGATCAACAATATAGATGTCACAATAACTTTTTAGGTAGAATTAATTGGTTTGAGATCGAATTTTAGTCCGATTATTGCTGTAAATAATTAACATGGCATTTGATGAATACTTCGTTATTATTGCATTCTGTTGTCTTGCTTTATTTATTAGATGTTTGATTCAATTACGGATTCCCTCTTACGTCATACTCCTGGTTTCCCCACATTGTAAAAAATTGCTGTAAAAAACGGCCAGCAACAAGCTGTTTTCTATTAAAGGGGTGGTTGATTATGATTTCACTTTTCTAACTTCAGTTAGTGTGTAATATTGCTGTTTGAGCATAAACAACATCTGCAAAGTTACAATGCTCAAAGTTCAAAGCAAAGGGAGAGATTTGCTTTTAAAGAAATCACTTTTTAAGGAATACAACAAACGGCTGGTTGGGACTACACAACATTCCTCCCGGGTTAGTGACATCACCAACTCTAGAATTTACATAAACCCCGCCCCCTGAACACGATTTATAGATTATCAAGACAGAATATGCTAATCAATGACTAGAAGATAACTACACATAAGCTACATAAATTCATCAACTAACCATACAGAAATGTCCTGTTGCTTTCTACATGTTGTCACCTCTTCTTGAGTCTCTCTATCATTGTCTGAATCCGGTTTGAACATAAAAGGCTAAAGGTTTTTGAAATTTTCAGTGCATGTCTGTGTGAGTGCAAGCTGTTGTAGCTCCGCCCTCTGTGCCGGGAGCAGCAGCTCATTTGCATTTAAAGGAACAGGCACAAAATGGTGCGTTTTTGCTCACCCTCAAAAATGTACAATTTTAACAGGCTATATAAAAATATCTGTGGGGTATTTTGAGCTAGGGACATCATAGACTAATTTTACATCCTGTGAAAAGGGCATTGTACCACCCCTTTAAAACGGTGATGTAGGGCCTACTGAAAACAATGCATTCTGATCAATATTTTGCATGGTAAGCAATTTCTGCTAATTAACAGCCCATTTTCAACACTTCTACAGTTTTGTACTGTAAAACACAATGTATTGTGGACTGGTCTTGCGGCTGTCAGAGCAGAAACTAAAGCTGCTGCTCTCCGTATGTTTTTCTCTCGACTCCGGTCGCGTTAATATGTAAATTGTGTGAGCTTATTTCATCAATTACATCTAAAGATCTGAAAAAGCCTATCCATTTACCCGGCCATAGACCCTCCCTTCGAAGAAATCAGGACAGAAGTGGTTGAAAGTGGACAAAAGAGACGGATTAAAACACCAGGTGTAAACGGTAATGTCTCCCTCGTCTACTTGTGATCCGATCAACCAAAACGCATCTTAATATATACCAAGTGAAAACAGGGCTTAAGAGTCCAAATACTTGCAGATATGGTTATATACAAGTAACTGTAAATTGTTCTGAAATGATTTCAAAATCTCTTATATTCTTGCCTCAAAACTAATATTCAAGCATCATAATTGTTGTCATATTTTTGCTATATTTGCTGGGTAAACAAGTGAACACAATATAACCTCAGCATACATTCAGACAAAAGTCAACTATATAATTAAGTGAAACTGAATTATAATATTAACTGAGAGATTGAACTGTTCTCAGGATTTGTCAAAGAAATCAGGTCAGGCAGGTGTTTTAAAGGGGTGGTTGATTATGAGTTCACTTTTCTAACTTTAGTTAGTGTGTAATGTTACTGTTTGAGCATAAACAACATCTGCAAAGTTACGACGCTCAACGATCAAAGCAAAGGGAGATATTTTCTTTTAAAGAAATTGCTTTTTAAGGACTACATCAAATGGCTGGTAGGGACAACACAACATTCTTCCCGGGTAAGTGACATCACTAACCCTAAAATTTACATACACCCCGCCCCCGGAACACGATTTATAGATTATCAAGACAGAATATGCTAATCAATGACTAGAAGATAACTACATATAAGCTACATAAATTCATCAACTAAATGTTGTCTACATGTTGGTACTTCTTCTTGAGTCTCTCCATCTTTCTAACTCCAGTTTGAACATAAAAGGCTAAACGTTTTTGAAATTTTCAGTGCATGTCTGTGTGAGGTAAAAGTACACAAGCTGTTGGAGCTCCGCCCTCTGTGCCGGGTGCAGCAGCTCATTTGCATTTAAAGGCACAGACACAAAAACTGCGTTTTTGCTCACCCTCAAAAAGTAGTAGCACCTCAATGCAGTACACGAGATCCGGGGGGCGGAGTTGGATCCAGATATAAGGGGTGGAGATTGGTAGGTTTAGGGGTAGGTTTAGGGATTATTTTTAATGCTATTCACTGTATTTTAACAATTCATTTTGATTAAACACCACTGTTTCAGGTTTCTGGTTCAAATGTGATCGCTTCATGTTAAATTGACTTGAATTTTTTACTTGAACTTACTATTTGACTTGATGTTTTCACTTTGGAATAACATCTTTCAAATAACCCAATCAAACAGGACTTTCACTTCTCATCATGCTTTGCAAATGGGCTGAATTGTGTTATTTTATGCATTTTTGGCAAGATGAGAAAATGGAGAGACTTGTTAATATTTAACTTTCTATTATGATGGCATTTAAATGTTTCTGTTATGTTAGTGGTTTTGGTGGTTACCATTGTGGTGAAGTGTTGAGCTTTGTTCTTAATTGAGGATCTGCTAACAATAATTTAAATTGCTTTAATAATAAATAATTAAACACTTTGTAGTGCTCTGGATGAAACCAGTATAACATCTGGACTGCCTGAACACATAATAAATGTTATATAAATCACAGGACTAAACAAGAAGCATTAATTGTAGGATTATTTAAGTTAAATTTAAATGAAAACCATTTCTTTAAATTAAACTAAAACCATTCATTCATGTTAAATTAACACTATTGATTCTAGTTAGTTAGTTGTTTGGCTGATTCTATAGGGGTTTACTTATTTAAATCACACGGAACCACTGTTCATGACTGAATCATCAATCATGTTCAGCCAAAGAGCTTTTTTGTTGTTGTTGAGTTTTTGACTAAATGGTATTACCATTGTGACACCCACATAATACGTTAATAAACCAATTCAGAGAAATTACCCCGTTCTCCTCAACATTCATATCATGTGAATAACTGATCTAAACAATAGCATATATCTAATGTATTTGCTCAAACTAAAAACTTGTCTTACATAAACATGAAGTTAGAGTTTGTGAGTTACAATATCTGAATTTGTGGTTCAGTCTGTGTTGATGTATAACTGCTACAATAAACAAAGTTAGTCAAAACAAACTTTGATGTTGGCTTAAGAAAGAAAGACTGACCAGAAAGTTTGCAGTAGTTTTAAATGCTTGAGTTTGAAGTATGTTTAAAGTTTGAAGGTTGCTATCAAACAGAGACAGACAGACAGACAGACAGACAGACAGATAGACAGACAGATAGATAGATAGATAGATAGATAGATAGATAGATAGATAGATAGATAGATAGATAGATAGATAGATAGATAGATAGATAGATAGATAGATAGATAGAAAAATAAATCGTTGACATAATTAAATGATAGATTAAATAGGTAATTTGAACATTCATCAATGTAGGTACCATGTTTTTATTTATTTATTTATTTATTTATTTAGTTAGTTAGTTAGTTAGTTAGTTAGTTAGTTAGTTAGTTGGTTAGTTATAGTTTTGATTGTCATTTTTTAGAAAACCGTAAGTCTGATCAGTTTAAAGGTCTGACACGAGTTTGGTGGTTCTAACTTTAAAGCTCTAGGATGAGTTGAGTCTCATTATTATTATTGTTAATAATAATATAAAGTTTAAATCAAAGAATAGCAACATTGTCTTACCTAAACTCTGGCGCCGTGTTATTCTTCAAGCCATAGAAACCTGCGGAGAGAGTTAAGAGCCAGTGCGGCACAAAACTGCCGTGCTTGCACTCCAGATAGGGCGCAGACCACTTGACATGACTTCTGTCCAGAAAATATCCGCCCTGGGCTGCTGGAAAGCCTCGACCTTTGGCCAGCCTCTGAGGTCTCTTTCGGTCCCGAAACTCGTTGTACCAGTCGGACTCAGACGTCCTGTTTTTAAGGCGATGGCGCGCGGAGGTGGACAGATCTTGAAGCACTATGCGCTCCTGGCCTCTGGTCGCCTGGAGGAACACCTGCGGACCAGGCGCCTCTGGAGAATCCGTGTGAAATGTGACCACTGCCCGGTGGATTTTAGGATTCCCTTCCAACATACTCGTCACCAGCGCGTGGTACCACTGGATATCCCTCCTCAGATACTGCTCCCTGGATGTGTTGGACTGAAGGAGCATGTTTAGGAAGTTGGTGGCGTGCGCCATGGTGTCGAGGATGCCGTGGAGGGAGGAGTGCGAGGCGGCGTGAGCTCCACCGCGGAGACTGCTCAGCTCGTACCGCCGTGAACAACTGACATGCTCCAGGATGGATGAGTCCCCCGTGTGCAGGAAAGCGGTGACCACCCGCGGCAGATCCTCCTCGAGCTTGTGCGCCACCGCCGCTCGCTCGGTGCTAAAGGGGTTGGAGATGGTCGTCTGCTGGTGCATCGTCTCCCCGGTGCTGTAAATCGGATATTTAGCCTTAATTTCAGGATCTTTATCGCTCTCAGACCATTCCACGTAGCCATAATTTGATCCCTTCGCATTTCCCAACAGCAGAAGAAGGTAGAGCAGGAATGCATCCATTCCTCGACGCCAACAAGGACCGTGAACATTCTCCATTGACATTCACTTCATAAGTGCGCCCATTCCTCAGCTCAACGTAAACAGACGCGCATTCTCAAAAGTTATTCAACTCTAATGCTTCAATCAGACAAATACACACACCGACCACTCCACCCACGTCTGTAGATAAACGGGCATTCTGTGGATCGAACGCGTCAAGCCTCATGCGTGTAGATTTAAGAGCAATCGACTGTGGCAAATATCTACAGCATCGTTTCTGCCGTGGGTTACTATAGCGTTCACTACTACCATCAGTAACGAATGCTCGCTCGGAGCTGGCGGGGGGCTTATTGTTTCCAAAAGCCTCTTTCCCTCGTTACTGGAGACTTGAGAATGGTCTTCGTTCGCCTCTGACAATCTTGTGCACTTGGGTGGGGTGAAGAGAGACAAGGGATGTTGGTACGGGATGTTCTCATGGGAATATGTTGCATGTTACATTATTATATATATATATATATATATAATTATATATAATTATTATATAATGGTGACAATTCTTTCTTTTTTTATGGAATATTGCATTATTTATTATAAATGCTTTATCCATGCACATCAGTATGTTTTAATTCATGTGCTCTCTTAATCTTTAATCAAAACAACCTCCCCTCCCGCTTGCAGAGACTTCACTTCTCTGACGTGTTTACTGGCGTGAGGGCGGGACAACCTGTCACTCACATGACATCACAGCAAACCACAACCATCCAATCAATTCTCAAACGACTTTAAACCTTTTGAACCTGCACAGTAAAAAAAGATGTACAATGTAATTTTAATGTAAAAATTGTACAGTAAAAAAAAAAAATTAAGTTACCTGACAATTTTACTGTAAAGTCCTATACAAATGTGTGAATTACCTTATAATTCATGCAGAAAATGTCTACATTTCAGAAAATTATGTTGTAACCTTTTTTTTTTTTTTTAACAATTAGACAGGGTACAATTAGATGCATTTTTTTATATATAAAAGCCATTTATTATTTAAATTTGAAAGCAACTTGCATTGCATGTATATTTTATGCATCCCCTGCACAGAGCTCATGACTTTGGCATTAATTGTGCTGCTATGCTCCTTTTCAATTACAATAAATTGAAATTATAATAGCATGTGTGTGTGTGTGTGTGTGTGTGTGTGTGTGTGTGTGTGTGAGAGAGAGAGAGAGAGAGAGGGAGAGAGAGAGAGAGAGAGAGAGAGAGAGAGAGAGGCTTAGATTTTGCCTGTGGTTAAAATATAATGACATATGCAGCATCATGTGGCTGTTATGATTATATTGAGGGACATTAAAATATACCCACAAGGATAGTAAAACTTGAAATCACCTATTGCCATGATTCATCAATTGCCTCAGAGTAAAGGCAATAGAAAGTCATATATAATCTACCTACAGTATACAATACTGGGAATCTGTACACCCCCGTCTAAAGTTCAACATATGACATATACCGATTTTAGGCTCATTTCAGCAATGCTAAATGGCAGCATAACTTAACAAATGGCACTATAATGTTTTGTACACATTAAATAAACAGGAAATTTATTGTGTGAAAAAATGTGTACATCCCTACATTTATCACTACATGAAGTGCATAAGATTTGAATTAAATGAAATCATGAGTAAAGCGAAAGGCTATAGGTCTATTGTAAACCTCATATCAATAGGGTCTGATTTCATCATTAGCATTGAAGTATACCACGATCCATGATGGCACCATCATGCCAAGGTTAAAGCCAATTATTTATAGCCAATTTTAAGCAAGGTCTTCAGGAAGATCTGGAGTAATGTGGCCACAAAACCTCATGTTTGGCAAAAAAAAGAACCTCATGCAACTGTGAAGCATGGAGGTTTTCACCATGGCATTTCATCAAGAATTGTATCGCAAACCACAACATAATCAGAGCATAAAGAGCATATATCGACATTAAAAATGTTTTGTAATCATGTCGTTTTAACATGTTATCATATTACTTAAAGTAGGATTTTTACGATTTAAAATTTAATTATTTGATTATTATTTTTAATATATTTAAAACATGTATAATAGTTATATTTTTTAACGATTTATTATTATTATTATTATTATTATAGAAATGATATGGCCAAAAAGTATGTGGACACTCCCTTGTAGCCTATTAACAGGTTCCCAGTTTGTGATGACAAATTTGAATGCGTTATTCAGTGAAAAGCAGACAAGCAATAGGTCAAAAGCACCATCAGCAATCAGCACGGTTGGCTATAACGGATAGTAGGCTACATGTAAGATTTTAAAGTGGACCGCTGCATTCATTGCAACTCATTCTCATTGGATGATTTCCACTAATGACACTGACGTAGGCTACCCCACTGGTGATGCACACTGCACAGCTTTTCATGAGGGCAAGTGAACAACAGTGAAGCTGACACAGTCAACAACGTTAGATAAATATAAATAATATTACAGTGGGGTAATTAATAACTTCAGATACATACGTAATTACAAAAGATAGGGATTGCACGAAACCCAGACTTTCTCACTTGCACCCACATACTGATACGCCAAGCTCCGCCACCGGTGACACCCATTCTGTGCGCTACCGATGACGTCATCAACAATACCGATGTGGACGGGACGCGAGAAGAGTTCAATTCATTCGTGGGGTATTATTCGTACTAGACCAACGAGCTGCAGGAATCCAACATGGCAGGATGGGAACGCAAACAAACAGACACGGATAAAGGAATTGTGGTTTGTGGGCAAAAACTAAAAGCATCGCTAAAGAAATTACTTAACTCATCTAGTGTACTCATTTTAGTGTGAAACCATGCGAAGCTGACGGATTTCACTTCATTGGAAACTTTGTAATCATACTGTAAAAGTAGCTAACACGGTGCTGAAACTTTGTAACACGTGAAAATAAAATGCATGTGCCTCAGCTCAACTGTGCTTTATAGATCCCAGATGACTGGCCAGGGTACCCGCTGGATCTCTTCACCTATCCCGAGCATTACTCTGAGGATCTGGACTGTGTCTACATCCCACATGGAGTTATCATGGACAGGTACTGTAAATGTAATTAAGGCGCCATTTAGACACTTACCGATGACGTCCACCTTGCAGACCAGACCAGACCAGACTATATTTGTTTTTTGGACCTTTGGAGCCTACTGCATATAAACAAATGAAACAATATTTTTAATAAGCTAGCTTTATATTTTAATAGATTTAACTTCATATTACATTTTAAAACATTTCAGCAATGCAACTTTTTTGAGATTTCAAATGCCTTCATTTGCAGTATTTAGAACTACAGTGATTTACAGCATAATGCTTCTGTGTTTAAATAATTGTGCTGTCAAATTAATTAATCACATTTAACATAAGTTTGTTTATATATACAGTATGTGTGTTTTTATGTATATATGCATACACCCACATATTTACACATTTCTATGTTAGATGCGATTAATCAATTTGACTACTAATTTATTCCGAAAATCAGTGTTTTAATGTCATACGAAGGTATTTTGAGATGAACATATTTTTATTTTTATGTTAGCAAATGTTTGCTAAAATAGCGTGGGAAATGGCTTCATGTGAACGATGCAATGAATTGCTGCCTTTCCTTTTGTGAGGTTAATGACAATTGACTTGTACGTGGGTTCATTTTGCAATTCCTCTACAATTATCAGTGACTTTGGATTCGCATTTGTATTACAGGCTTGTTAGCTTGTCATTTTTATAGTTTTACTAGTGAAATGAAAAATCAGCTTTTAACATCCAGCTTTTTAAATTCCAAAGGAATTTGTGCAGGATTCCTATTAGAATAACCCTAACCTTATCTTAAAGGATCATAATTATATAAGACAAGAATAAGAAGTATGTAAGATCCTGCTGTATTAGTAGACATTTCTACAGAATTTTAAAATTCGTATTTGAGGGCTAATTGGTCTAATACTTGTTCTATTGGAATAATATATTTGTACTGAAAATCTCACAGAAAATTATATGTTATAGTTTGTAAATCAGCAGTCAGGGGATTTATTGGTAATAGTCATGTTGTGAACTAACAAAAAATTATGTTTTGTTGCTTAGGTATGGTTCTAAATTATGATTGGATACCTTAAGGATTATATGACCAGAAATATTTGCCTTGTGAAGCATATAGACATAGGCTTTAATGTTTTTTTCTTCTTCTGAGAATTTAATATGAAAACCTAACATTTTTGGATCAAAATGGAGAGTTAGACTTTGTTGTGCTGTCATGGGTTTCTTCCAGGACCGAGAGACTGGCAAGAAATATCTTGGAAGATCTTGGCGATCATGACATTGTGGTGTTGTGTGTGCTGAAGGGAGGTTTTCAGTTCTGTGCTGACCTGGTCGACTGCATCAAAGTCCTGTGCCGAAACTCCAACAAGACCCTTCCCATGAGGGTGGACTTCATACGTCTCAAGAGCTACCTGGTGAGCACACTTGGAGATTAGTGTTCTTGATCCTGCTTTTCCATTTTCTGCTGAATTTGAGTACGTAGCAAATATAAAGTGATTTTCTTAAACGTTTTATATGCTAAAACAGCCACGAAACTGCTTGGATCATATGATGAATCACAAGTTTCTTTCACACACATGCACACAGACGCAACGATTTACTTTTACAAATGCCACTTTGTTTCTGATTATCTCAGCATGGCTTCACAGTGCTAATGAATCATCTACTTCATGCATGCGGATTGCTGTGTGAAGCCAGACATAAAACAAAAGCTAAACTAACCAGCATTTAAAAGTTTGGGGTTGGTAAGATTAAATTAATTTCATGAAAGAAGTCTTTCATGCTCATGCTCACCAAAGCTTCTTTGTAAAAACAGTCAAATTGTGAAATATTATCACAAGTTAAAATAACTGTTTTCTATTTTAATACATTTTTTAAATGTCATTTATTCCTGTAATGGCAAAGCTGCCATTATTTCAGTCGTCAGTGTCACATGAAAACAGTTGTGCTGCTGCTTAATATTTTTGTGGAAACCAAAATACTTTTTTATTCTCCAGAATTTATTTTATTAATGGAAATTCAGAAATAGAAATATTTTGTAACATTTTTTAAAATGTTTAAAATGTCACTTTTGATCAATTAAACGTGTCCTTGCTGAATAAAAGTATTAATTACTTTTAGGAAAAAAAAAAAAAATCATATCCCAAACCTTTGAACAGTAGTGTATATTTTCTTAGTACACTTTCCTGGTCTTATTTTACATGTTGTTTTTACATTAATAGAGAACTAATAATATGGCTGCAGGTCACTCAAATATATGCAAAAGGCCTAGTTTCTCTCCAGTTTTGCTTCATTTCTGACTAATAAAATGTGATTGTTGTTGATGAATGTTGACTGCATTGTATGTATTTAGTCAACAGAGGGCGTCATGACTTTATATTTGTCATGCTCCGTGTTTGTCAGTTGATTTCCCATTTCATCTTTGAAGGCATTTTTTTTCTCAGCATTGCTGACATTTTTTAACTAAAGTCTATGGTTGTTAAACCCAGGCGGATCTAGGATAACTTTTATTTATTGTATGCTAAATCGCTTTGTCTGGAAAGCATCCACTTATTCATCCACTTACTCATTAAATAATAATAGTATGTAACTAACTTGATGTAATGTCTAAGCTTGGCTCATTGAAAGTAGATAATACAAATATTTCCATGACACATTGGTCGCAGTAAATATGTACTAAATATTGCATTTTTTGTATTTTCATTTTGATTTTAGTTTTTTACATGAAACAAGAAATATAATAAAAAAAAAATAAAAAAATAAAAAAATAAAAAAAGAAACAAGAAATATAATACTAACAATATTTGACTTGTTCATCTTGATTTCCGACCAGAATGACCAGTCAACTCCAGATCTCCACATAGTCGGAGCAGATAACCTGTCTGTGCTGAATGGAAAGGTAAAACATTCTCAGCCTTTTTATCAAACCTGTCCAAATAACTATGAAAAAAAAAGTTTTTTATGAGAAATGTGAAAAATTACATTTAAAAAATCTTTTTTGACTTTGAGATGGAATGTGACCTTGACACATTTTCTTGAGATACGCCTTTTAAATGTTAATTAAATTAATAAAGAAAAAATTAAAGTTAGGAGCGCTGTAAGAAAATTTACTTTAAATGTAGTTTTTGAAAGGTAAATGGTCAAAACTGACTAATCTGTTTCTGTGAAACACGTTTAACAGATCAAAGGAAGACATGCAAAATTTAAATGTTTATGACTTACACATTAATATATTTTCAATAGACATATCTATTTTTCCCCACCGTCCAAACAAACAGAATTTGAGGTAAGTATATACAAATAAAGTGAGAAGTTTTTGTATTGACATGCGTGCGTGTGTGTGTGTGTGTGTGTGTTTTAATATATATATATATACATACATACACATACACGCAGAAGAATAGGATGCATATACTGATATATATATAATATATAATATATATATATATATATATTAAAACACACACACACGCATGTCAATACAAAAACTTCTCACTTTATTTTTATATACTTAACTCAAATTCTGTTTGTTTGGATGGTGGGGAAAAAAAATGTATATATACACACACACACACACACACACACACACACACACAGTGTTAGGGATTTTTAAAAGTAGTGCGTTACAATATTGCGTTACTCCCTAAAAAGTAACTAATTGTGTTACTTTTAATGGAGAAGTAATGTGTTGCGTTACTTCTGCGCTACCTTTTCTCACCTGGGCTGGGCTAGCTTGTTTGTTTTGATAACAAAATAAACCTAAGTTCTATTTTTGGCAAATGTAAAGACCTTTTCACACCAAAAGTGAAATGAATAAACCTCAAGCTGAAGGAAATGCAGATTCATTCCTGTACAGTAGAGGGCGCAGTTCAAACAAACCTGCCATTCTGGACCGCAGAAGAATAGGATGCAGGTTATGAAAGTTCAGCACTCGTTGAGGCTGCGTCCCTTGGCTGCCACGTCATCAAGTCTTAATTAGAAGGATCTTTGGAAGGCTGCCTTCATTTCACGTCCTTTATTCAGCTCATTCTGAAGGATGCATCAAGTGTATCCTTCGCATCCTTTAATCACCCACAATCCTTTGCACACATTCCAAATCATAAAAAAGAACTGATGAAAAACGAGTCTGCACTAAGCTTGTCTGCGTTCATTATGAAATGAAAGACAAAAATAATATTCTTTTTAATTATTATAATACGTGTTATCTTTTGTTTTGGGGTAAATTAATTACATAAAGGAATATAGTTCAATTCAAAATGAATTGTCATCATTTACTCAGCCTCAAGTTGTTTCAAACCTATATGAATTTCTCTTTTCTGTTGAAATGAGAATGAGCCAAACGGTTGATAGACCCTATTGACTCCCATAGTATTTTTTTTTTTCTTCTATGGAAGTCATTGGGGTCCATCAACTGAGCATTATATCAAATCAGCATTAGAATGATTTCTGAAGGATCATGTGACACTGAAGACTGGAGTAATGGCTTTGCATCACATTCAGCTTTGCAGCTTTTTAAAGTATATTAAAATAGAAAAACAATTAAAAAACAAATAAATGCAGCCTTGATGAGCATAATAGACTTTGCAGCTATTTTCCAATCTTTCCAATCATTATCCAATTTTCCCTTCATTAAAATGTAAAAAATAATGATACAGTTTTCTCTGGGTAATTGCACTAATTTTATTTAATGGTGCCCATGTTTTTTTTCACTTTTTTTATTTTTTATTATTAACTATAATTATGATGAACCTTAAATTCAACCATTCATTTAAAAAAAAAAAAAAATCTTCAGTAACTGATTCTGCTCTAACTCTGAATGCATGTACGTGCTCTTGTGCTAGACATGACTGAGCGGTTACAGTTCGTCAAAGGTTTATGATGTCTAATTCTTCAGTAAGAGGATTGATCTGCTCAGTTCCTCAAGTAATTGGATTTCCCAGAAGAGCTCAGGATTGTGATACAGTGCGTGAGTCTGTGTCACAGACGGAGATATTTAGTAAAATGTCTTTTCTTTTTTATTTACACCTGAAAATGAAACCATTCTGTTTTATAATCTTGGAAATATGCATGCTGGGAAATAGAGTCCATAAAGCAGTGTAGTTTATGTGGTGGTTACACAGTAATAAACAAATTTTATACAAATGTTCATTGCTGTTCATCACATAATTGTTAAAAATAGCTCAAGGGTAAATCCCATGGAAACAGGTCACGTTTTACCCCAAATGAAAACTATATTCAAAACGATTACGTACATTCACACAAATTCTCATTAGTACAATGTATCCACATAGTTCACCTTTAAGTTTTGTTTTTGTAATTCCTATTATTTAATGTGGTGATTGACCTTTTTTTCCACCCTTATTGTAACCTAAACAGTCTTCGTATTGTGTTAACTCTGTGAGTTGTTGAATGCTGTGATGTTCAGTGTATTCAGTCACGCATCTCCTGTCTTCTCTTCACATGTACTGAAGAACGTCCTGATTGTGGAGGTACGTCTGCTGTCTGTCTGGATAAACTCACTCCCTCAATCACTTTAATATCCTTTCAAATAAATAGAGGCCTTTCGGATGCTTTATAGCAAATTCCTCTGCTTTCTGCCCTGGTCAGTCAAGCATGTACCATTTTGTGCTTCTACTTATCCAAGCATTCATGCTGCGTTCTTTCCATGCGACTTAGAAGCCAGATAATTGTTTTTTTCAGTCTTAATTGCCTTTTTTTGCAAACCTTTCACATTTAATAGTGCCTTACATTTAGTTTTGATTTGATATTAAATAATAAGTTCACTTGAGACAATACATCTGGTTATCTTGTTTACAGTCTGATACAGCTTCAAAAGTATGTAAACGTTCACATTTCTGTAAAAACAGTTCATGCCGTTAAAAGGGACCTACATTAAATGTATTATATTTGCATGCACTGTATGATAATTCTATGATTAATACAATGCAGGGTCAGAATGATTTTTTTTTTTAAGAAAGAAATGAATACTTTTATTCAGCAAGGATGCATTAATTGATCAAAAGTGACAGTAAAGACTTTTATAATGTTACAAAAGATTTATATTTCAAATAAATGTTCTTTTGAACTTTCTATTCATCAAAAATTCCTGGAAAAAAAGTACAGTTTCCACAAAAAATTATAAAATATACATTATAAAACATTATAAAAAATATTGAAATTGAAAACAGTTATTTTAAATTGTAATAATATTTCACAATATTACTGTTTTTACTGTATTTTTGATAAAACTTCTTTCATAAACATTAACATCTTACCAACCTCAAACTTTTATATAATATAATATAGCGGGTGGTAGGACAAAATACTACACCAACCTTAATGATTGTGACTTATAGATATGGGCTATAGTTATGTTTGATAAAACATTTTACAGTACAGTGAACTCAAGCATTCTAGTGTTTATTTTGTGCCTCTGCGGTGTCATTATTTCATGCAATGCCAAGACTCTGTCGAGTGTGCCTCTTAAGCTGATAGTGTGTGACAGCCGTCTGTATTTGCCTTCATCTCAGTGTCCTCCTCCTTCCCACAGGCCATCGTGGACACTGGGAAGACCATGAAGACTCTGCTGGATCACGTTGAATCCTTCAAGCCCAAAATGATCAAAGTAGCTGGGTAAGTCAGTCCACAGACTAATAGATTAGTACAGGCCTGAGCTATACTTTTGTGTCTCCTTTACCTGGTCAGTACAGTTGGACTGTGTATGTGTGTGTGTATGTGCTGATATGTTTATATTATTGGTGAGACGGGGGCTTGTTTTATGTCTGTCACAGGTTGCTGGTGAAAAGGGTGCCTAGTGGGACAGGTTATCTGCCAGACTGTAAGTGATGATTACAAACTCTGCATAATGGCTAATGTAATTTTGTATGGATAATAATGTACTTATACTTTTTTAACTCTATAAAGCCTACTGTATCATATTTGTTGCACAGGCTTCTAAATGATCAAAACTTTGCTGAAGATCCTGTTGTACACAATCTACTAAATGTCTTCTGTCATCTGATTGACATACTTTTTAGAAAGTAAAGGCCTTTTAGTATAATTGTAAAAATGTCCACCTTCGGGTTGGGGTTTGCTGTGAATATTTACTGAAATTTGTAACATAACAGTAACTGTTACATTGTTAGGTTTATTTCAAGATGAAAATCAGAATTTCATCATACTTTTTGGCCATATAAACGTCAGCAACTGCACCAAATTGCATATTTTTGCTCAGTTTGGACATGTGAATAAAATTGGTGTGTTGTATTGAGCTCTATTTCTTACAAAATGAGCCATGAAAGCCTGATGCTTTAAATATAATGTTTAACAAAAAAAATTGATAAGTTAATACATTTATGACTGTTATTTCATGTCAGGCTTTACAAGGTTAAACTGTAAACTGCCTGACTGTTGTTTTGTTTTTTGTTGTTTCCCCAAAATAATTATTTTGAAAAACCAAAATATCACAAGAACAGATTAATATTTCCTTTTCTTTTATGTGCTATTTGTTCCAGATGTTGGATTTGAGATCTCCAATCGTTTTGTGGTTGGCTATGCCTTGGATTACAATGAATACTTTAGAGATCTCAATGTAAGAGCCCCTTTATCAATATTTGCCCACATTTAAACGGTTAAATGTTACATTGACTGAAACTGACATGCTGATATGTTGATTCAGTGTATAACAAGTGTTCTTAAATATCATTTATCACTTCTGGCAAAGAGCTTTTTGAAAGCTTATTGTGGGAATCTCCCCAAACGAGGGACTCGCTCCATATGTCTACATATTCCAAAGTCTAGAAGTGACAACTGGTGTGAGATCAGCGTATCAAAGGCGCACACTTGCTGTAGAGAAATGCACAGAACTTCTCTTCGAAGCATAAATGAGTTTGTTTGCTTGAACTGCGGTGACGTATTACTGAACTAAGCCTGTAATGTCGACCCAAAGCGTGAAATGACAGACAGCATTAGCAGGGTGAGAATTAGGAAGAAAAGTCTCTCTGCAGCGGCACAGTTGTCCATTTGTCTCCATTTGGAGGGCTGGTTGCTAGGGGTAAGTGAGCTGTTGTGAAAAATGACACCCACTTCAGAGAATGCCCCGGGCTGTTCAACTCAATTATCCAGCAATCTAGTATCTATCTCTCACATGCATACATCATAGACAGCAGCACACTCCCGAATCTTGTGATCTGCCTACCTAGAAAGCATTTGGCAGAAAAAAGAAGTCTGTTTAAGTTTTTTACACAAGTCTCTTATGCTCATCCAGACTGCATGTATTTGATCAAAATGCAATAAAAACTAACTAAACTTATTACAAATTTAAAAATAATGACTTTTTATTTTAATATATTAATTTATTTAAATTTTTTATTTATTCCTTTGATGGTAAAGCTGAATTTTCAGCATCATTTGAATATTTTTTTGTAACATTTGAATATTTTTGCAGGATTATTTGAATAGAAAGTAAAAAAAACCCAGCATTTATTTAAAATAGAAGTCGAGTCGATTTTTCCTTGCTGAATAAAAATATTAACTTCTTTAAAAAAAGAAATGCGGTGGTGTAGTTAAATCTGAAAATGTAAAATATAATTATTTAAAAAATAAATAATAATAATAAAACTTACTAAAAAAGATAGAATATTTTATTTGTTAACTGCTTGTGATTTAACCAATAACTGACATCAACAAACCGTGAATGTGTGATAAATTATTGAAAATTGTTCTACTCTATTCTTCTATTATATCAATGCCCAAAAGTATTTATAAAGTTGTCTAATTAAAATTGTAGACTGTCTAACATATTGTGTATTTTTATGCTTAAGTAGTGCATCATTAGCTTAGCAGCATGCTAACACCCAAACAAAGACTATGGCTGAATCCAAAATCGCCCCCTAAACCCTTATTGACTATTCCCTATGTCAGTCCACTAATACTATTCACTTGAAGGAGTGAATGAAAAGGAGTGAGCCAATTCGGACAGCTGTTGAGCGTACATCGGTTGTAAACTTGTTATTGCAGTGCAATGTGGGATTGAATATGTGCACTCAATAATGTCCACTATGGGTTCGGACACCACTACAAATGGCTGTCCCCTCAAATAACGCCCTATTTGAGGGTATAGGGGGTGATTTCGGATTCAGTCTAGATATACAATGATGTGCACTCATATTACTAGGAGAAAGTGCAACGCGAAATAAGTCCCGCCGTCATATAAAAGAGCCAATCACTGATTGGTAAAGTCATCACTTCACTGCCATATATATCCATAGATGCCTCATTAGCGACCGTTTCCATGTGCCGCTATATGCGAGATGTCCGCCATAATGGAGCGGTCTGTGAACATTCGAGAGCAAGTTGACTGAGCGTCTGCACCCGTAGTTAGACGCATGTATAAATATCTATGAAATGGACTCCAGAAGATGATTTTGCTAAACTAACACAATACAAGAAGGCGTCAGCTGCCACGACCTTAAAAAGTCAACAATAGTAAAATGAAAATCATTAAAAGTACTGTAGTAAAAACATGTAATATTGAGTTAATACATATAAAAACACAAAGCAACATATTCTCACCTGTGAAAGGTTATCCCATTTCTTCGGGAATTTAAATCTCGGCGGTTTCACATCATTGATTCTTACTGTGAGTGACAACACGCTGACCGTTACAAGATGGTGGGCGCGCAGACGTGTCTGGAGCGGCGGAATGTGGGATCTTCGTATACATATCTATGGTCACTGCCCCGGCCTTTAGAAGCTCTGGTTGCTACAGAAACAGTGTTCTGAGACGCGCTCTTATGACTGCACATGCAATGCTGGTCCAGCCTGAAAAAAATGCAGTTTTGTCATGATTTGGTGCGTTTAGAAACAACATTTATGAAACCGTTGTTGTCAGATTTCCTTGGTGATTTCAAATATGAAGTTCTATCGTAAGCTTGGTGAACAGATGTTTCCCCATCCAAAAAGAGATATAGGAGCTGTCCAACTGAAACAGCTGCCTGAGAGGCGTTTCAAAGATGGCCGCCAAGTGAAATGACTTGCCTTAAAGGGACCAAAATCTGTTGGAATCAACTGTTGAGTCGAGCATCTTAATGTGAGGAGTGTTTTTTGTGTAACACAGAATTGCTATCTGTGAAGTAATTCATTTTTGAGGATGTCTTTCGGTTAGTAGTGATATTTGGGCATTTAGAGACCAATTTCACCTGATTACTAAGCTTTATTGGCCAGTAAACAGTGTTAGTTCTTCATTTATGTCTGTTTCGAAATCTGCTGACAGCTTTGTTAACGGATGATGAACATTTTAGCTGTCTTTGTGTACATTATTGTACTTTGCGGTTGTCCCCTTAAATGGCTTACTGTCATCTTTCTCTCCCCCCTCTCACAGCACATCTGCGTGATCAGTGACAGAGGGAAACAGAAATACAAGATCTGAAGATGATGATCTCACTCTTGCATGAGTATCTGAATTCTGATGGAAGGGGTCCATTGATCTCACACAGTTCTCAAACGATCCTCCTTCTTGCCTTCAATATGGACCGGTTTAATTGGCTAAGTTAGAAATGGAGTACTGGGTTACAACTGACTGAATACTGCACAGTATATATTACAGTATACATACTGCAGAAATAGCATACTGACATACTACTATTAGTATTCTGTATGTTAGTATGTTATTTAGTCAATAAAGGGATAGTTGAACAGAAGTCTTTTGGTTTAGGTGCGACATGAGGGTGATTACACTGTAAACATATAAGTAATAGAAACATGTTTTTCAATTACTTTAAGCAATAATTTAACAAATTTAAACATGACGTTATATAAGATTTAACTAGGCAAGAATTAAAATTTTACTTAAATGTAAGGCAGTAACTTCACTTTTTTCACAGTGTAAATGATGACTATTGCAATTTTTGTGTGAACTGTGCCTTTAAGACTAAGGGGTGCTTCCATGTGTCTCATTTTTACGCCTTCATAATAGAGTTTCATTACAATGCAATACGATGTAAATTGAATTGTGTTCCATTCAATAATGGGAAGTTGTTTACTTATACTGTGAATTAAATACACTTCTCACAATACTTTTATTCATCAGCAATTGCCTTTCAGACGCTATAATATGTGAACTACAGCTTAAGAAATTGTTGGCCAACTTTTGTGAAATTTGTATACATTTTATAACCTCTTCATTTAACAACATTAAAATATTATGCATTTGTATTTATGTACGTCACTTTTTTTGCATTCTGTGTCAGAGAATACTGATGAAAGCATGCTAGTTATGGATCATTTGCTGTGGTATTGTAATGGAGAGCAGCAGTCATACTTCAGTAAGACACACTCAAACATGCCGCACACCTGTACACACACAATTGAAGTGGAACAGAGTTTGGCTGGGTGTGTGTTATGTAACAACGTCTGTTGTTCATTGTTTCCTGTGCCCAGCCTCTTTTGCTTGTCTGACTGCTGCTTGTGTTCAGTACAGGGGGATTTTGTGGTGTGTTTCTTTCAGATACAATGTCCTGTTTCAGGTGTACCTGTAAAAGCACCCTAATGCACCACAGGTATGACAGTAGTATCATACTCATATTTGTCGCTATAGTCTTAAACGTTGACTTGACAAAGCATTTCCTGAAAGATGTTTTAAAGGGCCTTGAAGTTTTAAGCTCATAAAGACATTATTTCATTTGAATACTTCAAGATCTGTACAGTGGCAGCATCTGAAAGTGCGTTGAAAAGGTTCTTTATTGGCTTTTATGGTTCCATGAACACCCATGGAACCTTTTCATTGGACAAAAAGATCTTTATAGTAGAAAGAGGTTCTACACAGTGACATTTTTTTCTTTTTCTTTTAAGAACTATTCACTGAAATAGTTCTCAAACTGCATAGCATAGCTGTGTGAAAACCCCCTTTTGGAACCTTTATTTTTAAGAGTGTACTTCCCTATAACAACAGTATGTGAAAAGAGTAGTGTGCTAAAGTCAGAACTGTCTGAAGGTCTGTGCCAAGTTTAGTGGACATAGCTGGAATTGCAGTCAGATATTAATATTAATAGAAGTCTCTTGGATTTAGATCATCAGAAATAAGGTTTAGGCCATATTTAAACCTCCCAAGTCAAAACAGACTGAAGGACTGTGCTAAGTTTGGTAAATGTAGCTTGAAAAGTTGTTACAGTCAAAAAAGAGTTAGTAGTTTTGAGAAACAGATTATACAATAGCAGTGCTTTGTAATTTTTTTCAAGCCAACATCATGAATTGATACGTGAAACAGGCCAGTGATTCGAAGTTTAACATAAAATGTGTGACTAAAATTACAGAAAAACGAAACCTAATTAGGAATTTGGCCACAATTTGCCTTTTAGATCAACTGTAATACTTAATCCACTATGCACTTCCAATTAAGATTTGCAAATGTGTAAAAGTGATTGAGAGGCCATGAACACCTTTAGTCTTCATTCTGGTGTTCATGAAATTGTCTCCACACTCACTGCTAAATGAGTCAAGTCGTGGTCCCGTTTTATTGTTTAGCAGTGCGTGTGGAAAACACTACATCCTGGAATTTGGGAAGGTTATAAGTGAATAGTGTTTGCACCCGGATGTGCATGGTCCTGTTAAATGGCTTGATATTTCTTGGCCATTAAATACCCCTCATTAGAACTCAAGACTTCCACAAGACTGCTGTTCATGTCATTTGAAATCCCCCCAGTGTGTTTAACAGATGGCAACACACTTTGTGAGGTGAAGGTATCCTTTGGCTTTTCAAAAACAAAGTAATCCGAATGCAGGAAATAAAGTCAGTAATGAGTCATACCATGATAGGCTGCTTGTTCATTGTTCAGGGCTCCAGAGCTATTAATATAAGTGGGTTGACTGATAGGCCTAACTAAATTAGTTGTGTTTACTGGTACTAGAATAGAATATAGATCTTTATTATCATTGTCATTAACGAAAGACTGTTTAGCAGCTCACAAGGATGGACAAAAATAGAAAACGCATAAATATAAGACAGTGAGGTAATACAATACTTTATTGCTCATACTTTGAATTATGTATTTGAACAAATTCCTAAACCCTTTTACTTTCCATTTGCTCACATCCAAGTTTTTTTTTCTTTCTTTTTTTTCTTTCATTTAAAAAAATCCCATAGACAAAAGGGATAGTCACTCAAATCATGGGATTCAATTTTAATGACGTTTGTTTTAAATATTTTTTATTCGTAACAAAATTTCACGAATTAAACAGCTCGTAAACATACTTTATCACTAGAAAAAAATGAAATAACCCATTAAACATGAAAGTGTTATGCAATCATTTAAGACATTTCTCCCGATATAGAACATTTTTTGGCATAAAGAGTTCTTTAAAATTGAGTCTTATAGGGTTCTATATAGAACCCCATTGAACCCTTTTTTTTCTAAGAGTGTACACACCCAAAATTGAAAACGTCACGACTGTGGAACTCAAAAGACGTCTGGCAATGGGTGGTCAAAATAAGATTGGACCCCATTGAATTTCATTTGTATGGACAAAAAAAGACTGAATCATTTTTCAAGTTCACTATACTTTTGGGTGAACTTTCAACTACATGGTCCATATGCAGAGACCAGAATACACTAGACATGGAACCTGTGGACAAATCATAGGGCCTGTATACCTCAAGCCCGTATCGTGCCTTCTTTGGCCCAGTCTCCACCCAGATGAAAGCATACAACCACCATTTAATGAAAAGTTTTTGGTTTCAAGGAAGTGAGTCATGACATATTTGATCCTCATGTAAAGTTACAGGCTGTGAGTTTCCTTTTACAGTGGTGTATATGTGGAATCTAACATACATTTCTGTAATGATTCAGCTCTGGCCTTAAATTAAAGCTAGACAATGAATTGTGTATTCAAATGGCTCTGCTGGAGGTTTGAGGCTTCTCTGTCTAGACTAGATAGATACTGGGAAATGACGAAAAATAATTGATGTTTCCTCCTTGAATGTCTGCAGAGAGAACAGGCCAAACTTCAACAAACCGACTGTAGCCTAAATATGCATTTTCCATCAATCTAAAATCCTTAAATCACTCACTAACTTGCACAGTTATGTTATAACTTATAACTCCTGTTATGATAATGTAATGCTGTCCAAAAACAGGCTTTAGATTAGTAACATATAACCAGCATTTCTTCTAAAAGTAGCCCATTTACAGCCCAAATAGTACACTTTACCACAACAATATAGGCAATAAAAACTAAAAACATCTTCCTGACCAAACTTTTGAACAGCAGTGTTTTACCCCCTCAAAAAAGTGGCTTCCCTGTAACTTTCCTTGGCTTGCATCATGTCATACATGAGTGATTCATCAAATCATGCAGCTTGCTGAGGAGATTTAAGCTATAATTTTCTAAGCAATCAGAGTAATGGGCAACAAAAAAATGCCCCGGTCATATCTAAGTACCAGATTATCAGACGTTGGGTTATTTTGACCTGGGCTGTATAAGCCAGGCCCTTACAACCCACGGGGTGCTCTGGGTGAAGCAGCTGGATAGCAACACACCACTCAGAACACCTTAGAAACCACATGGCCAATGGCAATGCCACATGGCAAGTGACCACCACTCACCGTGTAAAAATATCATTTTTAATGTCATTTTAAAGCCTCATCTAAGGCTTCCACAAAGCAAAGGAGCACCCAAAAGCAACATGTAGCTGGCGTCCTGATTGTCCTGAAGTTTTAGATTTGTTCTCATGATTTGAAAGATAAATAAAAGTGGGGCATTGATAGAGTGAGTGGACATTCACAATAGAAGATGGGCGGAGCCGTCGTGCCTTATTCATACACCTGACACATGACTCCCGCATTTCAACAGCAAGAGGGAGTTTCAGTGTGCTGTGAAAACAAAGCGTCACTCTCTCTGTTTGGCTGTTTAACCACAGTTTTAGATGGGTTTGTTCACTATTTCAATGCACTGGCCCTCTCTGAGGAGTGTGTAAGTGAAGTTGAAGAAACCTTAGTATCAAAAATCTGTTTCCGCAATATAATAAAGGGCAGGATAATCTGAGTATGATTGGTAATATAATCTCTCTGGGAGTCACATATGTCTAAAAACACCCTCCCAAACGCATAAGCTTGCTTTTCAGCACTGTTTCAACTGAATTTGGATAGACTCAGGCTAAACAAAGATGGACACTGTTCCTGTTTTCAAGTTATAACTGGCCGGCGTATTTCCAAGTTGGTCACAAGAAGGACATGCAGCTGACTGACATTCTTCCTGGGAAGGCTGCTTCCCGAGAGAGTGTCTGCTGTGGTTTGAGCTCCGTTCCAGATCAGACTGCAGAGAGAGGAATTCCCTGGGTTGGGAAGTATTGTGAAAGTCCCTGGTCAGGACGACCTCGGAACAAAGGCCACCCAATCCCTGAAACAGGTGGCCCCTTCGGCTGGCCATGAATGAAAGGAACATTTGTGCGAGCCTCTAGAAACTGAACACTTTTCACAGGGCTCTCTTTTCAGGTTACTGCCTGCGCTCTCTCTTTTTCTTTCTTTGTGTGTCTGAATATGTACAATGACTTATTTCCAACTAACCGAACCAATCATTTTTTTCTTCAAATGAAATTTTCTATCTATCTATCTATCTATCTATCTATCTATCTATCTATCTATCTATCTATCTATCTATCTATCTATCTATCTATCTATCTATCTATCTATCTATCTATCTATCTATCTATCTATCTATCTATCTATCTATCTATCTATCTATCTATCTATCTATCTATCTATCTATCTATCCATCCATCCATCCATCCATCCATCTGTCCATCCATCCATCCATCCATCCAACCAACACAACACAACACAATCTCATGTCAATTCGTAACTTTTTTACGTTTTGGTGAATTGGTGGCTAATTCGTATGAATTCGTACATTTTCGTATGATCTGTGTACGCCCCAGTGATGAGGGGTGGGGTTGTGGGTGGATATAATTTCTAATAATTGTACATTTTTGCAAGATTCACACTGTACAAATTCATATGAAATCCCCACCTGGTAACATGCAATACAATAGACACAATTGAGCAGATCTATATCTATAGAAGACACATTTATCCAAAGTGGCATACAAATGACAACAATACAAACAAAAGTAGTGATACCATACCAAATGGTTGTTATATATATATTTGGATATATATATACACACATAATTTTGAAATCAATATATAGCTCAACACACAAGAGATGATGGACTAACTCTAGTGAAGCTCTCTCAGATTGTGAGCATAGCAGTCGCTCCTCATGCGTCTGCTTTTTGGGGCACAGTGTGTGTGCAGACATTCCACAGCCACTGCCAATCGCATGCCAAAACTGCCCGACCCCGCTTTGAACTGGGCCAAACATGTGACTCCAGTAATCCAGACAAACAGTTGTATTTGCGAGAGAGAGAGAGAGAGAGAGAGAGAGAGAGAGAGAGGGAGAGAGAGAGGGAGAGAGAGAGAGAGAGAGAGATATTTGGGGGATTTTGTACTCAGACAAAAGTATAAATGTCCAATATTACAGTTATTCACATATTTGTTGACAGAAGTATATCACTGAAAAATATTTTTGGTTGGGCAAGAAAAGAAATGATACTGATTGGGAGTATCTATCCATATTATAAAATATGGATTTATTAGAGAACTCCAATATATTCATAATAAATATTTAGCAGTGTTCTATTATTTTTGTTGGCATGTGTTACTCTTCCCTTGTGTTTTGAGGGAAGGGTAACACAAACAGTTTCTTGTATTGCCTGGTCAAACTGTCACAGGGTGACATATAAACAACACTGTCCAGTTTTTGTGTTTAGAGACAAAACGTCCTAACAAGACGTTCCGTCCACCCTCATTGCTCCATTTGTTCTGGTAGCATATAACAACTAAATCAAATATGGGAGGAGAAAACACATCCTCACTCGTATAGATTGAATACTTGAATGTTGGCTACTTTTGGGTCTGATCATAAAATATTTGAAGTATTGGATTGACACTTCATGACTTTTACTAATCCCATGTGAACTGATTATAAAAAAGCTTTCAGGTTCATAACAATGCATCAGTATGCAGCAAGTGTTTCAGAGACCACAACAAGTATATGAATAAATTGCTGTGAATGGTCGTTGTTGCATGGATTTATTTGATTGTATTTGTCTGTAATGTGTTATTGTGGTCCAACTGACCTCAAACAGAAAACTTGCTATATTGGATAACAACAGTTGTATTTCTAAAAGGTCTGTCTAACTTGTTGTACAACACTGGGTTAATGCTTCAATAATATTGCAAAATGTTGTCCATAAAAACGCTAGTTGTGATGAGAAAAAACAGTAGTGATAAATAAATAGAAAAATGTAGATTTTTTTATGACTTGACAGAGATAACAGATTGTTTGGAGAAAAATAGTATTTGTAACAACGCAAATCATTGGCTGAAATTTAAACGAGAAGTGTTAGGAAGAATCTGATTGGATGTAGGGTCCGCCAGCTCGCGAAAGGGTGGCGTTTCCAAGGATTCCGAGTGCGCTCGAGCCCCGATCCAGCGAGTGCCGCGCGCGCGTGTGCGTCGAGTTGGACCGGGGAATAGGAAAACTTTCGTTCTGCTTTTATCCATCTAAAACACTCGGGTTGAGGCCAGGACACGGACCTACCTTGTCGTTTAGACTCTTCTAACGAATTAATGAGTTTTTTGTGCGCAATGGGCGTTTACAGCGTAACATCAGCGCTTTATTCCCAACAGGTAGGTGCTGGCTAGCCATTACAATACCAGTTAGCCTTTACTTTGTTTTGCTAGCTACTTATGCTAACCAGAGCCCAATGTTTTATATATCACTCAGAACACTTAAACTATCCAACACGTAACGTGCCTAATGTGTTTACTCGTTAAAATTAAGTCCGGCACTTTCAAAGTGAATATAAATACATTCTGTTGTGTTTGAGGAACGTAACGTTACTCGACATCAATTCACGGCAGAAAGTTTCCAGCGCTGTTAGCCGCTCACACACCAGTTGAGTCTGACCACACCAGATCAAACCTCTCCGCTTACAATCAGATTAGACTCTCTGTCTTGGGTTATCATTTTATTTTAACAGGATTAAACTTGTTTACTGCTAATCGGCTCGTGTGTTTGATATCTCAGAGTTTGAGCTTTTAATAAAGAAAGGTGAAGGCTCATGTAACCATGTGGCACAAGGGAATGGCTCGCGTTTTGCTGGAATAAGCGATTTTTAGGGCGTTTATGTCGGCCGAAGTCTATTGGCCACTACGGTTTACGGGGTTACTTCAAAACACCTGTCAAAAAGAAACCAGAACAAATCGGAAATCGCGTCAAACGTGTTTATTTAAATATATCTGAATGTGTGCAGAGAACCGTGAAGTTGATTACAAACACAATGCAATCTTGTTTTGAATTTTAAATATAGGGTTTCGTTTTGAAAATTCAATTGTAGTAGAACCAAAAATGTAAACATTCACATTTGAATAAACAAGTGAAATATTATTATGATCATGTCAAGGAGTATTTGTTTTTTTTTTGTAATTAATTGCTTCTAAAGGTTTTGTAGTTTAATAAGGTATGTCTAGTATTGATATGGTGTGTTTTTATTTTCTCCCCCAGGGTCCTTTACCCAAACATGTGGAAAAGCAAATCCAGTGTGATGTTGAAGCTGATCTGAGGAGATTTCTCTAGATGCTGGCTGCTGTAGTGAAATGATGGCAACACCTTGGAGGAATTCAGGCGACGAGGATGAGCTGAATTATGCTGGCCCATCTCCGTATTGCGAGGTGAGACCCATGGTTTATCTTTACTGGATGCTTATTAAAGGGGTGGCCCCCCTGGAGGGCCACAATATGGTGATGGATCATCATGACCTTTTGGGTCACTAGCCCAGATCTCTGACTGTAGGTAGGCTAATAGTAGGACTATAGTAGTAGGCTATAGCCTATATAATAGTAGGCTAATAGTTGGTAGACCAGTTGTAGGTTGATTGAGATAATCTACCATTCCTAAACGTTTCTTACAAATCATCAATATAATTTTTTAATTACAAAGGTATGTTTGAATCGTGTAATTTTAGATGAGCCAGTCTCTATGATCTCTGATTTAAAAGAACCGCTTGTGTGCTCTGTGCTGCCACAGATGTTTTTTATTCAGTAGACAGTTTGTCTTTGTGCTTTGAATTGTGTGCTTCTAGTAAGTGCAGGCAAAGCACTTAAAAAAAAATACAGGTCATTGACACTTCCAATGAAACATAGCCTACCCTGTCATTTGTCAGAAGTTGATCTTGAAAGCAGCATGAATGAGATGATTCAGATGTAAATAGACAATTGGCTGATTTTCTGCTTCTGTTTCCTACAGAATTTTGTGAGAATATAGTTCCTTTTAATTTTTTTCTTCCCTTTTAATATTAAAAATGTTGTAGATTTTAAAATCAAATGTTTTTAGGAAGGCCAACAACTTGAATCCAATTAATAATAATAATACTCATACTTTATTATTATTATTATCATCCCTAAGACAGTAATATATTACTATTGTAATACAACGGCACTGTACATTTAAAAATGAATATTTCATTAGTATATTTCTTGTTTTACTTTGTTACAGTAGTAAATTTACAATATTACTTTTTAATTTCCTCACTTGCGATAGTTAAACCCTTGAGCTTTTATTTTTCCGGGGAGACCTTTAAGTTTCCGTCACAACAGGTTTACAAGTGTTTCTCATTACAAATCTAGAGGATTTCTGGAAGCATCTGAACACAGTGCAGCACTTCGATTAAAACGGAGCACAACAGACAATATACTTCATTAAATCGCAGCCTTTTGCTATTTGATAAGTGCACTAAGACATTTCGTGATTATTTTAGTTGAATTGACAGATACTTTGCCAAAGCAACACAGAAAAATATAAGCTGATGTTAAAGGTCTTTTATGTTATTATGAGAAATGTAAATATTTTTCGGTTCATTCAGATTAGACTGCCAAAGTCCACTTGATTAATGGGAAACACTATTCTGACTAGCATTGTTCCATTGGAAAATCTCAGCAGAAACATGTTGTTCAGGTCACAAGATTGAATTAAGTTGAGCAGCCTGTTGTTGTTGTGTCACTGACTGGTGTGGAATGCACAAGCTGTGCTGCTGCTTTATCCGAATCCACTCATTTTTTCCTGAATGCCTTGCATCTATTCTCGAATTGAAGAGATTCTCTTTTTCCAAAGTTCTGTTATGTGGTATTTATCCATGCATTGTAGTAGCTGCATTGTTTGATGGTTGTATCGCTGATGTTTTGTTTATAGCCATGTGTGCTAAACCTGTTTTCTAATGTGGGGAGTTTGCATATCAAAAGCAGTCTTTTGGAAGTCCAGGCTGGTTTCGATTTTTAGCTTTGGTTAACGCTTTGACTGTTGATGAACTCTGTTGTTGTCCTGCAAACACAATGTTTTGATGCTTGAGCATTTTGGCACAAAATGAGTCTGGATTTTTCCACAGTCTGGAATGTATTTGCTGTCTGAAATTCCTTTTGTAGTTTATGAGAAACATGAAGGACTGTAATCTGTAATCATAAGTGTGTGCAGAAGAAATGAAATTCTTTGGATGCTCTTGAAGGAAATTCCCTGGCAGGCTTTTTCTCTAGCGTGGAGCATCCGTTTATCTGCGAGTTAGCTGTGGGGGAAGCTTTTCGAAACGGTCTGAACCACACAGTCAGATCGCAGTGCAGCTACAATGCAAACAGCTGGTGTGAAACCCCTTCCTTTAAACACATGGTCAATGTGGGGACCATCTGAATGCTGACACTGTCAAAATAAAACGTGCGATATTGCTTGTGCTGTGTAGTTGGGTATTAACTTATGGCTTCCACATTTCAGTGTGGGTTGTGCGGATTTGGCCTCACATGGGAAGGTTTGTCTAGGTTTTTTTCTGTAAGTTAGTTAAGTAGTAACACTGACCATCTTTTCTCTTGCTCTCAGTTTGAGCCATCCGACGTGGTTGGATCTTTTCCTGCAGGCGTGAACCTGGTTGATGATGAATTGGCTTCATTTTTAGTTTCAATTTGTTATGCTAAAACACTTTGCAGAAGCAGGATTTTCCTTTATTAAAAAGAAAGTGAAGTGAGCTGAATGGGGGAAAAAAATGTAAGTGAGTGGTGGTGATTTGTCTTGGGTATCGCTGTCATGCTGAGATATTAGTTCCTTTTTAGATATAGTTAGCTCCCACGAATCAACATTTTTGTGCTCAGTCTGCCGAATCTATCCACTGGCCTTCTGAATGAAGACCTTTGTATAAACCCCTGCCCACGTTCATGGCAGGTTGAAGTTCATCTATTTATAGAATCAGCCGATTTGTGCTCACATTAGCCCTCCCCTTTAATCTAATATTCGGCACTGTCTCTGTTTTTCTGCTGAAATGGAGTCAGAGGACGGGATGTCTCTCTTCTGCCAGTGGTAGGTCTGTCTTCATCAGGAGTTTTCACAAGGAAGGGAAACCTGTTGCCTGCATGTTGATTAGATGAGCCAAACATTTAATGTGTGAATATGAAATTGTAGCCTAAGTCTCTTTGTATTTTGAAAATGTTTTGTCTGGTGCTTGTTCTGTGTGGCTCAGCTGAACTCATTTTGATGGAAGTGAAAAATGTGGAACTCTACATTATCACTGGTTTTTGATTAGTAACCTTTTTTTCTCTCTGTAAAGATTTATACTCAAGTGACTCATTTATTTCAACAGTCCTTGGTGTAAATAATATTAGCTCATCGTACTTGGCGTGCAGCAGTACGTTACTCATATTCAAAGTGTTAAAGGTCATTATGCACCAGATTTGGAATGTCACAGGATTGTGTTAGGCAACTCTTGTACTGTGCATTTCCCAGATCTTGTGCTATCTTAATGAGGATAGTTCCGACGACAGTAATTAAAATGGTAATTTACTAACCCTCATGTTGTTCCAAACCTGAATGATTAACTTTCTTCATAAAAAAAATACTTTGAAGATCTCCATGCTGTACTTTTCCATTTAAAGATATGTTGCTTTTAAGTTTGAAAATGTGTGAGATTTAAATGGTTTGCAGTGAATCTCAGTTGGTTTTTCATACAAATCTATTGTAAGGCAGTAGACTTGGACTGTCCTTTTGGATTCTGTTCCTGTGGTCATGATATATATATATATATTTCTTTTGTATGGAAAATTTTCTTAAGCTTGGAGGTTCATAAAAAATTCTCGTTCCTTTAAAACAGCATCACCCCGTTGTTGTAATGTTGACACAATTTCCTTGTGAAGTGCTTTTTGGGTCGATTAAGTTGGGTGGAGTTGGTCTCTAACAATTTTTTAAAATGTTTTTATAAATGCTGTTTAGTGCACAAGGCATTTCTTGACCCTAGTTGGGTTGTTTTTTTCTAGTTGATCACAGTTTCCTCATTGAATAAAGAGACACTGGAGGGGATGACTAATGCTTCCTCCTGCTACTTCACACATGAATAAATGCATAACTCCTCATAGAACTTAGCCTATATCTATGTGTTGATTTGGTTTAAAAGTTTTACTGATTAAAACTGATTTAAGCATAGGCTAATTTACATTTAAAGTAGTTTACTTATCCTCATGTTGGTCCAAACCTGTTTGACATTCTTCTGCAGGGCTTCAAAGATATTTTGAAGAATGTTTGTAACCAAACATTTTTAGTGACCTTTGACTGTCCATTGAATGGACAAAAAAAAAAAAAACACTGAGACATTTCTCAAAATAACTTTATGTTCCAGTTAAGAAAAAGTCATACAGGTTTGTAAAGACATGAGTAATGAGGGCGAGTAAATTATGACAGAATAATTTTTTTGGGGGGTGAAATCTCCCTTTAATGTAATTGGTTCACTTGTTCATTCACAATAATCAATGGATAAGGGTTTCAGCAATAAACACTACATACCAAGCACATTCTGCATGATATATTACAAGATTGTTTATAACATTGACCAACTTTCATTGTCTAATACATTTTGTTTGAAATAAGGTTTTCATAAGGTATCAGAATGATCATTAGATGCACCTTAAAGTATGAAAAGTAAAGTAATATGGAGCAGAAATATGCACATGGTAGTAAGAGACAGAAATGTATTGGTTGTAGCATTGCTAGCTTTCGGCCCTGTGTCTCTGCCCTGTTACTGATCGTCATATGATTAACTCCTTGGCCAGAAGGGAAAATAGATTCTCAATTCAATAGAAAAGACAAATTGATTTCAGCCACTGCTCTGCCTTAAAAGAACAGCATACCAGAGTCCAGACATGCTTAGTTCAGTTAGAGTTTATTCATTTAGGATTAGGGCTGCAACTAATGATTATTTTGATAATCGATTATTTCTTCGATTAATCGGATAAAAAGCCCAATTTTCTTTTCTATTTTCTTTTATTGACAAAACACACTATTCCACATCCTGCCCAATGCTGTCCTTCAAACCAACAGTCCAACTGAATGCTATGAAAACGGTGAATATATGGTGAATATTATCTGACTGACATGTAAAGCAACCAATCACAGTTCGTTTTGCTCTGCGTCATGTTAAGTGACGTGAAAATATAACGTTGATGTCCCTACAATAACGGACTGTCGTGTAAAACTCTTGGACTTATTTTAAGAAGTCTATGCTGCGAAATTCACGTACTTCACATACTTTTGAAAATCCAGCATTTAGTTGATCCTGATAAGAGCTCTTTGTCACAACTGTAAATGTGACAACTTTTTTCTTCAATGAGGGGGTTTGGCATAACAAAGGCTTTGTTTCCAGGCTGATTGATAAAGAAAGTGACACATACGTCTCCCAGAAATCCTGCAGAATTGCCACAAATGACTACCAATTTTGTGTGCCTTATGCATCAGACATTCAGCCAGCGACTCTAGAGAGAGCACAGTAGTGAAAACACCACTAGCATGACATGACTTTAATGCAAAATGCCTGGAGGGACCCTTCGTTTTGTTCACTTTCTTCAGTTGTCCATGTGTATATCAGCCTGGGGTACTTGGAGCTTATCTAGCTGTTGCTTTCTTATAAGGAGAACATTCCTATTTCTGATGCAAGCCCAGCCACCATCCACACACCTCTGGGAGTGCAACACATTGTCCAGGTGCATCTGTGCTCATCATGAATTATTTACAGGCTTACTGCATAACCTGAAAGAACTGCTGCTCCACACTCTTCCAGAACAAAAGGATGTTGTGTGTACAGGGAGGGCCGCACAAAAAGTATTCTCGTCGCTTGATAAACTTAAAGTTGAGCCACTGTAGTCACTTGGACTATTTTAATGATGTTTTCACTAACTTTTCTGGGCCGGCAGAATGAAATTGCCTAGAAGCCTATGGAGGAGTGAGATAGCTCTCAGATTTCATCAAAAATATCTTAAATTGTGTTCCGAGGATGAACAAAAGTCTTACGGGGTTGGAACAACATGAGGGTGAGTAATTACTGACAGAATTAAAATTTTTGGTTGAACTAACCCTTTAAGGGTTCCTTTACTCAGCTGTGCCTCATTTACTTGTCATTATAAATATACCGTATTCTCACAATGTGAATATTGTACCTTCACAAGCTGCAAAACCTTGATGCTTTCTATAAAATTTCCTAGTTGACAGTTGGGATAAATATTACACAGGGAGAAAGTTTAACTTGCTTCATATTTAGGCAAATCTTTAGACACATCTTGTTCAGCTTTAACAACTAAATAAATCTGCAACATTACATAATAAACGCCCATTTAAGTTTTTCCCTCACCTTCATGAACTCTCTCAGTTCCCTTTTCGGGAGCATTTCCATAGAAGGCTGAGCTGTGGCCATTTGATTATGGGGGTTTTGGCACATGGAGGTGTTAGTAGAGTATTTATTGGTTTAGTCTGTCACCATACCATAAAGTGTGGGACTATCTGTGCTGAAGCTGCTCCCTGTCCATCTGTTTGGATTAGCTAAGCCTTGCCTCTATGTCCTAGAGCAAAATCACCACATCCATTTTGCATGACTGAGCACTATTCCTGATTTGCATCCGGTTGGGATTGTGATCTCACGTGAAAGAGACACTGGTAATTTTGCCTAAATCTACATACACTGGTTCTGAACATTAATTTCCATGGCCAAGAAAATTTGAGTTCCAGTTTGCTCTGAGGGCATGAGCCAAGAAATACATATGTGGGTGTGAAATAATTAATAATTAATGCTATTTTGTATTGCCATTCTGTAGTTTTTCTTGGTGACACACTGTGAATGGATCCTGCCCAGCTGTGCGGCACAGCATGACTGCTGTGTTGCCAAAATAATGTTTCCACCATTCATCAGGTGTTTTGCATGTGCCACACTTTCTGGCCATTGTCATGTGTAAGGTGGGCTGATGGACAAGCTCAGATGATACTTTTGCCTATAATAGGGCTGGGGCGGTATATCGAGTTTGTGTGTGTATATATATATATATATATATATATTAGGCAATATTGTTTATATCAATATACAGTAGTTATGAGTGCATCTGAAAAATATTTTGCTGTCAGGAGTGGACTAGTCTTATGCAAGCGAGTCTCCACTAAACCTCACAGACTTCAGTGAACGAACGCTGCCACGCGCATGCACACCAAACACACTGAGCACGATAGAACAGGAGCGCCATAATTCTGACCAAAATATAGCTACATTTTCCAAAAGTATTTGTTGTTAGACATTAAATGTGCCATATGTAGAATTTTAACCTTCAAGTAAGTGTATTTTTATGATGGCAGTAACAGTAAAAAACGAATTTGTAATGGAGTAATCAGTAAGTTTGATGTTAATGAATGCGTGTTTATTTTACGAGTTAACATTTAGTCTGTGCTTTTGTTTGTATTTAGTTTCATTTTTAATTGAGTGATTCTAACTTTTTCTTTAAAATGCATTATTTTGGTTTCTAGATTGTAATGTTGTTACAATAGAATGTAATGTGATTTTAACCATTTTTTGCACAACAACCTAGATGGTTACATTCACTATATTTGTTTTCATAGCCTTTTAATTAATATGAAGATTTTTTTAGGACAACATTGGGCAGGATGTGAAATCACTTCTTTTTTTTTTTTTCTTTTTTTTTTTTTTTTATCCAAATAGGAAAAGTTGAAAATACCGCTATATATATATATATATATATATATATATATATATATATATATATATACACCGTATATCGCCATTTAGCCATATAAAGGGTCCTAAAGGTCTGTGAGAAAATACTGTGGGGTGCTCTGATACCATGATGACTAGTAAGGGAGTTCTAATAGTTAGTTTTGTAAACCTAAGCTTTTTAAATCATCTTATCTTTGTAATCTATGAGGTCCCATTACCTCAATTTCTGGAATTGTTCTAGTAAACAGCACTATACAGCACTAACTGCTTTACAGCACACTGTTAGCATCCTGCAGTCAGCTTTACTGCTGCTCAGCACTTTAAATAATGAGCGTAATATTCTGGAAATTGTCACAGCTCTTGACAGAAACCTGCTCCACAAGTTCACACAGGCTCTCAGATTTCATGTGCACTTGCTGTGTTTCACACTTATTAACTCGTTCTTCAAAGACTCAGCCACTCAAATCAGAATGTGGCACCCTCTGAACATATTCCAGCCACTCAAGGAACCTTAAGACTACTTGTGTAGTAGACCAAAATAGACCAAAGCCCTATAGCCTGCTCACTGTTGAGTCAGTGTTCCCTAGCACACACCTGACAAAAGCTTAGGATGTTTCTTCCATTTCTTTCCAGTAGTGACCTCATCAACTAGTCATGAGAGGGATAATGATTTTGCTCCTTAATGAAACTTCACTTCACAATGGAGAGAGATTTTTAAACGATAACAGTTACACCGCCCTGCATCACATTTGCTGAATGAAATACAATACTTGTTTCTTATAACTTTGGGGTGCTCATATTCCTGAAAATAATGTTCTTAAAATCATCGTAAATAACTTCCAACCTGTCCTAAATCCCTAGAAGTAAGATGTGTAATCAAATTATTGGGTTGTTTCAAATATTAAGCATTAAAACATAACACTAGCAAGCTAAATATAATACTAGTACCATGAATGTGGACAATTAATATTAAATGACAGTGATTGATCATTTACGCGTATACTGTACATGATGCGTTCACTGTAGGCAACACACAGGCCCTGTTTACACCTGGTATTAAGATGCGTTTGGTCGATTGCATCACAAGTAGACGAGATCGAGACATTCCTGTTTACACCTGGTGTTTAAATCTGTCTCTTTTGTCCACTTTCAAACACTTCTGTCCTGATTATTTTGAGGAGAGGGTCTATTGGTGAATAAATGTATATGGTCCAAATGTATCGACAAAAACGCATCTTAATACCAGGTGTAAACAGGCCTACAGATACAGACATTCACTAGAGAGAGCACAAGACAGACAGAGCGCTAATGAATGGGAAAGACCACTGCATCTTGAGACAGGCTCTGTTAAAATAACTAATTTAACTTGACATGGCGCATTAAAAACACAACGATGAGTGATTAACTCCCGTCAAGCTAGTCGAATGAAAACGACGTGTCAGTGACTGAACATGCAAGTACTGTAAAAGAGCAGGAAGGAAGAAGCATATATTTTGTGCACAAAACGTGGATAAACTGCAACAGATAAACGTCAGCTGTGTGGACGCGAACTAATCGTTAACAATTCTCGTATTTTAATTGACACTGACATTCTTAGCTCCATATCTTTTAATATTTGCTGTTTTCTGTTACTGCCTGAACTTCACATTATTTGTAGCGCAGCCACCCATAATCGTAGTAAGATTTGAGAAGAACTGCCACCTTTAATGTGTTTTTTAATTTTAGTAAACAATTAACAAACTTTTAGTTTTCAAATTCTGTAAATTTTATCACGAAGTACAGGCAATAAATGTAGTTTTGCTGTTCTCTATGTGGCCTGACAGATCGCTCAATCAGCATTTCGACCTTGGAAAGAGCTTGTATAAAACAGCTTAAGAACAATCATGTCATTACGTCAAATATACTTCAGAAAAGCCATTCAATGCTCATAAACTTGTTAGTTAGCAAAAACAACAACAACAACAATAACAAAAAACTATAGAAAGGGGCATTTTGCTAAATAATATGTATCACATAATCCATATATTTTTATTAACCTGTTGTCTACATGAGAAAGAATGCAAGGAATAAATATGAATTTAATAGAATGAATTCTAAAAATGAATAATTGCATGTAAAGAGATGCCTTTCACCAAATTTACCTCTCATATATTACTAATGAAGGAAAATAGATTGTGTGTGTGCAAGACATACAACAACATTTATAGGATGCATTAGGAGGAGGCCAAACTATACTCTATGGCCAGGTGATGCTGACATTATTATGGTCACTGACACTGGCTCAGATTCTGGATTAAGAACAATTCTTTGTGACTATATGTAGTTCTCAAGTTGGAAAAGCAATTCAGAATCTTAGTTCCCAGGACATCCACAAGATAGATGGAAAAATGCTGTTGCTGTAAAAGGTGGGCAGACATGACAACACATGACAAAATTAAAACATGTTTATTCCTTTGTGGAACTTAAAATTATTTGGTGCCTATTTTTTTTTCACCTTATAGGAGCCAATGGCTCCTTAATTGATTATTTATTAAAAAAAAATTGTCTGGAGCCGTGATATTTCTCGATCATTTTGCTTTCAAATAAGTTATCTTCTCGGGGATGCAGTGATGGACAGCTGTCTTTCCTAATTTGACTGGTCAATAGCGATCCTTCTGTCTTTGGATTTCATGTGATTTCTCATTGTGGTGGTGATATTATAACTCCGTTTCAATCGACAATGTTTGCACACAACATGTTAATTCATTTGATAAAGTATTTCCATTTTGTAAGATCATTTAGTAAGATCATTTTGA
Organism: Leuciscus leuciscus; assembly: GCF_965113295.1. Classification (NCBI taxonomy): domain Eukaryota; kingdom Metazoa; phylum Chordata; class Actinopteri; order Cypriniformes; family Leuciscidae; genus Leuciscus; species Leuciscus leuciscus. The sequence continues at coordinate 20,035,564 of NC_138730.1, read as the reverse complement.
TCAACGTAATTCCAAGCTTTGCTGTGCCTATAGGAGGCAGACGACGCCATTCTGTGATCAAATAAATCAAACTTGTTTACACGCTCCACAGCGCCAACCAATGCATTTAGTTAAAACTGTGAGTTTTAGTTTGTGCGTTTAGGATTTATCATAGATTTGCTGCTGATGGCAAAGCAACATGTAGAAAAATTCTAATAGTAGCCTATTTTTATTTTTGAATTTTCAAATATTCGTGGTGTGCACTACCGTAGTTCTAGAATGTCACACTTTCTCACCAAATTTCATAATGCATTTCGTAGCATTTTTGCTTTTGACAACCATTTGTAAGGTGGTTTCTTGTCCCTCATCCCTTGGTAAATATTATCCCTTAACCACCACAAAGATTCCTCTGAGCCAGCTTAGAACTATTTGTTCAATTCTCAGTCGATTTTCCCATATATAAATATTTTATGCATAATCCTGATTTCAAGTTTAGAATTATGGCCAATGACAGAAATAAATGCAAACATGACCCAGATGTTTTAGCTGCATCTGGGAGTGTTTTACTACTTCCAATCAGATACTGAAAATTGCAGATTTATAAACTTATGTAAAGTTCTTGGACATTAAATTGAGTATTTGAACATATTTTTCCACTCCGTTGCAAATTGTAAGTTAAATACATTTTTGAATACTCCTTTTTGTAATTTAAACCAAAGATTTTGACATATGACTTTTTTTAGTCAAAGGGCATTACATTTTTATTTTGTGAAAACTTTACTTGATTAGTTTTTATTGCTATTTTTCTGTAGTCTAATTGTTGTCAAAAAGTAAAAAAAAAATTCTCACTGCATATTGGTTATATATGGAGCCCCTAAAGGGACCTTTGCAAAATAAAAATATTCAGTCTTTCGCGTTCTCACGATAAAGTATCGCGTGCTCACGAGATCAGTTTCTCGTGAGCGCGCGAAAGCCTGTATATTTTTATTTTTGCAAAGGTCCCTTTAGGGGCTTAGTAGTTAAGACAATTAAACAAAAAATAATCTGTATTGCACATAATCGGTTTGTTTCTACTTCAAACAACAGTCACACTTTTGTGAACATCACCAGTTGTAGCGTTTCAGATGTTAGATTGTGTTTATGGAGGGGGAATATTTGATTTCTCACACCTCTGCTGGAGGAGGTTTGGCAGTAAAGGGTAGGGCGTGAAAATTGGGTAGGTGTGATACTATAAATACTCCATAAACAGAGCAGTGCGTGCCGGAAGCAGAATTGCTCACTCTGGAATTGGTAGGCATGGAGATCCAGAGAAAGCTCAAGGCTTCAGACCTCAACATGAGCAAATCACACAACTTGAGCCTTATTAAAGTAAATTAAATAATTAAAAAATTATTCCGAAAAACAGATTTCCACAAAGTTGTTTTTGTCCTCAGTGACAGATTTGTGATATTAATGCCAGTAAAACAAATTTGAACAGTGAATCCTCCTGTGAGGGAACCGGCGTATTGTGTCTGTTATCCTTAAATATGCTCCACAAAGGAAAATTAACTTCAGATGAAACATAAAACATCACCCACGCCCTCCAGACATGACATCAGGCCAGTCCTGACTCAACCTTCAGTGGGTGTTCCTCCGTATGAAGAGGAAAATGTCAAGGATGATGATGTCATAGCAGTTCTGATTCTTCCTCGTGTTGATCCTACTTCAGTTTGTTGACTAGGCTGTTTAAAATGCTCTATACAATCTGAGGTAATTTTCTAAAATTTGACAGTCAAATTTTATTTCTCTTTTAATTTTTACCACATGCGCAACAGATTGAATTCACTGGTGTGAATACCAGTGGCATTGTGTCACGATCTGTACAGTTTGTTCAGGTCCTGTCTCCCTTGAACCCCAAATCAATTTTATCGTATGTGTGATGATTTAAAATGAAGCATTTCCCATTCATTTATTGTTTAGTTTGCAGAAATCTAGATCATCTTCCTCATGATTCCATGTGTTTCTCTCTGTGTAGGATGTGGTGGATCAGGATGATTCTTCAGGAGTGCTCTTCCAGCTGGAGGAAGAGCCATTTTCCTGGCCAGGGCCTAAGACGATTCATCTGCGTCGCACTTCACAAGGCTTCGGCTTCACTCTGCGTCACTTCATTGTGTACCCACCAGAGTCTGCAGTGCACTCCAATTTTAAGGTAGTGTGCATCGTTCATTCACAGGAGTTTCATAGCATAGTATTGTTTGTATATTTTTCAATATACACAATAATTAATTCTTTCTGTTTGTTTCTTATAGGATGAAGACCATGGTCACAGAGGTAAATTATCACTTTTAGTGACATAAAATGTAATCTATAGTTTTGTCCCAGATAACATATTATACACTATGCACTTATACTGTCCACTAAGCACTCTACCGTCAAGTGTATTCATTTTAGAAGGCTATTTTGTCATCTTGCATCAGTGTCTGATATCCCCCTATACATGAAATTCGGTACTTTAGGAATGTTTACCACAATAACTGTAAAGAAACTGTAAGTCATTTACAGAAGTGTTATTGACATTATGCCAGAGCTGCCTTGGTCGCTGTCTGCCATTGTCTGTGATGTTTGTCTTTGTATACTGTAATATTTACCTGTTAATAGTAGGCTACTAGCTACTTAAAGGCACAATATGTATTTTTTTTTATTTAAAAATATAAAAAATCACTATATCTATGTTATATATTTTTTAAAGTTGTGTATTTACATTATCCCGACAGTTCCAATTAACTTCTAAATCCAGAGAAATTAATATTTTAATTCGAAGACACGGACCGTGTCTTTATTTCCGTTTTGTCGCCGTCAATGGCGTCATATCCGTGTTGTCTCTGGTTTCCGCTCGTGCTGCCATGGCAACCAGAGCTATGAACGAGCCCTCTGATAGTAACCAAACTGACGCGGACAACTGTGTAGTTCACAATGTCTATTTGCACGCTGTTGTTGTTTCGTTCAAACATTATGGACCATGGCAAGCAGACTTTGGATAAAAAAGGAGAACTAAACCGAGAATCAATATCAGCGCGGTGTTTTCGAGATGTCGAGAGCTCCCATGGACACTATATAAACGAGAGCTCCACGTCCGAGACTTCGACAACTCCTACATGTACTTTATTAAACAGGTGAGCACATTTACATAAAACTAATCAAGGTTATATAGTTCAACAATGATAAAATGTTAGAATATGATCTGTATGTTATTCTAATGTTGATCTAGCTAGCTTACTGCTAGTCTCATACAGACAAACTAACGTTAACACATACATTTCAACACATTCAAATGCAGTTTAGTGTGATAGTGTAATGTTAGACCGAGTGAAACAGCGCTGCGTTACCTCTCAAGTTTAATTTGTCTAATAAACTGACCTGTGAGTAGTAATTCTGCGTGTAGTTCGGTAGAATGAAATGTCCATATTCCTTTTATATCCGCGGGACTCGCATCGCGTTTGGAGCTGATAGCTGTCTCTTAGCAATCCCGAACTGCTTCATATCACAGTCATGATAAAAGCATCGATGTATTCAGTCATCCATATACATTATTAGATCGGTCGGCTTGACGTTGACGACAAAATCCATAATTCATAGCAAATGTTGCGTCATCAATCTACGCCTTTGTTATTGTAAATAGGTTAGCGACCCCTAGTGGAGAAAAAATCCCATATTGTGCCTTTAATTCATTCATTCATAATGAATTCATTCATTCATTCATCCCCCCCCCCCCCCCCCCCCCCACACACACACACACACACACACACACATTCTGTGTTGAAGACATAAAACATTAATCTAATGTATCTTTTAATCATATGAAATTAAACTAACTTTTTTGTCGAACAACATGCTGCACAACTAAGCTTTATAGTGTTAAAATTAAAACATGGAAGAAAAATTGATTATTCCTATTATAATAATAGCCTAATTTATTATTAAACCTTTTTTTGTGTTGCGTTAGTTTTATTATTACATTGAGATGAATCTAAATTCTGTACAACAGTAATATATTTGGCAAGTTAAACCGGACTTTAATTTTGAGGGGTTGCCGTGAAGACCTTTGAGTTTCTGTGCGTGTATGATATGACGATAGTTTTTCTTAAATTAAACTGTAAAATGCTTGTGAAGTGACTCTCACATTGGCTTTGAAGATTACGTTCAAGCCCAACTCGACCAGAGCTGCTCAGTCCGTGACCATTTTCAAGAAACTGCTGAAGATGCATCTTTTTCGGCCACACCTGATCCATTAATACTAACTAAGATAAATACTTTATCTTCTATTCTATATCTATTATCTTAAAAAAAAAAAAAAAAAAAAAAAAAGTACACATACTACGTTAGATTAAAATGGGAAGGGTCATAGCACTTGCATATTGTTGTCCTTACTTGTTGTCATTATTGTATTCTTATTTAAATAGTCTTACTCTCACGCCCAGATGTGTTCTCAGGTACTGAAATTTGGCACCTATTGATTTAATGTGAATCAGTACTCGGTTGTGCTGACGTAATTTGGTCGGTGCCCTTAAAAGTTCAGAGTTCGGTACCCAACCCTGATTTGAAGTGCACAGTGTCATTTTCAGTGTGTACACACTGCTTGCACTATTTATACTACAAAATGGCTTAGAATAGTGGACAAGTATGCAACCTTCTGACTGAATAAATCCTTTCTAAAACTTGGCTTGAGGATCTTGAAAACGCCCTGAAATTCCCTGTTTACTCAATTTCTACTTTAATCTAGCACCCAAAAAGTTTGTGTCAGAGCAATTGTTCTCTCAAGGAAGGACTTTTATTCACCTCACATCACACGATAGCTCTCATAACATGGTTCAGCACAACCATCTATTGCGGCCAGAAATAACTCACTGAATTCTTTCCCCTGCTCAACCTCTCCCCCCCCGTTACTGTTTGAACTTTTGACCTTAGGTGTGTTTTTAAGATTGCATCATTTTGTTGCAAAAGAGCTTGACTGTTAAAAGTATAAATGATCTGTTTTTCCTGTAGTTTCATCCTGCTGTCAATTAGGGATATGCAAAGCCTGGTTTCGAATTTGACTAGACGGTGGGTTTTCTGAACATACAGGATTTGTTCTTGCGTTCAAAATGTGCTTGACAACAATATGCAAAATGCCAAAGAGTTGAGTGGAACACGGGAGATTTAAGACACGGTTTTAAAAAGTTAATTTGTAGAATTATTTTTTATTTATTTTTACTTTAACATTTTAACAATGCTTCTGGTCAGTGCTTTGAGTGGCTAAAAGCTGCTCAGAGAAGTTGCATCTCTAAACATCGCTACAGAAATACAGGCTTGTAAATCTGCTTCAGGATCCCCCACATTGAATCCTTCTGTTTGACTTCTTTACAGTGCAGATAACAAACTGTGACCTACATAGATTTGTTTGTTCTGAATTATAGTAAGGTTGTAATGCTCGTGGCATTTCAACAAACCACACATACTGGACCATAATGGTCACATAATGGCCAAAGATAAGCCGCATTCTTGATAAAGAATGAAGAATATGTGAAGGAAAAAACATCTGTTGGAAAATTTTGTTTTATTGATTGATAGTGGAAGAATGTAGAAATTTGCCAGCTGCAGGACATAATGGTTCAGGAATGATCGTCTAAATTAGAGATACTGATTATTTGCGTGTTATGTTTGTTTATCGTTTTATTTCTGTTTTTGACCGTTATAACATCAGCACTGAACTGAACAAACTATTTTAACACTTTTTTTCAAAACTGTAATTTCACTTCCCGCCTTGCATACAATACAAAACACACTTCTTCTACATCATTAAATAGAAAGATAATAAAGTGCACTGTCACTAAAGTGTCTTTTTTAAATAAAAGCTTTGATCAGGTAAACAAACAGAGACATAATTCTAACAAATAAAAAGCATAAAACATTCAAGACTTGAAAAAAAAACATTGCTACTTTAATGTAGCTTAGTACTCTCATTTGCATATTTTTATTTGTAATAAAAAAAAATATATAAAAAAAATATATAGTGCACTCTCACTAAAGTGTAATTGTTTTCAAATAAAAGCTTTGATCAGGTAAACAAACAGGTAACAAATAAATAATGTAGAAATAATTCTAACTAATAGAACTAAGTGCATCTTTTTATGACAACAGCAACAATATTAACAATTGGCTAAATAAATTTGGAAAGTCTAATGTTTTTAAATAGAGAACAAATAAATGACAGGAGTCTATCAGCTTTGCATAAATATAATCACATGGTTATAAACTACCGTTTTAAAAGGTTTATGTGTAGTTTAATAGGCTAAAGAGTGAAGAGAATGGAATACGCTGGAATATGCATTGTCAGAAAAATAAACAAAACAATGAATACATCATGGCAGTTATCGAGTGCATCTCATCTGGCATGTTTTTGTCGGTCTAGGTTATGAAATACCTGTTGACAGAGCGCTGTTTTTATCTGTGTGTTTACGCAGAACTTCTCTCGTGGAGATAATTGATTTCCACATGTATCTGTAATTATTTAGATGTTTATTAGCGAAATAAAGGTCATACAGTAGATGTTAATATCATTTAAGGAGTTTTAAACAAGTGGATCTTTTTAAAAGCTGCTTACAGTGGCTGGAGCAGTCTTGAGCCTCAACCCTGTTTGTAAACGGCCTTATGAATGTGACTTTATGAGACCGATGATGAGCAGACATCAGAGAGAGAATTAAGTTCAGCGCATTTATTTCCAACATGCGTTCATTCATGGCTGTTTTTATTTAATTATTGGGACATGACTTGTTGGACTCTATCTCTATTTTTTTATATATATACATATTTTGCATTTATGTAATGTATCTCATTTGTACATTAATGGTTATTTTAAATCAATTATCTAAGGGAGGTAAGTTATTTTACCTTTGAACGCCGTTGTTGACTCTCTTCCCTTCAGATTCAGTGTTTTAATGGCAGTCTTGTGTACAATTCTCCAAACGGCCACAAGATGGCGACATTTATCAGCGAATCCAATATTACAGATCCGAGATCCGATAATGGAAAATACTTTAATATCGGGAAATTTATTTGTCTATCTCTAGTCTAAATTCATTATCTTTCGTTAAAAAAAATAATAAAAAAACCCTGCTATATTCTGATATATCCCCTTCTGTTAGGGCCCTCAAATCATGCCCAACTTAGAGGAGATTCATACTGAGCTTTAGGTTTATTAATGCTTTGTCATTTATCTTTTGCCTGTTGTGGTGCACAATCCTTGTGAAATGCTCTTCTGCAAGTTGGAACCACTGTGTCAGTAAGTATCTGGCCTAAATATTTCCGGGTTTACAAAAGAGTTATATGAAAGAAAGAATATCACCCCTCTTCTCATGTCCTTAGCACAAACTGTAGGCTATCTAATTTACCAATGTATATAACTTTGTAGTTTGTAGCTGCCAAGTGTTAAGGATTTGAACTCTTCCACTTCCACGCTTTTAGCTCACTCATTGAAAAGCGTTAAATTGAAACAGGAACTGAAACTGTTGTGGTTTATAATATTGTACCTGACTAATGCAGCATAACTGAAAAACACTTTTTTTACACTATCATCTGAACAATCTTTAGTCTATAAGAGAGCACTAGTGCAAAGCCCTGTGAAATTTGATTGACATTACCTAGAAGAGTCCAAACTAGCTTACACAACATCCCTTAGTGTGCCTCTAGTTCTGTATGCAAAACAGAAAAAAATACAACAACCTGAACTTACACCAGCATATGTAATAGTAAAATATTAAATTTGCATGTTTTGTGAGAGCCAGGAATGTTTTTTTCAAGCCTGTTTTATTTCTCTGAAAATGTGGTTCCAGGTTTGTAGTTGTGCATTTCTCAGCTGGTTTTAGTTTGTTTTTGTGTGCACAACATGTATATAGAATAGATTGTGTCTGTATTTCCGCATGTTGCCATGCCTCTGCTTTGGACAGTATACGAGTGAGTCATTGTTTCATGTTCTCAGCAACAGAAAGAAACTTGAACTCCAGTGCACGGATTGCATAACTGACATGCATCTATATTCCACAACCACATTAGAAGGGAAATTTGAGGGGATTGGATTATGGATGTTTTTCTCTGGCTTTCATCTATTATCATTGGCACACTTCTATTGTGAATTTTCTATCATTTCTGATAACCGACCACATTTTTTTGGTTAGTATGTTGTTCATTATTATTTCATTACATGCAAAATGCGATAAACATGGCATAAATGGGTGCGTTTCTTCATATTCCTGAGGTAAATGTGTAAGAGTTTTAATATTTGAAAACTACAGTGTATGACAGTGAACACAAGATGGCGCATTCAATCTTTATAAATGATAACATTGCTATTTTTTACTTATTGTTTCTGTAGTATTTAAAATATGTACTGTGCATAGTTTTTTTTTTGTCATAATGTGCAGTATACAACTGAACACTCTGCATCCCACAATGCAATGTGCTCCATTCGACCTTCCATTTCCAATGTAACGAAATAACCAGAAGTATTTTCAGTTATACTTTTCTGAATAGACCAATAATACCAATACTGGATTTGACCAGTAACGATAGGTTGGCCCATGTTGGCCGATAACCGATTAATCAACCAATAGTTTAAAATAGATACTGAGTGAAAATAAATAGTGTTGAACTTTATTACAAAAATTGAAAAAAAGTACTGAAGCATGAAAATGTACTATACTTTTTAAATATAAAATGATTAATATATTAATTATACCTTGATTGATCAATCTTTCATGTTAGTTTATAGTGCATTATTAGTAAAAGAAACAACTTTAATATTAATAAAAGTATTGGTCATTTCAACATTTACTAATACATTTTAATGAAAAGTGTTACCATTTTATATAAATCCAAAGAGTCATGCTTAAATATGGCCATCTTTATATATCTACATGAAGGCCATAGCATTGAAATTAGACACATAGCCTATATATTTTGTTTACTCACGCTTTTTTGTGCTTCTATTTTAGTACACTTGATTATCTAATCAATTATGTATTATATGTATATATGTACTATAATATGTATTATAGTGTGACGATAAAAAAATGACTGAAATCGAATGCATTTCTGATTTGTTTATATGTTTCTGTCAGCTGCATGATGGTACAGTTTGCTTTCTCATGTCTCTAGCTTTAAATGTGCAACTTTACTGCATAACAAATGCTTAAAAGCTGTCAGCTGGAAATAAATGCAAATAGATGGTAACAATCGAGACATTAAACCTTTGGGTCGGAGTTGCGTATATTTTTGTCAGATTGTTTTAACCGCTTGAGGTTCTGATGTTAGCGTTCTCTCAGCTTCGACGGCAAGCATACTTTGCAGCATCTAGTCAACAAATTAATTACTTTATAATTATATGTAAACAAGTAGGATTCAGAATCATGATCTCTGTTTTAAACAAAAAAATTGTGATTTCTCAATTTATTCAGAACCGTACAGCTGTACTCTACAGGCAAGACCTCAAGCAAAAAGAAGGAAACATGCAATCGCAAGCTGTAGCACACTGCCATGTCCGCTTACTGAAATCATTACAGTTTTACGAGGGAGATATCATGTTCTTGATGAGCTCCTCATTGTTGCCCTTTTGGAAGCAGGTTGTAGAAACTACAAACAGTTTTCTGTCTCTAAACACTGATTTACACATGCACCTGCAGCTCAATTATACTCTTTTATTTGATGTCAGATCTCAGTTTTCCATTCTTTAATTCCAGAAAAGACTGAAAGCGATTAAAGCATTCATATGCCAAGTGGGTTTGTTTGTGTTTGTGCCATGCTGAATTCTGGGCACATCTGAGTGGTTCTAAGACTATTGAAACCTGCAGCAAAATCAGGACTTCAGAAAGAAGTCTCTTATGTTCACCTGTATATATTTGATCAAAAATAGAGTAAAAACTGTAATATTGTGAAATATTAAAATAAAATAAAAAATGCTTTCTATTTTAATGTATTTCAAATGTAATTTATTCCTGTGATGGTAAATCTGAATTTTCAGCATCATTACTCCAGTCTTCAGTGTCACATGATCCACCAGAAATCATTCTAATATGATTATTTGGTGCTCAAGGGACTTCTCCTACTCCTCCTCCTCCTCCTATAATAATATATATAATAATATATATATATATATATATATATAAATAAATAAACTGTTGAGGAGAGATCCTCATTCCTTCAGTGCAAGTAGACATGGGCCCCTGCCTTAGCGTGCCGTAGCTGTCATCCTCAGGGAATCTGTAGTGTTAGTTATTTACTGTTAGATCTGTGATCTATGTTCTGGCGGATTATGTCAGAATGAAGCCAAGTATAGCGCTTCCCTTAGGGGCTGAGGGATGTCACATTGAATGCTGGGTCATTTCTAGATGAAGTCACAGCATTTCCGCTGTATTGATGGGTTAAACGTTTCATTTCGAAGCTGGTGTGATTTAAATTATTTATTTTGTGGCTCGATCTTGTGACCGCTCGGTTCTTCCTGGCGCTGGTTTGTTGTGATCTGGGCCACTCGTGACACTGCTGCTTTTGTTGTTGCCAGGGAGACCACGGAACAGACTGGAGCCCATGGACACGATCTTTGTGAAACAGGTCAAAGAGGGAGGGCCCGCTCACAGCGCCGGACTCTGCACTGGTAATTACACCAGCACTTCTAATGTACAGCACATTGTTTCGTTTTGCTTATCGATGTCTGATCATCTAAAACCTGCAAATGGAACCTCAACAGGGGACAGGATCGTGAAAGTGAACAGCGAGAGCATCATTGGGAAGACGTACTCCCAGGTCATAGGGCTCATCCAGAACAGGTATGAGTGTGTTATAATTCATATAGATGTGTCATGATTGCGGTCCTAAATATTTTTTTCCCCACTTCCAGTCATACATTTCTGGAGTTGTGTGTGATGCCAAAAGATGAAGATATACTACAGCTGGTAAGATTTTACTGTTTTTGTATTTTTGTTTTAAAGCAGGCCCTAACTGAACTTTATTTTCTGATTTTCTTCGCTGACTTTGTTGTTGGAAACTTGTCTGGTTACTTCAGATAAATCTGGCCAGAATCTTCTGAGTACTTAATTTTAATGAGGTCTTTGTATGCATTATATTTTAAGTTTGCATTCAGTTGCACTTGTTCTATTCGCACCCATGGAAATGAAGGTTCTGACCCATTTCAGAGGAAGGAGGCGGGTTCCTCTCGCTCCTTAGGGTGCTGCTGTATCTGGGACTGCTAACCAGGACACTGCAGCCTGTCGTTCTCCAGCGAGCCTTAAACTGCCGCACCATCACAGCTGTCCTCAATTACACATAACTGTAGTGCAGTCATCACTTTATCTGCCCTGCATTCTCTTTGACACTCTCCATTACAGTCAAATTTCCATGCTGTGTTGCATTCCTGGGTCTCCTGACTCATGAATGGTGCCGTTGTTTTATCATACGTACCAGATACACTGTAGCATTAATCATGAACTTATTTCTGATATATTAGTTGTTTTCAGTTGCGGTGAACTTTTGAACATGTTCTATTTTCATAGGAAGTTCAGAATGTGTAGAGGTGAAGAGCTGGATGTTCTCTGAGACAGGATGGAAGCTCTCGCTTCATGAAAGGCTGTTTGTGTTGAAGCAGCCGTTTAGTTGGGGGAGCGATGCCAGCTGGGGCCTGGCACATGGGCTCTCTCTCTCACACAGAGATCTAATACAGAACTGCTGTGCAGTATCAGGGCTCAATGCTAAGGATTTTTTTCTACTGGCCTGGTTGTGCCAGTGGTTCACTTGTTTTTTGTTTTTGTTTTCTTGCCCAACCAAAAATTTTACTGGCTCCACCACAAAAAAAAAGTAATAAATAAATCAATTAAAATAGTTCTTGTTTTCATTGTGTTTGACCCATGCAACCTTAATTAATAAGGTTATGACACCAAATTTCAGAGACCAGCAAAATTTCACAAATCTCAATTCCAATTTTGATACCACAGCAAAAACTACTAGCCTGACTAATATAAATTTCAAATATTATTAAATACCAGTAAACAGTCAGTAATAAAATAAGAAAAAAAGAATCGCAATAGCACAAAGATATACAATAGAACAAACATACAAATAAAATAAACATAGTGCTTTTCAGGATTATCAGGTACAGGTCTAACAGTAGTTTTCATGTAGAGAAATTGTATAAAGTAATCAAATGTAAAATAACATTGCAAAGTCCTAACTGTATACATTAAATATAGATTGATCCTTATTAAAGTTACAAAAGTTATTCAGTCAAGAGAAGTGATTTTTCTTTTCTTTGTCCTTTGTTGTTTGATTAACATTAAAGACACAGATGAGGTCAATGATATAATGACCCATTCATATAGACAATCTATTGCTTTCTCCTGAATGAATCACCCATTTTGAATGAATCAATAGAATGAATGATTCAATGACAAAGACTGTGACTTTACAGAACCCACTGCTGGTGTTTAATCATTTCATATTTCTGTATTAAAAATCATGCCACCTTAAACTGTCTGTTAACGTACCTAAATGCCACTTCAGATGCAGCTTCTGTGCCACCTCTCAAAGATGGATTTTGTTGATACCATTTTCTTTTGATTGGTAACTGCCCTATTGTTTTTTATTACCCTAATTTAATTTGTAATTTAATAAAATGTTTTAAATAAATTTAAATGAAGAATTTAACATAAACTATGATGCATACATGTAATTAGTTGGGGGGAAAAAATTGTCTTTACAAAAATAAAATAATGCCCCTGGAAATCAGTTTAAGGGGGCAGATGTAACCCTGTAATGGGAATGTTAATATTGATATTATTGATCAGAAGGTGCTTTTCAATTTTTTAATGTGCTCATAAAAAATGTAAGCATAGAGCCCTGATAAATATATTTTAATATAATAATGTTGACTACAAAAGAGCTTCTTAAAGATTCTTTAAAGTCTCGTTTTGTGTTCCATGTGTTTGTACATTTTCTGAATGATGCCTTTAAACATTGAATTTTCAACACTTATTTTTTTGGATAAAATGCAGGGTTTTTTTAGGCTATGTTAAGTGGAATAGAATGGAAACACAGGGCTCATCCAGGTTCATTCGGATCACTGACCATTGTTCTAACTATTTTGTGTGAATAATCACCCAATGTCCTGTTTCTGTTTTATTCCGAGTCTGTTCTGTACTTTCTAATTCTGTCCACAGTTTCGCTCTTCTCAGTGAGCACACTCAGTCCTGCACTCATTTGTTTGCCCTTTAGATTAACTTTTAATGCATGCCATTTACTGCTGTAAGCATCGTTTGAACTCTCTGGCAGCAGGCATCTGTATTTCTTAAAGCACCTCTGCTGTTTCATGTGCAGGGTGTAGTGGAATCACAGTGATGATCTGAATTACAGAAGAAAAAACACTTATTAATGAAATTATGTTAATATCTTAAGTATGAAATGAGAGAATCTTGTAGGATTTATGTGTTTTTAGTTTTCCAGTTAAAATGTCACATGTGGGAAGTTGGACTTCTGCTTTCACAGAAACTTGGTAAATCTTCCAGTAAATGTAGCACATATGCTGTTCACAAGCACATTTACACATTTACACATAAACTGCGATGTCAATCATCGGAAATGACATTTAAAATGCTGCATCATTTTCTTCATCAACCTGGATGAAATGCGCTTTAGTTTCACTACCTGTACAATTTGATGTTTTTTTTTTTTTTTTACTTCTGAGTGGCAGGCATAAAGGATTAGTTCACTTTAAAATGAAAATTAGCCCATGATTTACTCGCCTTCAAGCAATCCTAGGTGTATATGACTTCTTTCAGACAAATACAATTGGAGTTATATAAAAAAATATCCTGGCTCTTCCAAGTTTTATAATGGCAGTGGATTGCTACTAACAGATTGAAGCTCAAAAACATGCTTCCATCCGTCATAAACGAACACCAAACGGCTCCTGTGGGTTAATAAAGGCCTTCTGAAGCAAAATAATGAGTTTATGTAAGAAAAATATTAATGTTTAACATGTTACAAAGTAAAATTCTAGCTTCCAGACAAATGGCCATACGCAGTCTACTTGTGCAACTTAGGCAATTTATGACGTCAGAAGTAGCGTAGTGCGTCATGGCGTAGCGTAAATATCAGCATGCGTCGCATTACTCGCATAAGTTGTGCTTTAAAGCAACACTATGTATTTTTTCAACCTTCATAATATATTTCCAAGACCCTTGTAATGGTACATCGACCTACAGTAGGTTGAATGACACGTCTGCCATAGCCTGACGGGGTTTGTATCGCTTTTACTGGCACTACGTAACTTTGGGGTTCGGGTAGTAACCCAAGCACAAAAAGAACTACAAAATTCGACTGCTTTACGGCATATGTCACTTCCTCAAATTCGGACGTGAGAGGCCAACCAGCGTTTGTTTTCCGGCTTTTGTGCGTATGTTTTTGTCATGGCCAAAGCAGCAACGGACAAAAAAAAAAAAGTCAGAATTAAGCCTATGTCTAAATGCTGTACAAGTTTGGTAGAGGCTACATTCTTGCAAGCAAGTTTTTTTTCCGTTTTTTTGCACACCTGGCATCCCCCTCGAAACGGTTCTCATTCGCGCTTGAATATATTCAACACTATAAAATCTGACGAAATACAATACTTTTTTTTTTTTTTTTTTTTTTTTTTTTTACAATTATCTTATATAGCCTAGCCATTTTTAATAGGATGGACAGTTGAAGGAACCCAACCTCGTTATACTTAATAAATATATTTGCTTCTTCTTGGCCTACTAAAGTGTTCCTGCAACGGGAGTGTTCTCTGGCTACAGCGCAGAACAGTGGAGTTTGTATGGACCGAAGTGCATGCCTGAGCTTGTGTTTTGGGTTAAGCTGCGTTGCTTTGACATTGTGGAAAATAGAATAATAGAAACAAAATGCATTAAGCTTTTTACCCGTTATTATCAATCTAAATTAATCTCGTTTTTCTTCATTTAAATTAAATTTTTTTCTTTATTTATATTTCGTTTTTTCTTTATTTAAATTTCGTTTTTCTTTATTTAAATCTACCCTTTACTGTGTCAGTAATTTGTTAGTCAGAAAAATATTAGACTACCTTATTAAAAGTATTGCTTAAGTTAACAGACCTGTGTGTGTGTGTGTGTTACGTGCGAGTGTATTTACTTTGTGTTGTTCATGGGGAAGATGTGTTTGATATCACTAGTGCAGTGTCCGTTCTCGGAGCATATAAGCCCTGCCCGCGTGAGGTGCGCTGCTTCCCGCTCGCGCTGTTCTGTAGTTTATTAAAAGTTGATTAATTCTTAAAGTGTTGCTTCTCGCGTGTCTATCTATATTGCACCAAATGCGACACTGCACTCCCTTGTGAAGTCGTTTGGATGAACGGTTCTCGAAATAATCAAAATGCAAACGGACAGACAGACACATAGAGATTCCTGCCTTTATTAGAGAGAAGAATATGTTCAGCCCCCTCTCTCCGAAGCTTCGAATATTTGATGTGCATTACTACCGAAGCTCAAAAATGGTATTCTGACCAACCCTAAATGACGCTGGCTTGTAAACGAGCTACGCGATCTTTTGGCGATTGGAAAAAAAAATAAAACCCATGAAATTATATTCATATGACATGCTGAAATATATGCCACTGTACCTGGGATGAAGACATTTCACACGCAACGCAGGCAGTCTGCCCAAGACGTGAGAACTCATTCTACAGAGTTCGGGGGTATAGGCTTGTCAACAAATGTACGTGTATCCCCTGGTAGATTTTACGACAGTAGTAGAAGACAATACTGTTTCCCAACTGTAGGGGGACCCAGAGAGCAAAAGTTACTTAGTGTTGCTTTAATCTTAAGTGGAATCCGTATGTTTGTTCACTTTATTAAATATACAATTATATACAATTTTAAAAAGACAAACTCATCGTTATGGTTCAGAAGGCCTTTATTAACCCACTGGAGCCGTTTGGAGTTCGTTTACGATGGATAGATGCACGTTTTTGAGCTTCAATCTGTTGGTTGCAATCCACTGCAATTATAAAACTTGGAAGAGCCAGGATATTTTTTAATATAACTCCGATTGTATTCGTCTGAAAGAAGAAAGTCATATACACCTAGGATGGCTTGAGGGTGAGTAAATCATGGGGTAATTTTCATTTTAAAGTGAACTATTCCTATAAGGGGACCCCATCCGTTTACTGTCGTTGACTTGATGCGCTGCATTCTGTTTGGAGATTATCAATGATTAAACTGGTTCAGGAATACACTTCAAACTGTTTGATGTTGTTTTTTGTTATGTTTAGACAAAAGGTATTATAAAGGACTACTGCATATATTTAATTGCACTGTTTATTAGCATTTTGCATAGCAACTTAAAGGGATGGTTTGGAGTAAAATCAACCTAGGGTTTTTTGCACCATGACCTCGAGGCAAACATCCCCCCAGAAGCTTTTTTTCACTTGGTTGAACATTATTAAAGTTAGAGCTTATTTAGAGAAATCAGCCGGATGGCTTAGTGGAGGCGCTAACGGATCCAAGGATGTATCTCGTAAATTACCCCACTAATAATGCCCGGAATGGTACCAAACTTCTACAGTAGTACAAATAGGTTCTGTACTCATAAAACGAGGCATTGGAAAGTTTGTAAGTACATCAGGAGTTTATTTAAATATCACTTGCCTGGCGGCTCATGCTACCGCTAACCCGGACGTCGACGTCACTTCAGGGGTTTGGGAAAAGCACGTAAAAGTCCTGGCAGAAAGCGATGCATAAGGATGTAGTGTAACGACGAATTATTATTTTTTCCGAAGTGTTAACAATTTAGTGTTAACTAATAATTGTTGCAAACTGGTACTACCAACAAAATATTAGTGCATTCCTGGAACTGGGTGTCGTTACACTGCATCCTTATGCATCGCTTTCTGCCAGGACTTTTACATGCTTTTCCCAAGCCACTGAAGTGACGTCGACGTCCGGGTTAGCGGTAACATAAGCCATCAGGCAAGTGCTATTTAAATAAACTCCTGATGTACTTACAAACTTTGCAATGCCTCGTTTTATGAGTACAGAACCTATTTGTACTACTGTAGTTTGGTACCATTCTGGGCATTATTAGAGGGGTAATTTACGAGATACATCCTTGGATCCGTTAGCGCCATCCGGCTGATTTCTCTAAATAAGCTCTAACTTTAATAATGTTCAACCAAGGGAAAAAAAGCTTCTGGGGGGGGTGTTTGGCTCGAGGTCATGGTGCAAAGGACCCTAGGTTGATTTTACTCCGAACCATCCCTTTAAGCCTGTTTGTATGCCAATTAAGATTTATTGAAATGCAAAACTGATAATTTTATCCCCAAATTGTCATTACCAGAATTCAGCCAGACAATTGTGTTTTTGTTTTTTGTCATTCCCATTCTCAGTGAAGCTCATTAGATTCTCATAACCGTAATACAATGTGAGCATTGAAGGATAATATGTCATAAAATGTCATAAGTAAATATTAATTGTCCTAAAAATAGGTTTTGCTTTCTTCAAGCAAAATATCATTTACCTTGTTTTTGGAGTGAAATATGACCCGGAGATGTACTTGACAAGTTTTCAATAATTTTCCTCATTTCTCTCCTTACTACCTCTGTTATATTTCCTTGCCATACTTTGTTGCTGCACAGCTGTTGCCGTGGTAGTGTTTTACTCTCGTGTGAAGCAGTGTTGCAAGGAAATGCTGTGGCCTGTCTAAACAGGGTTTTCAGCTGGGTGGAGGAATAATCCATTTGAGGTCTCTGGTGACATTAGTCACAGTAACCGAGTTGCTCATTAGAGATGTGAAAGGATGCTACGGTGGGAAGTGGCTTACGGATTTCAGTGAGAGAAAGAGAGACAGGAAGAGACAGAAAAGATGAGATTAGATAAGCTGGAGTCAGCTGACTGCTCTGTGTTGTAGACAGTCTATCTGAAATAGGCGCGAGTCAGCGAGAGAGAAAACGGGGAAGGGAGGGGGAAGCTGTACCATCTGAGCTGAATGTATAATCAAGCATCTGCCTCCGACATGTGAATGGTTACAGCTTTCCAGCGAGAGTAAGGGAGGGAGTGAGCAAGTGGACGCGTTAGCTGGGAGGGAGGGTGGGAGCGTGTGTGTGCGTGTAATCACGGAGTAATCTGCCTGCGGATGGATGGAGAGGGGAGAAATGGAGAGCCGACCGCTACTACGCGAGGCAGGCACCTCAGCCCCCACCTCGATTGGGAGCGACGAGGACAAGCAGGTGGCATCGCTAACGTGACAGTCTTCCCACAGCACCCCTCCACCTTCCCACGATCCCTCCTCACTGACAGCGCTGCAGCTCCTGTGCATTTTTTGCGCTCTGTACAGAGATATTTACTGTGATAGTGGCTGTCAGTACGTGGACTTGATTCTTTTGGTTTTGACCACCTTTAATGTATGCTGGTCTTTTACTTTCCCTCCCTTTCTCTCTCTTTTTTTCCTACGTGGGTTTGTGATGTAATGGCTGCAATTTTCGCAGGGAATCACTAGTCTGGTAAGCAGATCAATGCTACATTCATGTTGATTGTTGTTTTTTCATTTATAAATGTCATGCATGTCATTGTATTCCAGTTGGTTGTTGATTTCCTGTCCCTTGTCATTTTCATATGACTGTCATGATGTTTCTGATAATGTGTAGCGTAGTACAGCGTAGTTTGTGGAATGTCTTGATCACAGTAGCGAAGGGATTGTGTGACCTGTTTGATTTAGGCGTGTGGGTAGTTCTCTGATATATACAGCAAGCATATTTGCTATGCCTCGCCCCTTTTTTCTCATTTCTCTCTTTTCCTATTATGAACTTTGGCCTTTTTTAACAAGGCATCTGTGGCATGAAAGGAGGGGCGAAGTTCCCTACTACTGATATCATATTCAGTTTGTATTGTTATGCAAAAGGTATGTAACTCTGTATGATGGGTCGAAAGTCCACTCTACATGACTTGTCGTGATGTTTTGGAAGCCAACATATCCGAGTAAGAAAAACAATATGGGGCCTGGTATTTGTTTTCAATCTGACGTTCATCAAGCTGAAGTCTTGTGATAGTAGTTTACCTTGAACTCTGGATTTTGACATGATTACGGAGGTCAGATTTAGTGCCATTGCTAACCAGGGAAATCGTTCACCTCTGGCTTCAGTGTCGCTTCGGTCACGTGTGGTGACCCGAACGGTGGGTAACCACTTTCTTGTTACTCTGAATTGCTATTTTTTTGTTATTATTTTAGGCTGCCTGGTGCTTCCATTGGAGATATGTCTTTGTGTGAAATGGAGGCTGGTCTTTCTTTCCAGCACCATAATACAATTTAAAGGGAAGGCATTACCTGTTTGCTCCCAGTTGAGATCAGATCACATCTGTTTTTTTTACAGTCATACACAACAGAAACTGTAGTTTAGTCAAATTGATTGCTATAGGTGTATTTTTGTTCTGAACTGTCAGCTTTGGATATTATGATTATTGTAGAATTCTCAAGCTCTTGGCACACCAGAGTATAGCTCACACTTCTGACCTGTCAAACTCCCACACACAAATGTAATGCTGTCTACCCACACAGAGAGAACTGTTTGTAGGAAATCATCATGAATTTCAAGTTTTCTCTAATATTGTGAATACTATTAAAATTTACCTGATTCTTTCTTCCACAGGCCTATTCCCAAGATGCCTACCTTAAGGGTCATGATGCATACAGTGGAAATGCCCGCCATATTCCGCAGCCACCCCCTATATGTTATCCTCGAGTAGACTGTAAGCCCCCGGGGATGGCCCAGGCCACTGAGACATTAGCCCCGGGGGTTGTACCATCTGATCTAGGATATCGTGTGGAGATACCAGTACCTCCCTCCCCTCCACCACCCATTCCAAAGACACAGACTGCGGTATGTGTGTGCAATGAAAGTGTTCGGACAGTGGTGTTACCTCCTGATGTTCCCATGGGCCGTATGGTTCCGGGTCATAGGGGGGACTATGGTCTAGTAGGCCCAGATCCAATGCTGATTAGAGCCAGGCCTGGTACAGTGTCTGGTGGTCGTCCGCCATACCTTCACCCTCGCAAAGCTGACATGTTCCCTTCAGGTTACCATGGTGATCATTATGCCATTCCACCTACACACTATGTGCCTGCTTCCTCCATCAACTCCCCTGCTACCCACCAGAACATTGATTGGCGGACTTACCAGACATACCGGGAATATATTGATAATAAAGGTCTTCACACTTACAGTCGGACTATTCAAGAGCGTTTAGACAGCCTGCGGACTGCATCACAAAGTGTCCATGGTGGCCCTCACTGTGGACCCCAACCTGGATGGGGCAATAAGTTACGCCGCAGAAGCACGTCTCATGAGCGGGCTTACCACGGCCCGTCTGTGCTTCCTCCACGCAGCGCTTCACAAGATAGGATGAGTGGGGCGGAGAGAGCAGCCCAAGCCAGGGACTGGCCTCCTCGTAGTGTGTCCTCTGACGGCCTCATGCGGAAGCCCCGCATTCATTCGTCAGACTATGTAGAACATGAACTAGTTTCTGCCGCACCATGGGCCGCTGTGGATAGGCCGCTGTATGGCAGAGGAGACCAGAGGAGTCGTCCTAGTAGACAGTCTCTCCCACCACGGGCGGTCCTTTATCGTCCCCCAACAGGGTATGGTATGAACATCAGGGGTGTTGCTGGCTCCCATATGCACAGCTCCAGAACGGACATCCCACCCACTGCTGGTTTTACAGAGCGACCTCGTAATGGAGTAAACCAGGCCAAAGAGCCTCCTTCCAAAGACCAAAGCGGAACTGTTGTTGGAAATCGTATTTCTAATTCTGCATCAAACCAATCAAGAACTAGGGCTGAAACCATGCAGAACCCAGAAACTGGGAAAGAGAATCCAGTGGGATATAGATCGGCATCTTACTCGACTCCGCCTCCTCAGAGGCCACAGGGTGGGGCATCAGCTCAGAGAATTCATTCACGGGATGTCAAGGGCTTACCGGTAAACGGGTCCAGTTCTGTAGAAGGTGTAGTCCTCCGAGAGAAGCCCCCAACAGGGAAGGGGACCCCACAACCGCTCCGCCATCCCTCATACATCCTTGCAGTGAATGACACGGATGGGTCTGAGCCGGCAGGGGGTGGTGTCTGCTGGTTGCCCAACGATGCGCGCCGGGAGATGCACATGCAGAGACTGGGGGAGCGGCTTGACTCCTCCTTCTGCTCCAGTAATCTGGACGAATCACTTGACTCCATTCCCTTCATCGGTAAGTGCACTCATTGTAACCATAGCAACGCTAACCTGGCAACATTCTTGAGCCAGCAGTAGGGATTGTTTTAGAGCTACAGCAGATCTTTTTTATGTGTAGACTTTGATGTATTTTGCAATTATTTTCTTATATACAATTAATGTGATCAGTGCTTTTCTGTGTTGTAAATGCTCCAGTACCTTATGCGATCTCAAACTGTGACCTTTCATAATCACAAATCCCGACCCCATGTGTCCAGACAGAGGATTATCAGAGCCAAATTTTGCTTTGTATTGTTTATCAAACTCTCAAAGCTTGAGGAATCAGGGTGATTTTGCAGGAGGTGCAATTCCAGGCCTATGAGTGTGTTTGGGAGTGACTGAAATAGAGTGAGAGTGACTGTGTGTGAGTCATGGTGTTGTTCAGGGAGGAAGTGGCCTTCCCTCGTACTCTAATGCCTGAGGATAGGTCTAGAATATTGAGTGGTAGTCGAGCTGCACTCTGTCACATTTCATCTTTGATGCTTTGGTGTTTTTTGCACTAGCCTTTTGATATTAAGCATACTGTTAATGTCTAAAATCTTTATTGCTTATTTTCCATACTGCTTACACATTTGGGTGAGAATTTTGAAAGTGAGAAGGTAAATAAATAGTGGTAGCAGTGTTAATGATATGATATTCCCATTAGTGCTGGAGATTTATATAGAAAATTCATATGTTCCCGGCAACAAAATTTGATCAACAATGTGAATATTGCAAAAATTATAATGTGCTTTTCATTTCCCCATTGAATTTCCTAAGTAGACTTCAGTAGAAAAATAGTGTTGGTAAGTTCAAACTAGAGCTGCTCGATTAATCATTAAAAGATATCAATCTCGATTTAAACACCCATGCAATCTTATTCCTAAATGACAACGATTCTGCTGTCTATTAAACCTTTGACAAAATCACACCTCAACATTCAAATCTGTGTTGGCTGCAAGTGAAATATTTATGAGTGAGTAATTGAATCATTCCTTCAAATGGATTTATTTTAAATAATTCATTCAAATTAATGAAACATTTTTAAATAGACTGCAGCAATGAACATTTTGCCAGAACCTCTAGTAAATTGTTAATTTGTTTATTTGTCATGATCTCTATTTGAATTTAATTTTTTTGTGATTCTCAATTTATCCAGAATCTTGCAGATTTTCCCTCTTTTGTTAATCGCTAATTCAAAAGCGAAAGTAAAAATGTGCACGGCCGCACTGGCATTCATAACGGTGCGGAGCAGAGCGAGCGTTTTCAATTAATTCCAATGGAAGTTGAGAACGACAAAACAGTGTAATGACAAACTCGCTTAAACATTTTGCTTTGAAACCAAATCTTCCGCCATTGTCTTGTCAGTCAAGAGTGAGGTGAAATGGCCAAAGTGAGGTGAAATATGATGACTGCTGCTGATTTGTGCTGCGACTCTTTGTTCAGCTCATGCTGCATTGAGCAGACACGTTCCGTTTTTAATTGTAGTGTCTGTTCTCTAACTGAACTAAATAATTTTTTGTACTATAACAAATCTAATCGACGTTGGGGGCGGTGCCGTGGTGGGCAATTGATGTAACTGGTCACACCTACTATCACAGCAAGCAAATACACAGCAAATATATACATCAACAATTAATCATACATACAGGTTGTGATTCTGAGGAGCAAGTTGGTCCAAATAAAGTGTGTTCTGTCGTAATATGGTAATTGTTGTTTTAACAATGTGCTATTTGACATTATCGAGTATAGCCTATCCCTCACTCACACCCAGAGTATGCATACTCTACGTGATGTAGTCTTGTAGATTAGACTAGTGCGGGTGCACATTTAGAGTGCACACTTTTACTGTGTGATTTAGCCTTTATTTATATAATTTAGTAATAAATATCACGAGTGCAGTTTTGCTCCAAATATCAGCATGATAACAAATGTGATAGGCTATTGATTTTATACAAGTTTAATAAACAAGAAGATAATATTAAGTGACTTTCATTTTAGACACCATATTGCCTGTTTTTGGTCTCACCAACGGAAATAGTTCAAAACAAAGCCTCACACGGCGGTGTTTCCTTACTGAGGGAATCAGCTTTTTGAATGAATCAGTTGACTAGGATAGATTAAGATAGTCAAATGCTTCTTTCCTTGAATGAATCAACCATTTGAATGAATCAGTTGAATCTCAAGGATTAACAGTGACTTGCTGACACCTACTGGCGGTTTAAATTTCACATTTAAAGGATCTTTTCTTGTTTTAAATAATTTTAAATATCAGTCTGAGACTGGAATTCCTGACGTTTCGTTTAGGTGGTTCAGAGTTGATTCTTTCTTTTGGGAGACAATAGCTAAGTTAAAATGCCTGTCAAGATATCATTTGCAAGATAACGTCTAGCAATAATAAATAGTATCTGTATTTTCTTAATTTCTCTACTACCGACAGCAGAACTGGTAATGGAGCTTATTGATACTGCTGTCTTTCATAACTTAGGCCGTTTAATACCAGGTTTCGGTACTCATCCCTAGCCCGGCACCTCTGGGTTAAAGGGTTAATTCACCAAAAAATATAGGACTCACCCAACAATTTAGCGGTTTAGTCCACATTTTCCGAAGAGACACGATCGCTTTAATTGATGAACAGATTGAATTTAGGCTTTTATTCACATATAGAATTGATCAGCGAACATAAACAATAACAAGAAGTTCAACAATACATGCTTGACACGCAAGAATAAACCTTATTGGTTCTTGAGGAAGCTCAAACGTACTGCGTAACACACAAGAATGAACATCATTGGTTCTCACACGTCAAGCAAGCTTTAGTTTCCATTTACCATAACTTATATGTGAGTTGAATGTTTATGTGAATAAAAGAGGATGGTTGCCACCTATTTCATCCACAAAAAAGACAACAACAACAAAAAAGACCTGCCTACCATCCCATTAAATGAAGCTAGGTGATTGCTGATAGCATTAAGGTTCTTGTGTCTTGGAGTGAAGCGATCTGTAGGCTATGCTAGAGTTCTTCGACTAGGCATGAAGAGTGTTTTGCATACCTTCCCCTTGGCCCTATTTGAGACGCTGGAGGATGCAGGAACTAGGGCAGTTACTTTAATTTTAGCTGCTCCAGCCCTTTGGCAGCACAGAACAGCTTTGTACTCCAACCTTTTTTGGCTGAGACCATCAGAGAAGCTCAAAAGTTTTCAGTGCTTTCAAAAACAGGACATGTCAAATTGTAAGATGAATAAAACTGTCCTCGTTCCTAGAAAAAGTTTATGCAGCAGGGTCTCTGCATTAACGCTTGTCTGGGACAAGTGGATTTTTTTGAAGGGCCAAGGGAAAGAGAATTTTACTTGCCCTACCGGTCAAGTAGCCTGATTAAAAAACGAACCAAAATGCGAGAATGATTCTGATTTTATTACATTTAGTGTAAGTGGCGATTAATAGTGGATAATAGTAAGTATCAATGTATTGACGGTAACAAGGTTGCGCTGTTGAGGCTCGTGCAGCCTCTCGAGGAGAAATCTAAACAAATGAGACTCTGTTAACATGATACTGTGGTTTTTATATTTATATATATTTAATGACATATGATACAGTTATGCAACATCACATGACCAAAACGGCTGTTTTTCTGAATACCATCACGCTTGAAAACACTGATTTCATACAACAGTTCAATAAACAAGTAGTTTAATATTAAGGCACTTACATTTTTGACACAATATTGACACATTTTGTTCTATTTCAGCAGCGAAAATAGTTCCAAACATAGATCACAGCAGAACCATAGCGCATCTCACAGCAACACTGTGTTTGATTACTTAATGACTCAGCGTTTTAAACTAATCGATTGAGTCAAAGATTCAATGACCCATTCATAAACAACTGCCTCATTCTTGAATGAATCTGTCGTTTGATCAAATTGTTTGAATGAATGACTCACTGACTCACTCATTGAAATTAGACCTATTAGTCAATGTCGATAAAGCATTAATTGTTGGAGATTTTAACATACACGTAGATAATCCAAATGATGCGTTAGGAGCTGCGTTTACAGATTTATTCAATTAATTTGGGGTCAAGCAAAACGTCACCGGACCAACACATAGTCTTAATCATACACTCGATTTAATTATATCACATGGAACCGATCCAATCGATATAGATATCATTCCACAAAGTGATGATGTCACTGATCACTACATGGTAACTTGCATATTACGTACTGCTGTAATATGTCATGCGGCGTCGCGTTATCAACCAGGCAGAACAATCCTCCCATCCACCATAGATAATTTCTCAAATTGCTTATCTAATCTGTCTCAGCTGCTGCCTGAACCCAAACAAACAGATGAACTAGAAGAACTAACTAGCACTATGAGCACCATTCTCTCTAGAACATTGGATGTGGTTGCACCTATTAAATTAAAAAAGGTCAGAGAGAAAAATAAAGCACCATTTTATAACAATACTACGCATGTTTTAAAGAGAGAAACACGTATTTTAGAGCGTAAATGGAAACAAACTAATTTAGAGGTCTTTAGAATCGCGTGGAAAGACAGTATGTCATTTTATAAAAAGGCCCTAAAAGCGGCCAGGGCTGAGCACCTCCGCAAACTAATAGAAAACAACCAAAACAATCCAAGGTTTTTATTTAACACCGTGGCTAGACTAACAAATAAACAGACGTCTCCCGAACAAAATACCCCGTTACAGTTCAGTAGTAATGATTTCATGAACTTCTTCACTGAGAAAATAGAAAGCATCAGAACCACAATTGCAAACGTTCAATCTTCAATCGCGCCTTATAATTCAGCTTCAATTATCACCCCGCAAGAACAATTACAGTGCTTTACAACTATAGAACAAAAAGAGTTAAATAAACGTATCACTTCATCTAAAACAACAACATGTTTATTAGATCCTATACCAACTAAACTACTGAAAGAAGTGTTACCTGTAGTGGAAGAGCCTCTCCTCAATATTATTAACTCGTCTTTATCTTTAGGTCATGTTCCAAGAACATTTAAACTGGCAGTTATAAAACCTCTCATTAAGAAACCACAATTAGATCATAATAATCTAGCAAATTATAGACCCATTTCAAATCTTCCATTTATGTCTAAAATATTAGAAAAAGTGGTGTCCGCTCAACTGGGCTCTTTCTTGCAACAAAATGATATCTATGAAAAGTTTCAGTCTGGATTCAGACCGCATCATAGCACTGAAACTGTGCTCGTTAAAATCACAAATGATTTACTTTTAGCTTCTGACCAAGGCTGTATCTCAATACTAGTTTTACTTGATCTTAGTGCTGCGTTCGATACTATAGATCATACATTACTCTTAGATCGACTACAAAATTATACTGGTGTTCAAGGACAAGCACTAAGCTGGTTCAAATCATACCTATCTGACCGCTACCATTTTGTCTATTTAAATGGAGAAAAATCGACCATAACTCCAGTAAACTATGGAGTGCCGCAGGGATCTGTGTTAGGCCCTCTATTATTTTCAATATATATGATGCCACTTGGAAATATTATAAGGAAACATGGAATTAGTTTCCATTGTTATGCTGATGACACTCAAATATATATTTCATCAAGGCCGGATGAAAACGCTAAATTTTCCAAATTGACAGAGTGTGTTAAAGATATAAAAGATTGGATGACGCATAATTTTCTTTTATTAAATCCAGACAAGACAGAGGTAATACTTATCGGTTAAAAAAACCGCCCACAAAACCTCGCACAATACAACTTTAACATCATAGGATGTCCTGTTACTTTATCCTCTACAGTAAAAGACCTGGGTGTTATACTCGATTGCAACCTGTCTTTTGAAAATCATATTTCATATGTTATAAAAACAGCCTTTTTTCCACATTAACATTGCTAAGCTACGTAATATGCTATCAGTTTCTGATGCAGATAAGTTAGTTCATGCATTCATGACCTCGAGACTATAGATTACTGTAATGCTTTATTAGCTGGTTGTCCTGCATCCTCAATAAACAAGCTACAGTTAGTCCAAAATGCCGCCGCTAGAGTTCTTACGAGATCAAGAAAATATGATCATATAACACCGATTTTATCATCACTGCATTGGTTACCTATAAAGCTCCGTATTAATTATAATATATTGCTACTGACTTATAAAGCCCTAAATGGCTTAGCTCCAGTCTATTTAACGGATCTTCTATCACCCTATAATCCATCGCGCTCTTTAAGATCACTAAATTCAAGGCTTTTGGTCATACCTAGGATATCCAGAACCACCAAAGGAGGGAGAGCATTTTCACATTTGGCTCCAAAACTCTGGAATAGTCTTCCTGATACTGTTCGTTGCTCAGACTCGCTCTCCCAGTTTAAAACTTGATTAAAGTCGCATCTCTTCAGCCAGGCATTCATATAATCCTACAGTTCAAACTACAATCCGGCCTCTAGCTCATAAATGCCAGAGGAGAACTGGCCCCCGACTGAGCCTGGGTTCTCCCAAGGTTTTTTTTTTTCTACATTAGGTCACCTGATGGAGTTTTAGGACACCATTAGGTCACTTGATGGAGTTTTTCGGTTCCTTGCCACTGTTGCCTTTGGCTTGCTCAGTTGGGGATATTTTGGGGATATTTAATTTAATTTTATCAACCAATAAATTCCTCTTGAAAAAAACTTTGTTGTATTATTTTAATTTAATACTGTGAAGCTGCTTTGATACAATCTGTATTGTGAAAAGCGCTATACAAATAAACTTGACTTGACTTGACTCATTGAAATGGTCACTTGCCTACACCTATTAGTATCCCCCCCCCCCCATTTTTTTATTTATTATTTGTATATTCCAAAAATATTTAAAACAATCTCATTACATTATTTAATACTGTTGTGATTTTCAGTGTAAATTATTTAATTTGATTGGTAACAGCCTTATAGTGTCTTAATATTATAATTGAATTTATTGATCAAATTTAGGAATTTGATGAAGCATACATTTAATATGATTAGGAAAGAAATGCCCATTTTGAAGGTAAAAAAATATTACCTTGGGGTAAATATCACATATGCAGATTTGAATATGTCAGAGCTGATAGAGCACTGATGAGAATATGGCTTCAGAATAAATTACATTTACACCACAAAAAAATCCTGTTTTCTTTTCCGGACAAGCAACTTTTGCAGAAGCACATGACAAGGCTTAATGTCGAGCCCTGATGCAGACTTCTTACTTGCAATGAAATCAAGACATGCACTACAGCCTTGCCATTTTTAAAGCACGTTAAAAGCTGATTTCTGTGGTATGTTATATATATAAAAAATGTTATAAAGAATCAAGAATAAAGTATCAAACAATATCAATTAAGTTTGGGTCATTCCTTGTTTGGTCAGACTCAGGCACTTTTTTTATTTACCCTGTGGCAAGAAAATGAACAATGAAAAGAGTTAAAGTTAGCCATTGCTCATTGCTCAGTGTATTGGTAGTTGGCTAATGTGAGGGTGTCTGCTTGAAGTTAGTTTTAGTGTATCAGTTTTAGTTTATCATCATCATACCAAATTGAAAAGATATTGCAATATGACATTAAAAAGGGGATATTACGACAGACCAGTAACCTGTAGGAATGCTGATAAATTAATTGCTAATTAAAACCTAATACATTTTTTGTTTTGTTTTTGTTTTTTGTGTGTGTGTGAAAGTTTTTGATTAAAGAGAGAAAAAAAAATAGAAACACCTGTGACATTTTGGAGTGAGTTGCCAACTTTCCTTGGTGATGGACAAAATGGTGACAACAAAAAATTTGCCCCATGTTAACTTAATAAAATGTACTTTGTGGTCAAACTAATGATTTCTGCCTTTTAAAATTTAGTTTAATATTTTGAGGCATATATGATGGGGGCATGAATATGTACTGCATAGTAGGGCACATTTAATATTTTATTCATTGTTGGAGCTTTTTTTGCTCTCTTTGGCATGCATGTTTATAAATGTACACACAGAGGCTTGCACAGTTATTTTATTCACATGTTTACTGCTCTGTTACTATGTTTACAGATGAGCCAGCCAGCCCTAGTGTAGACCATGATGGCAGCCACATTCCTGCATCGGCTGTGATCTCTGGAGCTCAGGCTGTAATCTCTGACAGCCCAAGCCCTACCACCCCTAGTCCCCTCATGCGCCGGCAACTGTCTCATGACCAAGGTAAGAAATTCTGTGTAGATTTCAATTTATTTGAACAATTATTGACATCTAACAGCACCATATGAATGGCACAGGGAACATTTTGTTGAACATGTTGCTGATGTTGTATATTTTTTTGTCTACATCTATTCAGAATCTCTCAGAAATGCCATTCTGGAATCAGGAACCAAAACAGAGCGCTCAAAATCATACGATGAGGGTCTGGACAACTACCGGGAGGAAGGACGTGGGTAAGTGTCTTTTAAAAGCGCTGGATCATAAAATTTGGAGGTTCCCAATACTGTAGTTGTGAATGGTTGTTTGGCCTAACATATTCATTCATTTTCACAGACGATCCAGCAAACCGAGTCTAAGTGTTTTCAGGAAGGTGAGAGATGCACTTAAAAATCTCCCTCATAAAGAGCAGCTTTCTTTAAACCAGAACGCTCATTTACTAATAACGGTGATGTTGGCTTTGCTCCAAAACCTACTGAGATGCCTATGTAGAGAGCATTTTAAAGCTGTGCCTAAAGTTCAATCTAATATACATTCTTTTAGCCAAATTTAAGACTATATCGCATGTGTCCTTTGTGGAGACAAACTGCATTTTGACAAAAGTCCATCCAAGATGAACAAAGAATCAGACCCATTAAAGTAATGGCGCTAGAGTCTCAGCGATTGTGTGCAGTCCATAGGCTTCTCATCGTAGGGTTGGGTGCAGTGGCGACAATTCACCAAAAGCCAAGGTATGGCGAACTCTGATGACATCATCAAATCTTACTCCCTCGACGTGACTAAGCGTGTGTGTGTGGTTCGTCCAAAGATGGATCACATATAGCTTTGATCATAACAGCAAATTAGACAGTTATAGACCACTGTTATAAGAATGAAGGACTTTTCAAGTGCTTTTCAAGTACTTCACACAACTTTTTCCAGCACATCAAAGTTCAAAAGTCTGAATATTATCCAATTTAAATGTTATTTTTAACGTAATGACCCCACCCAAAAAAAAAAAACACAAAGTTTCATGATGTAGGAAAACTATCACTTACTAAAAAATACATGATATAACCATTATAGTCAGTAGATGTCTGCAGAGGTGCACTTATTGGCTCATTAGTCACTTCCACTCTATTACATAGTTTCACATGTTTATTCATTTATTTTTTTTTAGAGAGATGATCAAAACACTATTATAAGATAATAAAAAAAACTATTTGTCACTTTTTGTACTGAAGTGTGAAGTATATATTTGTTGGAAAGGTCAAAAAGTCTCATGAAAAACAAAGACTTTTCTTGAAATTGCAAGTAAAATTA
The DNA here is from genome assembly GCF_965113295.1 of Leuciscus leuciscus. NCBI lineage: Eukaryota > Metazoa > Chordata > Actinopteri > Cypriniformes > Leuciscidae > Leuciscus > Leuciscus leuciscus. The sequence goes on along the minus strand of NC_138730.1, from coordinate 20,004,819 downwards.
CACAGACCTGCGAGTAAAGAACGCTTCCTTTGTAATCACTTACAGTGTCAGTCGGTTCAGTGCCAAAAACTCATTTTAATCTAAACTAAACTTCACAATGAATCTTGTATTTGCATCGTGTCTCCGCTTTGTGACAGGATTTGCGTGTGTGTAAAACGTAGTAAATTTGAGTTAAACAAACTCATTCACCACTCGCTTCCAGTAACTTAACCACCACTGATTGGTCACTATTTTCAACAGAAATGCCTCTGATTGGCTCCAATACTCAGTGCTGCAAAATCAAATTGTGAATAGACCCATTTGCAGCGATGTTAAACTCATGCCACACGAATATAACAAACAGATCGCTTTAATTTACTTGCTTTTCTCTCTTATTAAACAATTACAAATTATATGTGAGACGTAGTAATATAACACCGTTAATCCTGCAATAAAAATATACTACTTTGCATTGACCTGACCAGCCACGGTATGGCATACCCTGTCATACTCAATTGACACCCCTACTTGGGTGACTAGTCAATCATCATGCCTTATCCCTAATGTAGAGCACTACATAAGTCACTTGCGAGGTTCCATTTTAGTTTGGGGTAGCCTAAGAAGGGAGTTGCCTGTGTATTGATCACAAGCAACTCACCAGGTTTTGGAATAAGGGCAAAAATAATGAATATTTAACCAATACTTATACTAATACTGTTCTGGTTTTATAGGCTCTTGATGGCCATAAATCTGATGACTCCAGCTCCAGAAGGGACTCCTCCACTGAGATCTTCAGTGATTCCACCAAGGAGGGTTGGCTGCATTTCCGACAGCTCAACACAGAGAAGGGCAAGGTGGGAAAAGTATCTCTCAGTCTCTTTCTCTGTTGAATTTTCCATAGTGCCAAATGCATTCAAGAGCATATCGAATGGAATGATGATAGTTTTACTGTGATTATTTTAAATTAGTGATCATAACCAGTTTTTACATTTGTTCCTATCTATAGCGAGTAGGAGGTGGTATGCGGCCATGGAAACAGATGTATTCAGTGCTGCGTGGACACTCCCTCTACCTCTATAAGGACAAAAAGGAGGGGCTTGCTCATGTCAACTCCCAACTGGAGGACGAGCCTCAATCAATCAGCATCAAGGCCTGCTTGATTGACATCTCCTACAGTGATACAAAGCGCAAGAATGTCCTACGGCTAACGACTTCAGACTGCGAGTATCTGTTTCAGGCAGAGGGCCGAGAGGACATGCTGTCCTGGATAAGAGTCATTCAAGAAAACAGCAACCTGGACGAGGAGGTTTGTTGAAAATGATAGCGTGGTCTTCTTGGCTACCTTCACACTGCAGCTGCATTGGCGAGGTCTTGTGTGAGAGGGTTAAGAGATACCCACAAATCTAGTTTAAAGAGTACAAAGACACTTTTTTTTTTTATTGGTCATAACTTCTGCAGAGAAATAACGCAGACACTGAACAAGGATGACACTTTCTTGTGCGAATGTGTCGAGCACCTGTGTTTGTCTATGCTGTCAAATGGAGTATAGTATACTTTAAAGCCAGGCATTTGCTGTAAAAATACGCTGTGTTTTTTAGTATTTGCGTCAAAACTGAGGTTAATTTTGTACTTTAGACATTAATTTATGGAGTGACACCTCTATTCTGTCTAAGACAAAGTGTGTCTGTTGCAACCACTTGATTATTTATTTTTTACTTCCAAAGAGATGGTCAAGTGTGCAGTTCCAAAGCTGAATAAAAACCTTCAGGGCTGAGTATAAAGGGGTCAACAAATTAATATAAAAACTCACAATGGCCACTTTTTTTTTCTCTCTAATGAGAAAAATCTCATCTAAACATGCCAAGCTTGGATGTTTTATGTAGAGTATTGCCTGTTGTCATTTTTGCTAATGGTCATTTGGTTGTGGGCACACCAATTTTTGAGCCAGTCACTTGAGCCATAACTGCCATGTGACTAATTACTGTAACTGCAGGAAAATGACAACCTGACAAAGCTGGATTGGCTGTGGCAAATTGGCCTTCTAGTGACTCCTGGTGATGCATGAGCTGTGACGTCAAAGGCAGCAGGCAGGGAAAAATCTATTTTATGCTTCTAAGTGGTCCACTGGTAAAGCATATGCTGTATACAGTCAAATATTTGTGATCCGTACTTTACTTGCAATTTATTTGATCAGAATATACAGATACTTTTGAATTACCATACATGGAGAAAGAAGCTTTTTGCCCACATAATTGTGTAGTACAGCATCTACCAGCAGGGGATAACAGGATCATGCTAACCACTCAATCCTTGACCCTTTCAGAACACTGTCTGAATACACATTTAAAAAGTCATGATCCTCCTTACAAAAAAATGAGTGGAACATCATAGCTGATTAATATCATCATGTGAAGCCTGTGGCCCATGTCTGCCCCCTCTGAGCTGACTGCACAAACATTGTAGTATTGCATAACTTTGTCAGCATTTCCTAATACAAAACCATGTGAAAACCAGCTAAAAGCTAACACAACAGAGCTTTGTCATCTGCTGAAATCAGTGTTGAGATGAAATTCTTTACTAAAGGTGTGAGTATTATGGGTAGGCTTTTTGTTGCTAGAGGAACTGGTTTTCTTTAATGCTCACAATCAGATTTGTGTTGCTGTACTCAGACTGAGGTTTGCATGCTACCACAGAGTTAATGATTCTTTGTCTTGTATTTTCAGAACGCTGCCGTAACCAGCACTGATTTGATCAACAGAAAGCTTAAGGAGTATATATCCATGAGGTAAAGAACATTTCCTAGAGACCAGCATGTTTGCTCAGTCATATTGGCCCTGTTCCAAATCATGGTGAGCTGCCTCACTGTCTAGATTGGCAGCATCCTGACAGAAATGTAACCTGAAGTTGAAACAAAGCTCTGTCAGCTGTCACTCACTCAAACACACACACACACACACACACACACACACACACACACACACACACACACACACACACACACACACACACACACACACACACACACACACACACACACACAAAAAGCATGCCCACCCACAAGACTTGGCTAGCACTCATAGTTCGTTGAGATAGTCATAGTTTAGCTACGACTAATTATGTTGCTACTTGGGCTGCATGATTATTTGCAATAAAACTGAAATTGCGATATGGTTTAGCTGTAATTTAAATCAATAAATAACCGCCCTGCATTCCTCATAGTGAAGCGTGGCACCGTGATCTTTTACACACAAGCATCTCATGATCCTGTGATTTTAGTGTCTTAGAGTGAATCGGCTCACAGTAAATTCTGCTCCATACAAACTCCATCTCTGCATCTGCTCGGAGTTTGGGTCGCTTATAGTGTGCATTTGGGAACGCAACAGGCACTAACTATCTTCCCAAACTTGTAATGAGAAGCACATATAATCCTAAAAGCATTAAGGGCTCCCCAAGGTGAAGAAATTAAGTCAGTCATAAATATTAGTATTGTAATTTTAGTTTTACTGTTAAATAAAATAGGTTTTACTATAGTATTTGTGTAATTTTTTTTTTTTTTTTTACTAGATTTTGGGACAGAGTCTAGGTCTTTTTTTAAACCATTCCTTTCTCTTACCTCTTCACATATGTGTTGAACTGCGTAAGCTTGCCTTATGATCAGTGTCCAATAATATGTGTGTATTTGTTTCAGTGCACCCATTAGTAAGACCGAGCCGTCACCCAAGACCTCACGACAGTCTCTCAGCATTAGACACACTCTGCTGGGTGGCAGCAGTAAGAGTCAGAGCCCCTACTCGCCCAGAAACGAACAGGAGAGGAGCAAAGGTAACACGTGGCATTGTGAAATGACACTGAAACCCATTGAATGTGCTTTGATATCAGTGAAATGTTGATGTCAGCGATATGTCTCAGATGACTCCAGTCCTCCGAGAGATAAAGCCGCTTGGAGGAGAGGAATTCCAGGCCTGAAGAAGAAGCCTCAAGATAAGAGACCCGCTGCTGGCGTCACGTTTGGAATGCGACTGGATAATTGCCCCCCTGCACAAAACAACAGAGTAAGAGATGCCAGATATTACAAATGTGGTTCTGCGTCAAGCAAATTAAACTTTTACTGGTGAAGCTCACACAAACATGTCAAGGTTACATTTCACTTCAAAAAGCAAATGGGGGAAAAAAAGAAATTGTATTTTTGCATGAAGTAAAATAAATTTGGCCGCACCATCGCCCGGAGATGTCTCAGGTACATCTATTTTAGAACAAATTTTTGCATTGACAGTGCTAGTATATTTCCCCCTCTAACGATCAATACAATATATCTGAATATCTTACAATTAAATCTTTACTTCATTTAAAAAAAAAAAAATTGTTTTCACATTACAGTATTGAGGAGGGGTTTTTCTTAAGTAAATAGGCTTAATTGTCATAAAATTAAGGTCATCATGGGAAAACAATTAATGGTTATAAAAATAGGTTTAATTTTCTTAATGCAAAATGTAATTTCCTGTTTTTTTTTCTTTTCTTTTGACTTTAGGGTGAAATATGGCCTACCTTTTTGACGATTTGTAAGATTATATGATATTAAAAATAACACAAATTTCTCTCTGTGTTATAGTTTGTACCTTTGATCGTGGAGGTGTGTTGTAAGCTGGTGGAGGAAAGAGGGCTAGAGTACACAGGGATTTATAGAGTCCCTGGAAACAACGCTGCCATCTCGAGCATGCAGGAGGAGCTAGACACTAAAGGCATGACAGACATTGATATCGAGGATGACGTGAGTGAACACTTTGCCTTGTGTGATAATCATATATGAGCTGTGGTACCATAAAGGCAGACCTGATCTATATGCTTTTATTTTGTTCAGCAGAAGTGGCGAGACCTCAATGTGATCAGCAGTTTGCTAAAGTCCTTTTTCAGGAAACTTCCTGAGCCTCTGTTTACTAATGGTGAGACCCGTGATCGCATAGAAAAGATGATTCTTCCGGCTTTGTACAAAACACATGGAAAACGGCACTCTCTAATAGAGAGAAACTTTTATCTAAGCCCTATTTTCTCCACTTGTGGAGGAAGCACTCCTCCTAGAGGACGAGAGTAGTCAGTTTATAGGGTCATGGAAAACCTGAAAATATCTAGGATTTTTTTTTTAATCTTTGCAGGCCGGAAAAATGTGTGGAAAATTATAAAATCTTAAAAAAAGTAAATGTAAATGTTGTTTAAGTAATAAGTTCCATAGTAATTTTTTTATTTTTTTATATTCAGCAGAAATATTTCTTTGCTATAGTAACTTTTTGAATTTTGGATCCTGATTAATTGACTTCAGGAGTGTTCTAATGATGCCTGTTTTGCTCTGATCATAGAAAAATATTCCAACTTTATTGATGCCAATCGAATGGAGGACCCTGTTGAGCGGTTGAAAGCACTGAAGAGACTGGTACACATTATATGAAGACTGCTGTTGATTTACTAAATACTGATGTTTACTAGATTGGAGGAATAGAATTACTGTAATCAGCAATAAGATCAACAGAATGAAATAAATCATATTTACTGTGTTTATTCCTCCCAGATACATGAATTACCAGACCATCATTATGAAACGCTCAAGTTCCTCTCTGGACATCTCAAAACTGTTTCTGAAAACTGTGAGAAAAACAAGGTATGAGCTTGGCAGATGTTCAGTTCGTTTACCCTGTTTAGGTGTATTGAACAACCTGTGACAAGAAATAAATTGAAACGAAACCTTAAGCTGGTTTTGTGTTTAATATGACTTCACTGTAAATTATCACTTTCATAAAAGTTAAACATTAAATTATATAATTCTTAACAGATCATTAAAACTGCAGTGCTGTCACAGCTTGTCTGAAGAACCCGGAAGCACAGATGCTTGTTGTGTGATGTCAATAATTTCTCTTGTAGATAGAAAAGAAAGGAATTGAAAGCTTTCTTTATGGAAGCTTTTTTTGTGTTTAATTAGATGGAGCCCCGTAACTTGGCCATCGTGTTTGGCCCAACCCTTGTCAGAACCTCTGAAGACAACATGACGCACATGGTCACGCACATGCCTGATCAGTACAAGATCGTTGAGACTCTCATTCAGCAAGTAAGACCATTTTCCTTTCATCTCTATAAATTGATGTCTGAATTCTGCTTAACTTTGTCTGATATTCTCTTCTACAGTATGATTGGTTCTTTACAGAAGATGGAGATGAAGAGCCAACGGTGAGTATGTAGCTTCCTGCCATTCTCCTCTTGAGTGGATTTCTCAGCCCTAAACAAGCATCTCCTTGCAATCCTTTCCAAAATCCAGTAATTGGGACTTGGCTCAGTATAACGGTTGAGTCTCTAAGGTAACACTGGTCAGGAAAACGAAGAGTCATCCTCAACATTTGCTCAGTTTCCTTATGGTCCCATTTCCACCTGGTATTAACATCTGTATTGAAACAGGTCCATTGTTTCTTGAAATCCCCTCAGCGCATTCAGATGTTGTTAGGGACTTAAATGGCCACATCGCTTTTGTAAAGCAAATTCATCCAAGACAACATTAAAGGACTGCCTTCTCTCTTACGGAGGCAGGTTTATAATTTTTCAGACCCTAAGCAGAGTTCAGACCTGATGCATCATTTCATTTTCTACAGAACAAAAGCTGCATTACAGGTACATCTGATACTAGGGTGTGAGGCAAGTGCGAAGCTAACTTTAATAAGGCTTCATGCAGCTTTGCATCTTTATGCAGAATCGAAGAGAGCCACTTTAACTCATAGCGGACAGTGCACAGGTCGTACACTCATAGCATACAGTGCTTCTTCTTTAAATGGCTGTGGTACTGGTCCTTGAGTGAAATCCACTGCTACTAAATACAAACTTGCTTTGTCTTTCAAAAAGCTGAATACAAAATCAACAAAGAACTAATAAACTAACCAATTCCACTACTTTCTGCTCTTCACTTTCATGCAGTAACAGACTGTAAACCTTCAAGAAATTGACAATTTATTTCAAGTCCTGATTTGCTGGGAAAAAAAAAAACACGATTTATTGTCACTTGTGGACCCACTAAGGCCCCAAGCATTTGCATGGTTTACATGGCGGTTGAAGCTGCCACTGCTCACGAAACACATAATCTTTGCATTGAGTTTCAAATCGGTTTTAAAAGAAAATGTTTGTCTGTTTGGCAAAGCTCATACATGCACATGCTTAAGACTGCACTTAATGTTTTCGACATGCCTCATATTAGTGACATGAATTTGTACCTCTCGTTCCTTGTGTATGTCAGACCACCGTGGAGCATGAGAGCACTGTTCAGTCTCAGCCTGTGCCCAACATTGACCATCTGCTGACCAACATTGGCCGCACTGCTCCATCGCCCGGAGACGTCTCAGGTAATCTTGCCTTTATAGTCCAACAGTTCCAGGCCAGGGATATGAGTTTAGAAGAATGGATATTATTTAAAACCAAATTGAAACATTCATGGTGTTCAGATGTTGGTGTGTGTGTATGTGTGTATGTTCACTCTCTTAGTATATTTCAGATGATTAGCTGATACCCATGCTTGCCATTTTAAATCTGTCAATGTTTAGAGCAAACAAGAGCAAGCTTGCCAGATATGTATTGGTGCATATGTAAAGGTGAACTATTTTAGCAATTTTGCATTGGTCAAATGTATTTGATGAGCTGTTTGAAAAATTGGATAAAATAGTTCCTTTGTTTGTGAAGCTTATGAATCAATCTATTTCATTTAATTTTTTCTTTACCTTCAGCCATTGTTTTGACTAGTTGTCTTTATTTCAATTGTATGATTTCTCCAGAATTCTCCTTTTGCTTTGGTTTGTATTGGTTTGATCCTCACCCATTGCCATCCCTCCCTAATGCTTTAGTCTCTGTTATGACTCCACTCCTCCTTTTCTTTCAGTTCTTTTCCCTCCTTACTCTTCTCTTGTGCTAACCTGGCATGTTCTTTCCCAAAAGAAATGGAAAAATCAATGAAAAACCACCAAAGGTTTACCCGTCTGACCCATCTTGTCTCTAGTGTTTTTCTTCTCCCTTGTCCCTGTCCAGCACTGCTCACACATTACCCAATCTTAACACAGGCCAAGTGGGCGGCGTCTATCACTCGGTGATGTCACTGATGGACTCTGTAATGTCTGTGATGGACAGCTGGGACTGTAGGAAGAAGGAGGAGTGTTGTCCCCAGTGTAGCTGCCTAGTCTGCAGAAATCCCCGATTCTTATAAATTGAAAGTGAATCCGGGACAAACCCACCAGAAAACAAAAGAAACAAAAAAAGAGTGTCAGAGAAGTTGATATTTGTCATCGTCGTGTTGCACGTTTCATATCTTATAAGACTATTATTAACAGAGAGGATACAGAGCTGTGATGGTGTAATGTGTCTGAAAAGCCTCTTTGCTGTCTCTCGTTGTCTCTGAAGCTGACCGCATGGAGTTCTAGCATGGTATGGTCTCCAGGATTTCTTCCAGTCATGTGACATACAGTAACTGTCATTGATGATGTCTGAAGGGGTGTGGTGAGGGGCTGAGCCGGCTTAAATCATAAAGCTCCCGTTGAATCTCATACCATCCAAAACCATTAGTATCTCTGATGGAGAGTGAGCAAAGGGGCTTTTGAGTGGTGAAGTAGTAACTTGCTTCCTCCTCGTAGCTGCTCTACCACCTTATATCTTTGGCCCCTTTAGCCCCTTTCTGCCCTCCTGTCATATTTGACCCTTGTTGTCCCTTGTCATAGTCTCTCAGTGCTTTAATTCATTCTCCATCTCCATGTTCTGCATCGAAAAGCTGATACCGTTCAACACAGATACGATTCCCCAAGTGACTGATTTTACCAGTAAACGTTCAGACTGGCACGAGCTACCATTCAGGTGCTGTGTAACTGCTGTAACTTCTCATGAAAATAATCAGACGTGATGTGGTGACATTTAATGAAAGGGCAGACTGTGGAGGTCGCGTAATTTAACTCAGTAGGCGGACTAGCGAAGCACAGTACAGCTACGTGGCGACCTCCAGTGTAAACATTGTTTTAAAATGTTCCTTACTCCACAACAACTTCACATCTCTGCCTGTCTCATAAAAAAAAAAAAAAAACTTTTCCTTAATTTCAAACTTCTGATATCTAAACTTGTCGCAATTAGTTAGCTGAATGATCACAATTATTTGAGCTTAATAGTTGCTGTGCACTACAACCACATATTGCCTTCCAATTACTAGAAATGCCATGACATATATTACATAGTAGGCTACAAAAACACAAAACTTAACAAAAAAAAAATCAAACATTTCATGTTTCCAAGTGAATGAGTGACATAATGTGCATGCATAAAGCATATAAATCCCATGATGCAATATAGCCATCTAATGTAGATTTACGAAAGTAAAGATTTAAGCATTCTTAGCCGTTTGCAAATAGCAGCAATATCCAGTTTCCGACCAGATTTGTTACAGCTCTCGTCCCTTTTACATAGCTGTAATGATGTCTATCCCTGCCTTGGTTATGTCTCTTGAGTTGGGAAAGAATGCCTGTAGACATGTTCTGCTGGCTGTGTGTGTGTGTGTCTGTAATTGAGGGTCTCACTGTGAACAGGCTGTCTGTCTGTGTGAATGTGTGCATGAACTGCCTCCTGTCCTACTGCACACTGCTGGGTTCTTGTCATCACTCATTCCTCTTTCCTCCATTTCTCTGTGTTTGATGGCTTAAGTGTGTCGCCTTCATCTCTCGGATCTCTACATGACTCCACTGTTTGTGCTGTTCCGCTGCTGTTGTGGTGAAGGATATTTATATTTCAGTCTCCCCTTGTCTCTGGCTCTTTGACCCCTCCTTTTGATTCCACTTGAAATGGCCTACTTACTTTTTTCTTTCCCTGTTCCACTAGATTCAACCACCAGTGACTCTGCCAAATCAAAGGTGAGTACTATCTCTTGAGATAATTACAAAATCACCTTATATGAAAGAGGAGAGGACTCCTTCTTCAACAGCCAATTCCCTGAAATGTGGGATAATCACAATGTATTGTAAACTTACACTTTTCTTTATGTGCTTGGTTCTGTAGCAGGGTTCCTGGGGATCTGGTAAGGATCAATATAGTAGAGAGCTGTTGCGTTCTTCCATCTTTGCTAGCCGCAAACGCAAAAAGCCCAAGGACAAGCCTCAGCCGAGCAGCTCTGATGATGACCTGGATGCTTGTTTCTCCAAAATGAATCTTCCGGTGCAAAATGATCCAAATTGGCCTGCTGATGATCAAACCGAAGATGCTGAGAGTGAAGTTGGGCTCGATGACCAAATAGAAAGGACTGAGGATGATGACCAGAGCCCAGGAGAGTGTCTTGACCTCGCCTCTGAAAACAAGCAGCTCATCTTTGAACACTTGCCCCGACAAACTTGTCCCTCACCTAAAATCATTACATCACCCAAACCTAGTTATCACATGCAGTTGACTCGCCAAAGTTCCCTGTCCGATCCTCCCTCCAACTATGATGATGGTTGTGTCTCAGATCTGGGCACACTTAACAGCACCAGTTCCCAGGCCTCAGTACCAAGGATGAGGCATGGGAGAACCCCAGGCCACTGGATGGAGAATACAGGAATGGGCCCAGGAGCAGAAGTCTGCTCTATCACATCAGATTACTCCACCACCTCCTCCATGACTTTCCACACAGGAGTGGAATCCGTTGCCCTCAGTCCAGAGGTGCAGTCTGTTGCTGAAAGCCGCGGTGATGATGCTGACGATGAAAGAAGTGAACTCATTAGTGAGGGACGGGCAATGGAGACTGACAGTGAGAGCGACTTATCAGTCTTTGCCGGTGGCCGAGAAAGCGGGCCAACTGAAGATAGCATCCAACTGGAGGGCGGTGTCACACCTTTGCAGGATGTACCGAACCTCATCTCCTCCCATCGAATCATCGCGTGCGATACCCTGGCACGCAAGAGGGGGAGTCGGCAGAAGACGGACAGCGAGTCTTCAGCAGATGGGAGCAGAAGCGATAAGGAGTCTTGTCGACTATCAAGAGTGCTGGATACAGTCAAGGGCCGTTCCACTGGTAGTCTTAGCTCTTCCTCTCGCAGCGAATCTGAGCGTGCCGAACCCATGTGGCGAATCAAAATCACCGACCGGTTAAAATGCCGACTGCGGACATCAGCTGATGACATGTTCGGGGTGGGTTCCCAGCGCACCAGGTCCCCCGAGACTCGAAGTAAACGGAAAAGCAATATCCGCCGCAGGCACACCATGGGTGGTCAGCGGGACTTTGCCGAGTTGTCAGTAATTGGGGACTGGCAAAGAGTCGAGGGCAACGAGCTTTCGGCCATGGATCGTTTAAAGCCCAAGTGCAGTTCGCAGGACTTCTCCATCAGAGACTGGATAGCTCGAGAGCGACACCGCACCAGCAACCCTGAAGTTAGCCTGGATGGGCTGGACCTGCACCCTTCCCGATCACGAGACCTGTTATCCGCTGGGCCCTCACACTTGGGTCAGCTCCTCAATGGAGATGTAGCGGCCGCTCAGAACAAGAGCCTTAGCCTAGCCGCGGATGCCCACCCTCACAAACTCTCTGGTGCTCAAGTGGTCCGTTCCCGTTTCTATCAGTACCTGTGAAAGTGTGTGAGTGTATACTCGTGTATATATACCTATATATGAGTACACATTTTATGAGTGTCTGAGTATTGACATGTTTAAGGTACCTGAGTGATGCTTGTAAGCCATGTTGGCGTCAGCGGTAGAATGCTAGTCGAATGTCATGAGCAGAGTGTGTTTGTGTGTGTGATGTTCGAGATCAGGAGAAAGTCTGTATGAAATTGATGTTGAGCATTCTCTGGACAAGGTAGAGTTGCAAGAAATATTTTTAAAACATCCTGTGACATTTCCTTCTGTGAATGAAATTACGTACACACCCAATGTTGTACAGTGAACAGAGGCTCTCTCACTGTAGGCCAACCGAAGTGCAGTATTGATGGAAAACTGGGTGAGCTCGAGTTCCAGTGAATATAGATTTTAGATTTGAGTGTAGAGTTAAGATGACTGAGACATCACATAATGGAGCAGTTTTAGTCCAAATGGCTTGGAAGATAAAGGCAAGTAACAGAGAAATAGGCTGAGCAGGTAGGTCAATAGTCTGGAATTGTAGGATGTTGAGAAGACTAGTATCTTGAACCTTTACAAAAGATTCATTTTATTGGAAAGTGTAAAGAGGCCCCTGGTGTTGTGATAGATCCTTCAGTAACCAAAACAAGAATGTATCTGCTTGTTGTAATACTAAACAAACTGCCATTTTCATTTATGAACTGTATATATTTCCCCTTTCTGTGCTTTTTGTTTATTCTGCCTGTGTTTGGACTGCTTTGCGTGCTGTGCTATGGAACGGTGTCCGTTTCGTTTTCCTTTTTAAATGCGATGCATGGCAGACACTCGGCAGTCAACTTTTTTTTAAATAACGGAAGACAAAAAGGAATTCAAAACTTCCCTCTGATGCAAATTGCTGTGTACATGTTGATGTTTGTTATACTACGACTACTGAGACATGAGTACTGTCTTTGGTATAAAGCTGGAAAATAATATGGGAAAAGAATGGATTGTTTAAGAACAAATCAGGTGTCTTTGGATCATGAAAGTGCCTCATATTGAATACTGGTCTTGGGTAGTTGAAGGTGCCACATCTCACTTACAAAAAAAACGTCTTTTTTTCTACACCTCAGCCAGACTTCGTTCTTGTAAAAATGAGAAGCTTCCATTCCAACATCATTCCTCCTGGGTCTTAACACTATTTTAATGCATTATTGTTTTAAGTTTTGCATTTGGTATTTTAACCAGACTTGAATTTTAAATATTCCTGTAAAATAAGTAACTTAAATGTACATATCTATTACATGTTTTAGCTGCTCCTCTTCCTTTGGTCATCTTCATAACATCCGTTTCTTTTTGTAAGTATTGTACGATACAGAGGTGAGGTTAAGGGACATGCTAATCATCTCTGAGGTTCCTCTTGTGTGAACAATGCTTCCCTAACTGTTTGTATCATGCTGGGTCTGCACTTGTGGTGGACACCCATTGTAAAACACTGGAAAATAAACCCTTTTTGTCTGATAAATAACTAGTGTTGCATTATTTCAGTTCTTCGGCAGTCTCAGTTTGAGGCCACAAGGGGGCAGACTGTCATTGCAGGAATTTGCATGAAATTGGTGATGGCTGAAAAAAAAAAAACAGGCCTTGAATCTTTGTCCAATAAAACCGAACCGCATGAAAGCAGCTGTATAGAACCCTGCAGTATATTGCTTTTAAATGAGTAAAGAAACAAAATAGCTTTCAAAATGCTTTATGTACAAGGTACACACGTAGGGACCAAAACAGTAATTTACACAGTGCATTCTGCTTACAAGACAGGATTTCACTTACAACAACAAATTCAGTGGAACCACATAGGAACATTCAAGCTGTCAAAAGTAGTGACATGAAAATAGATACATTAACACAAAAGAAACCATCTTGCCACCATGCCAAATTATATAGCAAGAAAATATATTCTATGCAAAACGTTCTTCAAAGACCTTCGTACCCATGTATGACAAAAAAAAATAAAACGGAAAACACATACCTGCCCAAAGATGCTAGTCCTATGAATTCTGAATTCACAGTTAACCTACTGTATTAATTTACAACTTAACCAGAACACAGGACTGTAAAGAAAATGCTCTTGGCAGGATTGTTGCATGGTTCTTAGTCCTCTCTTTGATAACATAAATCTAATCTTTTTTCCCCCCCAATCTGTCCATAAATGATTTGTCCTACCTCATGGACTGCCGGTCGGAGCAGGTTTATTCCAATAAGGCACAGTGACAAAGAATATCCATAGAGATTTGCAGCTGCACTCGTTAAAAAAAGAAGACGACTATCCTTCTCAGAATGGGCTGATTCACTAATAAACAATATGGATGCTCCTGTGGATCATTACTACAACAGATACATTTTAAAGCAACTGTTTTACTGTAGCACATTTGATGCAACAAAAGGCCTTGTGAAACGATCACAACAAATCTTATGCTCCAATTTTTTTTCTTACGTAAATTGCCACATTCAGCTGACACATGAAATGGTTTTATGAACATTTTCCACAAATTTGTTCTGCACTAACAGGCCTGATAACGTTGACATTGACGACAGAAACAAATGGGTTCACAATGACATTTATACCCAAATAAAGGCCCTAAACTGTAATAACTGGATTAAACTCAGAATGCTATGCAGCCGGGAAAATAATTGAGTAATTTGCAGCTTCGGTACTCTGGCCAATCATTCTTCTGTATATTGTGCTGTCATCTCTTAAAGCTTTCTGTAAGCAATGCACGAATAAGAGAACACAAGCAAAAGAGCTCGACAGTTTATCTGAATCACTCCAGTTCATCCAGTTTTCTCACACTGTGAGTATGAAATGGTTCAACATGTACCTCCACAGGTTATTTTATCACCAAGTCATTCAAACTCTTTCTTGGATCCAATGAGCCAATCAGAGTTGAGGGGCGTGGTCCATGCAGAGGCTCAGGAGAAGCCATCAGAACTAACATGGGAATGAAGGAGGGTGTAATGGAGGGAAGGAGTTTGCATATTGGGCTGTAAGCTGGCTTGTGCTGGATATGAATAGGACTTTAACCATCATCCTCGTTGTCCTGCTCCAGTTTCTCTTCAGGCGGTATCTCTGGTGGTCTGAAACACTCCACGAAGAAGTTGACCAGCGACTGACTTAGATGTTGCTGCGAGTCTTTCGAGTGAAGGAAGTGACCTTCATCTGGGTAGATCTGACACAAAAAGAAAAGAACAAAAGTATGCAATTGCCTCACCCACTCAAGTACTACCCATTTTACTACCCTCGATTTCCAAATGAAACAGGATATTCAATGAAAAATAAATGTATTACTCATGTGAGAAGCTTGTATTTGTACTCAATGAGCCACAAGATTTGAGGTGTCATTCATGTTTATGGCACAAGTGGTACCGAAAGAGTTATTAACATTTAATAATTAGTCATTAGTTAAGATCGCAAGACTTTCAGTATGAGCAATATGTTTGTTGCAACAAACCACTAAAAAGACGAAACATGAGTCAGTCGCTGAGAGCTTTAAATAGTGGATGAGAAGCTCTTACCTGTAATGTATAATTAGCCTTCTCATTTATCAAATTGGTGATAAATTTGGCTGTGTGCTGAAAATGGACTTTCTCTGTGTGAACAAAGAAATGTTACACATGATCTAGTGTCAGTGAAACAGTTTTAATACAAGCATGTATTTCAGAAATAAACACGTCAAGCACAAGAAGCTTAAATCAAAGGTTACCATCAGCCGTCGGGTGGATTATCATGAGTTTCTTGTCCCTCAGTTGCTCCATGTGGTCTGTTAAATGTGTCATCTGAAAAATAAATCAATTAAAATACAAGCAATATGTAACATTTATTTGACTTGACCTAGAACCATACTATGTTGGTACACATTACCTCATACACTCTCTTATTGGACTGCGGTAATCCTAAATAGCGTTCAGAAAATGCAGAAGCTGTGGGACAGACGTTCACGATTAACAATAAAACGAGTCCATCCCTTTTATTTAAAGAAATGAATGACAGGATATGACATCATACCATATAAAGAGAAATCGGTGATGGGGGAGATGGCAGTGCCACACTTGATTTTGAATTTAAACATGTTTGAAAGTTCATCCGAGCGCAAGAGTCGGCTGGTCAGATATCCTCCATATGCCTGAGGCAGACAACAACAAAAAAAGGTTATTAGTCAAGCATGAACATAACTGATGCTGAATGATACAGTCATACATTTCATCAGGAGAGAATTTTGAGAATATTAATATGAATCCAACAATGCAGAGCACCTGAAGGCAACTTGAAATCAAAACTCCACTTACACAATAAAAATTCCACATTTCGAATGAATCATCAGTGTATGTTATTACAAATAAAATGTTTTCTAGGTCTAATGTGATATAAAAACAATCACAGCATTTTGTCAAGAGGAAAAAAACTCAGTTTCATTCAGAATCCAGAACTGAGCAAAAATATGCAATTTGATGCAGTTGTTATTTAAATGACCAAAAAGTAAGATACTTTTGAAAGCTTGTAATGTAAATGAGATCTTTTTAACAGTATAGCTGACAAAAATGCATATATATATCAGTTGTGAATCTTAATCTTCCAATAATATGTTTTAGTAAGATACAAATTTAAATGCTTAGTTTTATAATCAAAGCTCTGTAGTTTTACGGTGGGGGGCGAAACATGCATGTACAAACAATGCAATATATGATTGAGGGATGAACAAATAAACGTTCCTTAATTGTCATATTTGATACATTTTAACATGATTTTCGAAAAAATGATGTACGGATAATCAAGTAAACTTAAGATGCTTCATTCCAGTAAGTGTTCCTCTTGAAATATTACTAGCAGTTAGTGCTGACAAATCGATTAATCGCTTCTAAAATAAAGTCTGTGTTTATATAATATATGTGTGTATATGATTATATTCATATATATTATACATTGTGTGTGTGTATGTGTGTACATATACAAACACATATATTAGTGCTGTCAAATCGATTAATTGCATCTAACATACTGTAAAGTCTTTGTTTACATAATGTGCATGTATATATATATATATATATATATATATAATCCATGTCTGTGTGTGTATATACACACGTATATTTATAAATGCATATATACAAATACATACAAACACACACTCAAACATATATACACACACACACACACACACACATATATATATATTTATATTTAATAATACACACACACACTTAAGTTCAAACTTTTATGTTAGATGCGATTAATTGCAATTCATCGATTTGATAGCATTACTAGCAATATTAATGTTATTTTTTATGTTTACTTTATAAAAATCAGTAAAGATTTCACAGTAAAAAGACACGTGTAACACAACCTGCAGGTGGACATTTTTACAATTACACTAAAAGGCATTTAATACTTAATAAACAACTATTAATCAGATGACAAAAGGCATGTAGCAGATTGTGTACAACAGGTTTTTCAGCAAAGTTTGCCTCATGGTGACAATACAGAGGGCTTTTTTCAATTCAATCAAATATGACAGTAGGCTTTAAAGGTCTATATATATATATGTGTGTTAGTATCATTACTACTTGTAGTCAGTTATTCCCCAACAGTCAACAAGCAAACGCACCTTTCCATAAACTCCAATTCTTGAGGTGTCAATGTACGGGAACTGTGCTATATTTCTGCAGAGAATCACAGAAGAGATATAAACGTGAAGTAAACTGTCGTTCGGGATTGATGCTGCTTTATTGTAGTTCCCGTCGATGATCTGACCTAAGAGCTTCCAGATGGTCTCTCTCCTCAAACTCTCCCAGTTTCTTCTTCACGCGGTGGAGGAGGTTTGTGCCCTGAAACCCACTGCCGCGGCCGTCCAGGCGCATGACTATGATGTTGAAGGAGCTGACCAGAACCGTGGTCCAGTCCACCTGAAACTGCTCCGTCACCACCTGACCACCGGGGGTGCCGTCCCTATCACAGCGAGTCAATCGCTTCAGTACATCTGATCAAAGAGAGGCCTCAAAACAATATCACAACACTTCCACTGCTGTTTCATATGGTTTCAGATACCTTCTTAAAACTTACTGGATGAATGTTATAGAGAATTGTCAGGTTTCTCCCCAAAACAAAAGGAAAAGAAAAGAAACGAGAAGAAAGAATAAGAAAAAAGAAATGATATAGAAAAAATGTCAATTATATTGTACATGTCATATTGGACACTAAATTATATGGGACACTAGTTTTTGCCATTGAAATGACTGTGAAATAAATTGACCTGAATTCATATGTAGAGAGAGAGAGGGTGAGAGAAAAAAGAACCGGGTGGAGCAGAAGGAAAATAATCTCACAATGCAAAAAATAAAATCATAATGACCCTAAATAGGCATCATTTCCTTCTTTCTTTCATTTGATTTTGGAGAGAAAAAGCCCTGATGCCTTTCATGATACTCACCCGCGGCAACAGCGGCACTAATGCAGTCACTCCTGAGAATATCTCATGTGCTGGAGGAATACTGGGTTGTGTTCTTGTGTTCTGTGTGCTTGGTGTGTATCATGTGTCAGTTCAGTGTGTGTAACACTTACACCAGCAGCAGGACGGGGTAGTGAGCCTTCTCTGTAAACCCTGCTGGCTTCAGAATCTGGGTGTTCACACCTGTACAAATGATGGAAAACTTACTGTGCTTTGTCAGTCATTGGCTTATATATATATATATAAAAAAAAAAAAATTTATTCTATACTCACTGTAATCATCAACGCTGATCTTTTCGTACTCTACTCTGGGCATCTGTGTGTTGTTCACGGTGGTGTTCAAATTCTCATTAGTCTCCACATCCTTCACATCTGAGGGAAACCATAGAAGTTCAGAGAGATGCATCTCTACATGCTATCAAATGTACACTAGTTTGGGGTTGGTACGATATTCTGGAGTCTCTTATGCTCACAAAGGCTTGAGTAATTTGATCAAACCGCTTTCTACTTTACATATTTAAAATGTAATGTCATAGCTGAATTTTCAGGATCATTACTCCAGTCTTCAGTGTCACATGATCCTTCAGAAATCAGTCTAATATGATGATTTGATTATCAATGTTGAAAACTGTTGTGCTGCTTAATATTTTTCAAGATTCTTTGATGAATAGTACATTCATACTTGGAATAGAAATTATTTGTAACATTATAAATGTCTTTGCTGTCACCCAAACCCCACCCCAAACTTTTGAACGATAGTGTATGGTAGTAAAGTACACTGGTAAAACATCAACTTTAATAAAATGACATTAGTATGTTTTTCATCAGAATGTCGACAGAGACAAGTATTAATATGGGAGTCGAAATGAACACTTATGAGCGCCAGTGAATCAGTGAGTTAAAGCAAGTCAGATCAATCTGTTGTCCTCCTCCTTTTTTTCTCCTCAAGGGGTCGATGATAATCACTGCTAATTCTTCAAGACATTCTCAATCGTCTTCCACTAAGGACATGGTGTTAAAACAATTCGTCTGACTGAATTCGTTAAATGTTTATCTTACATTTGAAGTGTTTCTTGTAGCGTTTATCTTCAAGCACACCTCCATTGATAAAGCGCATATCTAGGTCTTCTATCATGTCCTTTGGGTGAGAAATACCTTTCCAGTAAAACAAGCTCTTGGCGTGTTGTGTCCAGAGCTGATAAAGTGAATGAGATCGTGTGTCTGTGATAGTGTAACAGAGGACTCACGCTCATACTTTCCGTCTCTGGTGCTGTACACGGCTGTGTACGGCACAACCGGGCCTGGACAGAACAAAACACAGTGAAGAATAGTTATGTCATCCCATCTGGACTTCCTTGTGTAGCTTAGCATCTGTATTACTGTTATGTGTGTGAAATATTCTTATTATTGTAGTAACCTATTACGGATAAAACCGTCTTGCCACATAACAGCACTTTACACAGGAGTGGCCATAAGTCGTGTCTGGCCTAGGAAAATGTAAACTTTATTCAAATTATCAAAAATGTGCTAAAGATTTTGCAACCATATTGTGTAGTTGTGCTCTGAGTCAATTGTTTTATTTGTGATAATGCAATAAAACATGCCAAATTGTGAAGACATCATTTTTGGTCGGGCTGTCATACAAAGAAATGATGAACACATGCACAAACAAGACAGAACCAGTTAAATGGTTCTTAAAAAACTTATGCTGTAGTCAATGTATTTTTCTGTGAGCTATATATTGTCCTCATATTTTGATGGTTTAATCGAACTTGTAGGGTCATTAAAAACAAAACAAAAACTGGTAGATTATTTAAAAAAATAGATATAATATTTTTAGCATTCTTTATTTATAAAGCAGTTTCATTGCAATGTACATGGCTATTTATATATACATATACAGTTTACATTTCCAGTATTTTTTATCATTTGCATGCACCTAGTAGATCCAATTAATGTAGTGTCACATGATCCTTCAGAAATCATTCTAATATGCTGATTTGCTGCTCAAGAAACATTTCTTATTATTATCAATGTTGAAAACAGTTGTGCTGCTTAATATTTTAGTGGAAACCGTGATACTTTTATTTGATTCTTTGACGAATAGAAAGTTCAATAGAACAGCATTCATATTATTTAAAATAGAAATCTTATGTAACATTATTAATGCTTTACTGTCACTTTTGATCAGTTTAATGCATCCTTTCTGAATAAAGGTATTTTTAATACAAGTATATTAATTCATTCCACAGTCCCAGGGATGAATCTGATGGTATGGCTTTACTTGAATGCAATCTGGCACTGATAGAAGGATAATGTACTACAGTGATGATGTCACACGTTACCCAGACTGCAACATAGTGTCGGTCCAGATCCGGTCCACATTGAATCCACACGTACCAGATGTGGGCCGGATCTGGGCTGACACTATATTGCTGTCTGGGTAACCGCTTTAGCTCCAGTTATATTTCTGATGAAATATTTATTATAACACAAATAGTAATGATTAGATGAGCTCTGTTTAAAGCTGGTTTTGGGGTTTTCAGGAACTTATCAATGCACTCAAACCCCCTCACCTGGGATTAAAATCACTTCAACACTTGAACTAGAGTGACGTATTGTTTTTGAATGCGACAATATGGTCGAGGATCACTGAAAATAGAATAATTATACAGCGCTAAAACTGACCCAATGCTTGATTTGATCTACACAAGAAACAATCTTTCTTTGCTTAGGTCTGGGTGAAGCAGCATGAAGCTCTTCTCTGACTTCATCTACTTAATAACACAAACACTGACCTTTCCTTGAGCTCATCAGAGTCTGCTAAACAGATCAGTGACCATGACAACCATGCTTTATTGTTGATAAAACACACAGCATGGAAATGATGTCATGACTAACACACTTAGATCAGTGAGAGAGTCAGTGAGCCGAACTCTCAACTGTGCGCTTCAGAAAGAGAAACTAGAATCTAACAGATTTAGACAATTATGAGGGGGAAAAAACAAACAAATAAACGACACACTGACTTTACATTGCATTTTATTTCCAGTCTGTTAGTACTTCTTGCTGACCTATTATTGTGGTAGGATCTATTTCAATAAAAATAAAATGTTATGCTTTTTAGTCAACGGTCTGGCAATGCGACTATCAGGACCGTGAAGCTGAGAGGTCTTGTTTCACCCAGAGGGGGTTCATTTTTGCATATTACTTAGAGCAGGGTTCTCAAGTTTTATCAAAAGCTTGGAGTGAGATCACATGCGGTTAGGGGAGGAGCCCTAATGGAGCCCCGCCCCCGCCAGTCCCCGCCCCCCAATTTTACCCATTGTTCATAATTAACCAGCACAAATTGAAATTATAACAATTGGTAAATCTGATAAATGACAGAGCAATTCATCACATCAAATATACTCTTTAATGTTAGGCTATATTTCAAAATTACAAATATACAAAAATTACAAAAACAAATTGCTCCAAACAGTTTGGAAAAACAAATATATTAAAACATATTATATAAACAAACTTTTATGTTAGATGCGATTAATCGATTTGACAGCACTAGTTTAAACATACTTTTTTTTTTTTATGTTTGTTGTAGTATATATTTTATTATAGTTTTTTTTTCTTTTCTAATATACATTTTTGAGTCATGAATAATATTATCATTTTCTTGAACTTATAAAAACTCTGGTACAATGCTAATTATTATCTCAAATGGTAAAATATATTTTTGCTTTTTTCCCTGACATCTTTGAAAAATACAAATGCAATGGCAATGATTAATGTATGTTTTGACAGGATATAAAATATTACCCAGAGCACTCTGCTTTAATACATGTAGCCTTAATGTAACTAGAAAGACAATTAATACAGTATAATATATAATTTAAAATAAAATTAAGAAATACATCTTCATTCCTTCCCATACCCACTAACATTTCCCTTAGTTTCAGATAACGTAAGCTAGCCGAACTGAGCCAAAGCTTCTGGCCTGGTTGCAAAGTAGTTGTAGAGTTTTTGACTGCATTAATAATAATGTATACGATGGGCTATATATTACATGTTCTAGCCTAAAAATGTTAGACGAGCTTTCTTCCAACTTACCTTCTCCATCACGACGTGTGTTCACGCGATGTTGTTGGTTACCTAGTAACGAACGTACGGTGGCCGAGAATGTTCCGTCAACTTCCGTGTGTTCGGGCATCTAACGCAATCTGGCCGAGATACGTGCTGGCGGCAGGAAACTTCACTTTGTGTGCCTGCGCCCACAACGTTATATATAAAGCTTGCAGGACAACTTGGTTGGCATTGCCTTTTCAGCGTGAGAAATACACGGTGTGGAGTGTGAGCGTGTGAACTGGTTGAATTGCGTGTGTCTCACGGCCAATGCGTGAGACTTGAGAACCCTGTTAGAGTAACTATTTGATTTTGTACAGAAAGAAATGATAGAGACAAAACCAGAAATGTAGGGATTGGTTTCTTATGACAACGATCAATTATAAAACATCTGACTGCACAGAATGCAGCGATTGACCAATCAAAATCAAGTATTCCAGAGAACCATGTAATAGAGTGCAACAGTTGGGTTCCGAAAGTAAAAACGATTTTTATTGATAACTTCTAAACTTTTAAAGATGATCTTTTCACATTATTTAAACTTATTTTGTAAATAATCATGTTTAACAACAGAATTCCTGGTGAAAACTACATTACCCATGATTCTGTAAAGAAATCCACCAATTCATGCCAAAAGAAGCGTTCACCCACTCACATGAAGCACTGAAAATAACATAAGAGTCTACCTACTACTTAAACACACGTTTTTATGGAGACATTCCATAGACAATGATTTGTATACTGTACAAACTGTATATTCCATCCCCTAACCCTAAATCTAGCATTTTTTAATCTTTCAAATTTATAGTTTTTAATTTATGTAATTCACAATGCTTCTGGGATTTTTTTAGTTATTTCCCTCATTAAAGCCATTACATATTCTTTTGTCTTTTTGTCAGTTTTTCATACACTTTTTTGTTGTTGTAGCTTCAAATCAAACTTTGTAGTGTTTTGATTCACCTCGTAACTGGTTGGTTTGTTTCACGGCTTGTAACTCTTTAGCAAAGACTTATTTAAAAATCACTATGGGAAAAATACTTCCGGAACCAAGGCTGCTGAGAAAGTGGATGGACACTCTTGCACTCTATAAGACAAGATATTTACAGATGTTTTGCATAGTAAAAAAAAGAGAAACCTTTGCAGTTGAGAAGGAAGTAGTTAGCATCTGGACTGAATGATCCACTGATGTATCCACAGGTGGATTGACAGGAAAGACATTGGCGGTTGAAGGATCCTGTGGTGTTGGCACTAAAACACAACACATGTCATCAGTGCAATGCTTACAAATACTTCGCTGTGTGCCACACGCCATTTG
The DNA here is from genome assembly GCF_965113295.1 of Leuciscus leuciscus. Classification (NCBI taxonomy): domain Eukaryota; kingdom Metazoa; phylum Chordata; class Actinopteri; order Cypriniformes; family Leuciscidae; genus Leuciscus; species Leuciscus leuciscus. The sequence goes on along the minus strand of NC_138730.1, from coordinate 19,981,356 downwards.
TCATACCTGTAGAGGTGACGCCGTCTTGTATCATCTTCAGTACTCAGAAAATATCTGCAAAGACATTGTTGTTGTCAGATCTACAGATCGATATGTTACAAAAGCAGATAATGGCATATTGCTTTATTTTAAATGTAAATTTTAAGCAATAATTTTGACATTTTTACTGACAATATGGACAGAATCCAGCATCTGGACCTTTTTCATGCTGCTGATCACATGCTTACACAAGTTTGGTGTCCTCGTTGTAGGCTAAAATCTGCGTGACGTCCCAGTCTCCTGACGTCAGGGACTGTAGTGTGTCTGCACTGCTGTTGGGCTGAAAGAGACGACAACAGGAAGTCACTTCTTACATTTAATGTGCTGTTAAACCTTCACAAGTAGTGTGGTAGTTTATCAGTGTCAGCTCACCTGGGAAGTGGACATGGATATGTGGAAAAACTTCCCTCGGCCCCCCTGTGGAACGGCTCGGGTGAAGAACAACCTGAAACCGTCTCTGGAGAAGAGCGGGGGTTCATTCTGTGGAGAGATTCACGTCTTCCCATCAGCGAACATTCATTTGAGAAGCACCTCTTACACACACATCCCACACGCTGTACGTGTCTGCGCGATGCGTGACTCACCTGTCTGTGAAGCCAGCTGTCGCTTTCATCTTCATGTTTCTGAAAACACACCGGAAGATTATTGTTTCCCATGTGTGACAAAGTCCTTTATAGACAGTACAACCAAAGCACTTGCCGGATCTTTTCATTCATTTAACTGACATGCATTTGGATGTAACAATGGGCACTGTCACACATACAGCCTTATCCGGAAAATGAAAGGTCGCTACGTCATTCACATCCTCCCATTTGTGTTATTGTATAGTCTTAATGACTATTGTTCTAAACATGGAAAACTGTGATAATTAAGATGGTTTGCTAGTGTATATGAGAAGGTACCTTGGTGCAGATGCCTGTGGTGGCTTCACATAAGGTCAGGATGGAGTTGTTCTGCGCTCGGTTCAGCCAGTTCACTGCTAGTTTAGTGCTGGTCGCCCACTTCACCATGGTAATGTAGTACTCTTTCCTGCATAGAGATGCTAGTTAAAAATACTCATTTCAAAGTGTCAAATGTGTGTCTGTGAACTTTGTTTGTTTAAAAAAAAAGCTCCAAAATGCTCTAAAGAGATTTTCTTAATAAAGCCATTCAAGCCAATTAATGCAGTACATTAGTCTAACTGTAGCCTGTTTACAAAGTTTGTTAAATAGATGCACTACCTTTCAAAAGTTTAGGCTCAGTAATTTATTGTTTTAAAGAAAAGAATACTTTCATTCTGAAAGGATGCATTAAATTGATCAAAGCTGACAGTTGAATTCTCTATTCATCAAATAATCCTGATATATATATATTTTTTAAACAGTAACAGTTTTTTTTTTTTTTTTAACAGTGGTTTCCACAAAAATATTAAGCAGCACTGCTGTTTTCAACACTGATAATGTTTCTTGATCATCTAATCATCATATTAGAATGATTTCTGAAGGATCATGCGACACTGAAGACTTGAGTAATGATGCTGACAATTCAGCTTTGCAACACAGGAATAAGTTACATTTCAAAATATATTCAAATAGAAAACCATCATTTAAAATTGTAATAATATTTCACTATATTACTGTATTTTTTATTAAATAAAGTATTGTGATAAAGAATTGTGACATTTGGTTGTCAGATGTTAAACCTGCTGTTTAACAGTCAAGGCAAAAATGGCTCAGAATAGTGAAGTAAGTTTTAAAAGGTTATGGTATAATTTGTTGGATGCCTTTTGATTTTGTTGTTTAATGCAATAACTGACATTCATACATTTTTAAGGGGCCAAATACTTTTCAGGTCAATGTAAACTTGACTAAAGCAACAGATAAATTTACTAAATACGTCGTCACTGGCATATCTTCACCTGATTCTGGGGTCTTCTGGTTTTCTCATCCTCACTGTGTGTAAAGGGCCGTTCAGACTCACCACTGACAAATAGATATCAGGGTTCTCCTCCCCGGCCTAAAGAGAGACATTCGGTCATCATTCATTACAAACACCACAAAATATACGCTCACGATTTTTATCTATTCCATTAAAGTTCACTTGGTAAAGCAGGACGTTCATGGGTTCATTTCTTAAGATACATTGAATGCACTGTAAGATGTGTTTGGATAAAACTGTCTGGCAAATGAATAAATGTAAATCAGGTACTGCATGTTATGTAAAATGAGAAACATGCAGATGGACAGTTATTGCTTGCCATAACTATTATTAAACCTGATTTAGTTATGTCACTAAGGTGCTTAAGTTAACCCAAAATAGAAAAGTCTATCATCATTTGTAAAGCAGGCTGGAATGATAATCGCACTATGTTCGTTTAGCAGAGGAGAATTGGTTCCCCGACTAAGCCTGGTTTCTCCCAAGGTTTTTTTTTCCATTTCTGTCACAGATGGAGTTTGGGTTCCTTGCCACAGTCACCTTTGGCTTGCTTTGTTGGGGACACTTAATATTCAGCAATATTATTGATTTGACTGGATGACAACACTACCGTTTTCTGCAGAGCTGCTTTATAGCTGATTCAACTTAAAGCCCCACTGAAGTGCCTTGGAACGCGCAGCTTTATGATGCGTTGACATAATTTCCACTGAAACCGGAAGCTACGGCGGGACATATTGAATGGCTCCTCGCCCTTTTCAAGTAGCCAATAGCATTTAGTTTACCTCACAGACTGCAAGTGGTACTTGACAGCACCATGGAAGCGAATTCGAGCGCTCATGATACGTTGAATTCAATAGTAGAGGTGTGAATGAATTCTAGCCATTTCATTCTTAACCAACGTACAGTTGGAAAACGGAATAAAACTTGAGCGTTTGAGCAACCGAATACCCATCTCCAACTCATCTTGTTCTGTGACGTGTCAACGGTTGTTTTGGCCTGGTGGTATTTATAGCATAGAGGGCGGGACACTTTAGATTCTAGAAAGCATTTGATTGGACAGAAGACGTGATGAGAAGCTGAAGTCTGCGGTGATGTCATAAAAATTCGTAATCCATTTTAGCGGAAGTGAGAGACTGTACGTTTTGAATGCTTAACTTGCATTTAGGAGATATTTGTCATTGTTTTGGAACACACCAGCTTATTCATAACCTTAAGGCTAACATATTCATACTAAAAGCTAAAAAAAAAAACTTACATTTCGATTTCAGGGGACTTTTAAGGTTTGATTTTTGCAACATCAATACTGTAATTGAACTGAATGTTAGCAACTTCAGCTGGAAAAGGACAGTGTTTTCTAGAGCTGCTTTACAGCAGAATTGAATTCTGTTTGCACCATTGATCATTATTTTCCTATTTATCACAGTAAAGCTGCTTTGAAACATTCTGTATTGTACAAAGCGCTATAATAAAGGTGACTTGGCTTCACATAAATTCACCATAATGTCATTCCAAACCCATAATTTTTTCTTCAAAATGAATATATTTGTAAAATTCCCTCACAAGGATTAATGAGGTTTGTTCTCACGTGACAAACAAGCACGACTGAGCTTTTGTTGACCATTTTAATGAGCTTTATGTATGAGCATTTATCAGTGTTTATATGTGAGAGTGCTATATCAGCCGAAACAAAAACTGTTCATCATATGAAGTGATCACGTCTCTTCAGAAGACTTGGAGTAACAGGCTTGATTCAAATAGATTACTTTTACAATCTCTTTATGAACTTGCAGAGACATGAGGGTGAGTAAATGATGACAGAATTTTCATTTTTGGGTGAACTATCCCTTTAAATGTCACAATTAGGCCACCAATCAGATAGCATTTCAAGTTCACAGTGACATTGGAAAATACAGTGAGGAACACACAATCAAGTCTTGGTTTAACCATAAAAAGAACCAGCAGAGATTTACTTTAGGGTAGCGATACTCCTGTCCGCTGGGATACAGAGCGCTTGTAAACATGGGTATCTCCATCTTGGGCACCAGAGTGTCATTGATGGTGGCATATGCCAGTCTGAGACCATCTGGGGACCACCAGTGAGCGATGTGATTCTGGAAGATCTCCTCTGCAAGCACAAGCAAATGAACACATAAGTGTGTTAGACACAAAATTGAAGCTTTATGAAGCATTGTGCTATGAAACAAGTGACGCATGTCCTGGAAAGCTCTGTTGCATAGTGACCGTATCTCTATCGTATCCATAGCCGCTAATATGCGTTAGATTAAATATACTTTGAAGCAAACGCAGACAGAGGGCACGCTGCAAAATACGTAAGTGCAACATGTGCAAAAACAGCCTGCGTGATTTATCGCATCCATTTGCCTTTAGGCTCCTGCCTCGGGAGTCTCATCAATCACTCTATAAAGCTGACAGGAGGAACAACACTGCCGTCAGGCGAGAGATTGGAAAATATGACTGCCGGTAACACTGCAAAATGGGCCCCTGAAGCTCATTAAGCCAGTGTGTAACCAGAACTAGACAAGAAGAACACTGACATAGTTTTTTATGCTGCAACAATTGGCCTTATTCAAGATATTTGCATAAATTGCATAAACATCAATCTACTTTACTTTTAAGAACCATTTAAACAGAAATTCATGAGTAAGCCCAGATGCCCACAGACATTTTGTATAATGAACACAAGTCTGAACTGAAACCAGAATGACCCACATGAGCACCTGGGCTCATGACGCTGCACCATGGAATAAATCATCCAATCATGAAAATGTTGTCAGTTGATTCAACTTCATGTTGTTACAAACCTGTAAGACTTTCTGTGAAACACAAAATAAAATAAATTAGATGCGTTTGCAGGCAGTGTTATTTTAGTATTATTTATAAACTATTATAGTATTCATTCATTTTTTTTCATTACATTTTTTATTTATAGTAATTTTATTATGTGCTTGTGTCATTTTTAGTAATTTTCTAATGTCTATTTATTTTTATTTCAGTTTTAGTCCATTTTAATTTTAATACTTCAACTTTTTTAATTTCAGTTAGTTACTTCAGTTAAGTTTTTCATCTAATATTTATATTTGTATGTTATTTCAGCTTTATTTCAATTACAGATTTATTTTTAACACTTTTAGTTAACAATAACACTGTTTTCCATACAACAAACCACCAAAATACCACCAAAACACCATTTTGTTTTATGGAAAGGAGCAGCTTGAACATTCTTCAAAATATCTTCATTTATGTTCCACTGATGAACACAAAGGTCAGTAAAAGATGAGAGGATTTGCATTTTTGAGTGAACTACCCCTTAAAGTTTTAACTGTGAAGCAATTCTCGTCCTGTCTGTTCTGATCAAATGCAATCTATCATGAAATGTGAAACCACAGGATGGCAGCAGAGATCTTTACACAGCAGAGAATAAACAGAAGTTGTACTAGCATGTGACTAAGAATAGCCTCAGACGGAGAGGTTAATTCAGGATAAAACCAATTACTGGGCAGCATGCATCAAAAACAAACCCGCAGCCAATGTGCCCTCATACAGCAGGAATGACAGAAATACAGAACTGAGAATGACAAGGAAAAACAATAATCTCCATAAGGAAATGTATGATTAAGGTTATATAATATTGGTCTGTTTGCCTCTAATGCTCTGAAAACCAAACTGTCTTCGGCCGAACAAACGATATTAAAAAATAATAACTGCACCAAGTTTATTACCCCCAACAAGCTTGAAATAACATTCTCATTACAAGCCACAAATGAAGGGAAATGAAGGCGGTAAATCATTGTTGGAGTCTGGGCAAAGCCAAGTGGAGGGTTGTGTGTGTTTCTGGAGAGAGGACATGTGGAGTGTATCACTCACACCTGAGGGAGTGAGAGAGACCGTACACATGTGAATGACTCCTGGTGCTACAGATGGAGAGCTCTTTCAAACTGTTTAATGGATTCTAGTGGCAGAATCAAAACTCAGCTACACACACCCTGATGAAGAGGTCTGATGTGATAAATGAGCTGCTGCTGACGTGCTTTAAAAGTACAGACCATCACACACACACACGTTTACTTAGCTATCTAAATGGGGACATTCCATAGATGTAATGGGTTTTATACTGTACAAACTGTATATTTTATCCACTTATACTAAACCTACCCATCACACAAAACTTTCTGCATTTTAACATTTTTAAAGTACCTTTGATTACTTTATTTTTATATCCGATTTACAAATGAGGACATCCCTAAAGGGAGGTTTTTGGAGATTTTGTCACTTCTGGGTACAAAGTTGTCCCTAAAATATAGTTAAGTAGGCGCGCGCACACACACACACACACACACACACACACACACACACACACACACACACACACACACACACACACACACACACACACACACACACACACACACACACACACACACACACACACACACACACACACACACACACACACACACACACACACACACACACACACACACACACACACACACACACACACACACACACACACACAGTTTCCATGTTTTATGGGGACATACCATAGATGTAACGTTTTTATACTGTACAAACTGTATATGCTATCCTCCTGCACTAACCTTACCCCTAAACCTACCCATTACAGAAAACTTGCTGCACTTTGTAAAATAATTATCCTAAAAAGATCAGTTGGGGTATTACTTCTCCACAATTAACTGTACTTTCCAATTAATTCCGGATGGATGAAATGTCTTGAAAATTACTTTAAAATACACATCAAATTATTGAAGTAAAAATTTTAATTAAAAAGCCCTCTGTCAGATGTTTGCTTCTCATCATGCTGTATTCCCATAGTGCAAATCAAGAGACAGGGAAATGTGTGTGTGTGTGTGTGTGTGTGTGTGTGTGTGTGTGTGTGTGTGTGTGTGTGTGTGTGTGTGTGTGTGTGTGTGTGTGTGTGTGTGTGTGTGTGTGTGTGTGTAAACACTCAGCAAAAATCACAAGGTGAACATAATCCAAATTCAAACATAGTATTTAGCACAAAAGGCTACATTAATCATTATGAATATTAAAATCTGGATATTGTGGGAGATTACACTTGAACTACTGCACAATGGATTATAAATCTAATATAAATTTAATCTTGATATTACATCCCAGTGCTGTTCATACACAAACAGAAGTGATAATGTCTACATCATTGGAATTTGTTCAGTCCAATATGTTGTATGTTTAGCATTATGATTAGAATCAAATTAAATCACGCTGACTGTATGCATTTTAATTTATTGTGGAATGTTACATATTTGGCTGCTTTTTAAATCCTCCTGACTAAGGTATTGAACATCTACTGCTGTCAAAATGAACTCAGAACGGCCTTGAACGGGTTCAGAGATTTCTCCGAGTTCAGATCTGATTTCTCAAATAATTGCCCTTCATATTTGTCAGAAAAGGTCCTTGGTTATTAGAGTATGAAAAGAGACAAATGTGACGGGTAATTTCATTTACTATTGTTCATTGCAATGATGAATTTTGTGAAAGAACAGTTTCAGTGTCCTGAACTAAGTCCAAGAAACGATCTTGAAACAAACCAGATGAACGTCACTTTTAAAGTACATGCTCAAAAAATAATAAACAAAAATCATTATATCAATCCAGATATATTTCAATATCTGTTATGTCCATTTCATCAGAGGTTCTAAAATAACAAAATGGAATTTTATGATCCTAATATCTTGTGAAAGATCTGTAAACTTATGAGCAAAGCAGTATATTCCTTCCAGCAATGTAGTTTAGATAAAAGTAAAAAGTAATGTATTCATTGAACTCTAGAAGAAAAGTGCTGAATCTGATAGGTGGATCAGGCATACACAAATGCAATACTGTGTGTACAAATAAACAGATCCTCCCCTCAGACTAAACACATCAGACACTCACAATCAAGTCTGCTCTTTTATTACACACACACACTAATCTGGCTTTTTTATTATTCATGCTTATGGGCTTTACCTTCATACAGCCAGTCAGCAAGTCCATTAAATATAACCCCCACACTGCCAGTGGAAACCAGGCGGATTGGTGGGCTGTTCACTTGCGTTTTGTAGTAGATGTTATTCTCAAAGATGAAAATCTGTCAGGAAACAAAAACAAATGATTGTATGAAAGATCATGTCAAACCTGAAAAAGTAATAAAAAAAATAGGGTTACAGATGTAAAAATCCCATTCTTTTCTTATTGGGAAAATTGAATTAGCGATTATGTATAGAACTTTTAAAGACAGATCTACCATGAGCCCATACTCCTGTGGAAACTGCAAGTAATATGATTTCAACTTAAAAAATAATCCAGAGTGAAGAAAAACATTACCCATAATCCTCAAGATATATCCACCAATCGCCAAGTCTCAATTCCCATGAAAACAGAAATCATACCATAAAACTCACTCCAATAAAACATTGTGAATGACATAACTGACCTGTTCACCTCACCACACTCTCAACTAGTGATACATTTCTATATATTTTACAATGGGTTTCAAATATATTGTATTTTATCATTACTGCAATGGATTTATATTAGAAATTCAGTGAGTAGTTAATTCTCTTATACAAGAATTTAAGTACACATCCTTGTATCTTGGTCATTTAATTCAGGTTTTAAAATGTGTTTCGAGGCTTAAAAAGCTTTAATGAAGACATTTTGACATGCAAATGGAGAAAACAATGGGAAAAATACTTCCATAAACAAGCCTGCTGAAAGAGTGCAAGGTCACTCTAGTGCTCTATAGGACAAATTAACATGTATGACAGTAGCAATTTGTATGAATGTTGAAAAGCCGATTCAATGGTTATGTAACAGTAAACTATTCTGCATTGGAAGCAAATCTAAAGCGAATATTTACAATGTTGTGTGATGCTACAGTAATCAGGGAGGATGGCAGATTCCTGTCTGCAGGATGACTGACAGCTGTGGGAGTGGTGGTGTGTGTGTGTGTGTGTGTGTGTGTGTGTGTGTGTGTGTGTGTGTGTGTGTGTGTGTGTGTGTGTGTGTGTGTGTGTGTGTGTGTGTGTGTGTGTGTGTGTGTGTGTGTGTGTGTGTGTGTGTGTGTGTGTGTGTGTGTGTGCCTCAAAAGCTCTGTTGAGATTTATTCAGCAGCTGAATCATGCTCTGCCAAAATCCCACAAAAAGATGCTGCACCAACTTATGCAAATCAAGACAAAATGGACAGTTCCTATTTTTTTGGGGGAATGTTGCAGTGTCTATTACAAATGATTATAAACAGGACCTAAAACTAACTTTCTGCCACACCTGCCAATGGCTGGTGACTTCAGAAAATATACCGACCATAAATATTTTATACTAGCCATGAAACCATTTTTGACAGGTAGTTTGACACAGGCAGTAATGACACCAAAATTTTAGATACCAGTGAAAATTCCCTATTTTCAGGTACAGAGACTTAAAACATACCCATTAACTTAAGACATAACCGACTATGTTTACTTGGATACTCTGAGTGGACAAACTCACACAAAATTGTCACAAAATACATTAAAGAGAGCTCAGTTTAGTATTCGTGCGCTGTCTGAGACGTGGCTTTCTGGGCGCGTGCTTCGGATGTGTGCACACACAAAACTTTCCACACAGCGCGCAAGTCACAAAATGAGCTCCCTTTCGCGCCTCCTCGTCAAAGCTTAAACTTTTGTTACGATGAAACGCTGGCCTGTCAACTGTCCCGAGCGTCGTTCTCATTTACTCCCGTTCATGCATTGTAAGAATTCATAAAAACGTTACCGGCGAACTGGTGAGTGACACTGTTTCATAAGCTCGCCAACGAGTTTTTACTTGTATTTGAAGTCATCCAATCGACTTCACAAGGGAGTGCAGTGTAGCATTTGGTGGTGCAATATAGATGGACACGCGATACACGACACGTTCAGAGAACACCGCGAGCGGGAAGCGGCGCACCTCAAGCTTGACCTTATATACTTGACGCACGCTGCACTAGCAATATAAAACGCACACACACATGTCTGTTAAATTAAGCAATACTTTAAGGTAGTCTATATTTTTCTGACTAACAAATTACTGACACAGTAAAGGGTAGATTTAAATTAAGAAAAACTAAATTTAAATAAAGAAAAAAACTAAATGTAAAATTGAAATAAAGAAAAAACTAAATTTAAATAAAGAAGAAAAAAACATTTAAATAAAGAAAAAACTAAATTTAAAATTTAAATAAAGAAAAAACTAAATTTAAATAAAGTAAAACGAAATTTACATAAAGAAAAACGAAATTAAGTTAAATTAAAATCGAGATTAATTTAGATTGATAATAATGGGTAAAAAGGCTAATAGCCTATATTTTGTTTCTATTGTTATATTTTCCACAATGTCAAAGCAACGCAGCTTAACCCAAAACACAAGCTCAGGCATGCACTTCTGTCCATACAAACTCCGCTGTTCTGCGCTCTAGCCAGAGAACACTCCCGTTGCAGGAACACTTTAGGCCAAGAGGAAGCAAATATATACATATACTATATGCGTAGGTGGATGTGATCGGGGATTTTGGCTGTGTAACATTTAAAGCCACTTAAATTAACGAAATGACTCAAATAAAGATTCGTTCATTTTTATGAAGAACGAGATCGAACAAGAGAGTCAGTAAAATTATCCGAACTTCCCATCACTCAGTCATGAGTCATGACTCGTGAGAGCAGGGGGCGGGGCGGGGCGGCGCGGGGCGGCGCAGCGGCAGCTCAGCAAATCATATAGCCTATTTTGTGAATTGTCCATTCCCGATTGGCACACATTTTGCCGCCCTTACAAAAGTGCCGCTCTAGGCAATTGCCTAGTTCGCCTATATGGACGCGCCGGCCCTGATTGCAGCCATTTGCTAAAATCATTTAAGTTCTTTTTTTTATTTTTTTATTATTGTACACACAGCACCCCATATTGACAGAAAAACACAGAATTGTTGACATTTTTGCACATTTATTAAAAAAGAAAAACTGAAATATCACATGGTCCGAAGTATTCAGACCCTTTGCTGTGACACTCATATTTTTAACTCAGGTGCTGTCCATTTCTTCTGATCATTCTTGAGATGGTTCTACACCTTCATTTGAGTCCAGCTGTGTTTGATTATACTGATTGGACTTGATTAGGAAAGCCACACACCTTACAGCTCACAGTGCATGTCAGAGCAAATGAGAATCATGAGGTCAAAGGAACTGCCTGAAGAGCTCAGAGACAGAATTGTGGCAAGGCACAGATCTGGCCAAGGTTACAAAAAAATGTCTGCTGCACTTAAGGTTCCTAAGAGCACAGTGGCCTCCATAATCCTTAAATGGAAGACGTTTGGGACGACCAGAACCCTTCCTAGAGCTCGCCGTCCGGCCAAACTGAGCTATCGGGGGAGAAGAGCCTTGGTGAGAGAGGTAAAGAAGAACCCAAAGATCACTGTGGCTGAGCTCCAGAGATGCAGTCGGGAGATGGGAGAAAGTTGTAGTAAGTCAACCATCACTGCAGCCATCCACCAGTCGGGGCTTTATGGCAGAGTGGCCCGACACATGATAGCCCGCATGGAGTTGGCTAAAAAACACCTCAAGGACTCCAAGATGGTGATAAATAAGATTCTCTGGTCTGATGAGACCAAGATAGAACTTTTTGGCCTTAATTCTAAGCGGTATGTGTGGAGAAAACCAGGCACTGCTCATCACCTGTCCAATACAGTCTCAACAGTGAAGCATGGTGGTGGCAGCATCATGCTGTGGGGGTGTTTTTCAGCTGCAGGGACAGGACGACTGGTTGCAATCGAGGGAAAGATGAATGCGGCCAAGTACAGGGATATCCTGGACGAAAACCTTCTCCAGAGTGCTCTGGACCTCAGACTGGGCCGAAGGTTCACCTTCCAACAAGACAATGACCCTAAGCACGCAGCTAAAATAACGAAGGAGTGGCTTCACAACAACTCCGTGACTGTTCTTGAATGGCCCAGCCAGAGCCCTGACTTAAACCCAATTGAGCATCTCTGGAGAGACCTGAAAATGGCTGTCCACCAACGTTTACCATCCAACCTGACAGAACTGGAGAGGATCTGCAAGGAGGAATGGCAGAGGATACCCAAATCCAGGTGTGAAAAACTTGTTGCATCTTTCCCAAAAAGACTCATGGCTGTATTAGATCAAAAGGGTGCTTCTACTAAATACTGAGCAAAGGGTCTGAATACTTAGGACCATGTGATATTTCAGTTTTTCTTTTTTAATAAATGTGCAAAAATGTCAACAATTCTGTGTTTTTCTGTCAATATGGGGTGCTGTGTGTACAATAATGAGGGGGAAAAAAATGAACTTAAATGATTTTAGCAAATAGCTGCAATATAACAAAGAGTGAAAAATGTAAGGGGGTCTGAATACTTTCCGTACCCACTGTATTACTTTACATATCAAGGAAGCAACAATATCAGCAATATCAGCAATATGAGACATGATATTGTCACATTGGGTGAAAAAAATCAGATTTTTGTAAAATTATTTAAAAAAACATACATATATACATATATATATTATAATTGTGTTAGCTATGAAAATAGCCTTAGCAAGACAAAAGATTCAGCTACTTTATTCCAAATAGGTCTAAAATTACATTTCCAATACTATAATTTTCACCACAGAATGTTATCAAATGAAATGATAGAGTGCAGGAAATTACTTTATGATTTGCGTGTGGAAGTGTGAAAAGTGTCTATTTAGTAAAAAGGTTTTATTTTAAGATGCAGCCTTTGAAATGCTGAGGACTGATAATTGTACTGCATATGGAACCATTAAGATAATTGCTCTGTGATTATGATTTATTAAGAACTTTAAACCTGTGGTTTTGTCTTATTACTGCAATGTTAGTGAATCATGGCCGGACTTTGTCTTTCCTATGACTAATGGTTGTGACTGTGCCCTGGTATTTATCTGTTATCGTTATGCATTTATGTAATCACTGTCATTTACTCTGAATGAAGAGTGAGTGGAACAGCTAATGGGACAGACAGACAGACAGACAGACAGACAGACAGACAGACGATAATGGCTCAGTGCTCTGTTCTTAATGAATTCACATGGGCTGAACAGAATGAATCACTGCTTTACTGCTATAGACAGTCTAATGAGGAGAGAAACACGTACGGCAGGCAGCGAAAAAAGCATTTTAGGCCATCACAGACATGTTGCTCAAACAGGTAGGCAGCATAATTATTCTACCTTCTTCATTTAAAGCGACTTTGTCTTAGCAACTCTACTACAAGTCAATTGTGCCCTTCGAGTGCTGTTTATATGATGCATAAATCTGCTGCCTTTGTAGAGCATCCCAAATAATTTCCACTTTGATGCTTTTTTATATTCCAAAATCCAAATGGAAAGCCAATGGAAAAATCCAGTTGGGTTTTTTGTTGAGGGTGATGCGAACTTCCGGGTTGGTCTACAAAAATACATCATCCCTGTTCAGTAGAGCTCTTTTGAGACGCATTCAAGATGGAAAAGATTAAAATACTATGAGTGATTTCACATGATTTGTCACACTAACAGGGACATAATAACCGCATAATACATGGACAACTGTGTCAGAACCTGTTGGCATACAGAGTTTGATCTATAAACTGATAATCTCTCTTGATATAATGCATTACGCACTGCTGCTTTTAGAAGGCAGCAGCCTATGTAGACAGTGTGGCAGGTCAGCAGGTTTTGGGACAGAGCCAATGGTATGTTTCTACACTGTGGCCACCGTCCCGCTGTCTGTACGTTCTCCTACAGTGACAGCTCCTCGACATCTCTATCTCTGCTCTTCCATGACTGCCATTTTGATCTGTCTCCCGCTCTCGCCCCCCCGGAGGAGTCTGGGACGTGACCTTCAGTGTAGGTTCTGGCTGCACTGGCCCCTGCTGATTGATCTGTCATGGAAAACTAATTGCCGGAGGCATCACGCGCAGGGCACGGGGCAGAATACAGGCATCCGCAAAATTACACACCTGATGCTCCGCTCACACACACACACCACAAGCATGCATGTGTGCTTTGCTTATAATACACAAAAACAAATATGTATTTATTTGTGTAACATTATGAAAATACAGTGCAGTGACGCATATTTATGAGGTTCGTCTTAGCAAGAAAGCAAACATTAACACACACAATCCAGGCTTGTATTATATTGCACTTCTTGTGTTGACTGATAACACAAGATTGATAGAAAACAACAAACTACAGTACTGATATAAACAGTAATGCTTGTGTGCCCATGTTTGACTTGTTTACTCGTTGTTTAAACTAATAACAAAAAACTGTCACTGTGTAACACTGCAAAAAATGACTTTCTTACTTTCTATTTTTGTCTAGGTTTCCAGTACAATCTGAAATTAAGTACACAAGTATGTACTTGAGAGCAAATTACTTAAGATATTAAGTATTGTTGGGGATATTTTGGGGATATTTAATTTAATTTTATCAATCAATAAATTCCTCTTGAAAAAACTTTGTTGTATTATTTTAATTGTAACTGCTTTGATACAATCTGTATTGTGAAAAGCGCTATACAAATAAACTTGACTTGACTTGACTATTGTCAAATATCTGATGTGGTGTAAGAAAAATAATCTGCTTTTCCATTTGAATTTAGTTTATTTTTCTGGCCCCATTTTTTGTTTATACGGATTCTTACTACACTTAAAAGTACTCTTACTGTGAAACAGAAAAAAAACAGAAAAAAAAAAACAGCCAAGGGGTCAGAGAAAATACACTTACACACATACAAAGGGAAACCAAGATTATTTTTCTTATCCCACTGGAAGATTATTGTTCTCGCTTCATTGACACATTTTTCAGAAAACAAGGCATAACTTCTTAAGTCATTTTGCTTCTCGAGTAAATGCATCTTAATTTAAGAATGGTTAGATTTTATACTAGAAAACAAGTGTGTATGGGATATTCCCCCCTTTTTTTATTGTCTGCCTGATGAAAATCGTTAGATCACTTTGAAAAGTATAGCACACCCTTCCTCAAAAAGCTGCATAATTTGAGATATCACTCACTTCTGTAGCACAAATAGTGCAGGATGAGGTTACAGTTAGTTAGAGGTTTGTTTAAATCTCTAACCCCTAACTAGAGGAATTGTAATAGTAATGAGTCACCTTAGCAAACACAAAATATTTAAGGTCAGTAAGAAACGTGGTTTCTAAAATCAGCTCTACTGAAATGAGTCTGTGTCACGCTGCTGCCATCTGCCACTACTAATGCTCTCTGCCAGCAGGACACAGACACAATCAGGTCGAAATGACCAGCTCACATCTCCAGATCCACAACGGATCAGGTGCTGCTTCACACTTATTCATGGAAATGTTCAGCAGAACGATGGACATGCATAAAATATAAAGCAGTGTGTCTAAAATTATTGTTCAAAAGTTTGGGGTTGGTTAATTTTTTTAAGAAGTCTCTTATGCTCACCAAGGCTAAATGCTGTAAGTCGCTTTGGATAAAAGCGTCTGCCAAATGCATAAATGTAAATGTAAAAAATGTAAAATGTATTTGATAAAAAATATAGTGCAAACAGTAATATTCTGAAATATTACTACAATTTAAAACAAATGTTTTCTTTTTTTAATCTAATTTAAAATGTAATTTGAGGGTAAAGCTGAATTTTCAGCATCATTACTCCAGTCTTCAGTGTCACATGACCCTTCAGAAATCATTCTAACATGATGATTTGATGCTCAGGATACATTTCGTATTATAATCAATATTGAAAACTGTGGAAACTGTGATACATTTTTTTCAGGATACTTTGAAGAATGGAAAGTTCAAAAGAACAGTATTGCTTGAAATAGTAATCTTTTGTTTACTATTATAAATGTCTATACTGTGACTTTATCAATTTAAAGTGTCCTCACAGAATAATAAAAAAAAAAACTGATCCCAAACTTCTGAGTAGTCTACTGTACATTATATATTTCTACTTGTAAAAATTTCACACTGAAGGAATATTTAAGTGAACCTCAAAAAAATGACAAGATGATTCAAAATGGTTAAGTTAAAAGCTTAAAAGAGATGACTAGTGCTAAAAAAAAGCAGTGCTTAAATGTACACTTTCCTCATAGATAAATGTTTGTTCCTAGTGTTTATTTCTGTATATACAGTCCTCATTTTCAGTTAGTCTTTGTCTGATCTCGTCTCTATTGTGGTTGTTCTGTTCCCGTGTTTTGTTTCTAGATTACCTGTGTAATTTTGAGTTTATTCCAATTAAAAGTTACTGCTTGCAAATAGATCTAGCTCCTCTATTTTCCATCTTTATTTGCTTGACACTTTTCGTGATTAATATGACATATTTAAGCAGTAAATCTGCATATTACCTGTCTGATGATATTCTTAATTTTTTTACAGTGGATATAAAAATCTACACACCCATGTTAAAACAGGGTGTGAAAAATGTCAGAAAAATCTTACAAGAACAGCTGAGATTTACTTGGAGTTCATCGGAGTCACTTCAGGTGAAGACAGACTATTTCACTGTGAACAGCCACATTCTCAATTACAAAAGGGTGTGCACACTTATGCAGTTAAGTTTTAGGGTACGTTTACACAACAATATGCTTAAAACTGAGAAGTTCTTCCTTTGAGTTTTCTGCATACATTAACAAAACAATCCCCACTAAAATGCTATATTCTGCTGCCAGGCCATTAGATGGCGATGAGACACTATAGACTGAACACGTAATACACATGCGCATGACGTCCTTAGGCTTGTTCGACTTGAACCGGCTCTGCACAGACCGATCGGTTTATGACATCAAAGTACCGCGAGTGCGATTCTCTGCGAAGGAGACGTCTGCTCTCTAATTGCTCTCACGGTACTTTGATGTCATAAACCGATTGTGTAGCGCCGGATCAAGTCGAACAAGCCTATTGTCTTCAGAGATTCGTGTTTTTGTTGTTTACATGGAGGCCGTTTTCAAAAACTTGCACTTTTTCAAAGTTTGCATTTTCAGGCACCCAAAACGCTGTTGTTGTGTAAATGAATGGCCAAAACGCATACAAAGTTTTACGGTTTTGTTGAAATTTTTAATCTTTTTTTTCTCTGAAATGTGCCATTTTGGTTTTTAGTGCCATTGCACAGTTTGTAAAAAAATGAAACAAATAAATCATCAGAACTTTTGCACCATTAATGTCACGATTGCATCACAAAAAACAGCTGTTTTAACAGGGGTGTGTAGACTTTTTATATCCACTGTACAACCTATTCCACGTTCCATAAAATCATAATCTGATTAAAGATATAATGAACAACAAGCTATATTGGTAGGCTACTGAATATTAAACCAACCTCTTAGCTTTGTGATATTTCATTATTACTTTGAGGTTCTTTTTGGTGACACAAGTGTGTTTGTGATTCTCTTACCAGTTGCTGTCCTTTGGGACCCCATCCGGCATACTGCAGTGCGGTATTCTGCACCTCATTAGGGGTCAGTTCCACTTTCTCTCTGTCAAAAAACAAACCATTCTCAAAACAAGAATAGCATGACTGCATGTGTGTTTGTTACTTTCCATTCATATTGTGATGCGACACCAGAGAAAGACAAATGTGTATCTCATATCTGTTGGAATGACAGAGAGACTGTGAAAGTGTTTGTGTGTGTGTGTGTGTGACTGAATGAGAAAGATGTGCGTGTAGTGTACATGTTTAACCTATTTGAAGCCTAATTACCGTACTATCATATACGATTATCGTGTTGATGTATTTCATGGGTCAAAATCTGAATTCACTTGTGATATTAAAGGCTATGAGACATGAATCATTTAGATCGGGGAGACCCACCCTGAGGACAAATTATATTTGCACAGACACGGCCAGCTCTGGGGAAATGACACCATATCTTAGGAAACACACTAGGTGGCAGTGCTACCCACAATTCAGTTCTCTACAATGGCACTATCCTATCAAGCTCAGTGAGCTGAACCCTCATGACATTAGAGTTAGTGACAGTAGAAGCTAAAACCAGTGAGAATGTTGAAAGGATTCGGTCATAACAACCAGACTTACGGAGAATCAAGGCTGCAGATGATGTAATGGGCCATGAAGGAATACTGATAAAGCTGTGGAACAAAGAGAGCAGACGAGATGTCCTTTAGAAGTGCACATTGTGTCATCTTTTACAAAGAGATGTGATGCAACATAAGAGACCTTAGTAACAAAAGACAAGAGAATCTGAGAAACAAACAACTAGATTCTTCACATTATAAATCAGAATATAAAGCAATTACCGGCACAATATTGTAGGGCAACAGCACATATTTTAGATCAGGAGACACTTGGTATTCGGATGGTTTGTAGGATCCCTGAAACAAAAGGCTCTAAAGTTACTTTTCTTTACAAGTACAAAACATCGACAGAGCTGCATATTTTGCTGTTAATAAAAGCGGTAAGAACCTGGCTGTGGAAACTGTCAAACATCTTTTTCTCCACTAAAGTCACGTTGGTATCTGTGGGCACGTTGTGCTTCACCAAACTTCCCTCACGGGTATGGTACAGTATTTCTGTGTCTATGAAGAGGAAGAAAAAAAAAAACATTATCCTTGATGTACATAATATCCTATTAATGTACAGTCAGCCGGTCATTATCACAAAATTAACCTTGAAAGAGTGATATACCTGTTTTAGCAGTATGAATGGGTTTCTCTTGTGATAATGTCCAGCTGGATGTACATGATTACAGTTTAACTGCCATTTAGATTGTATATATTGTTACGTGCCAGGCCTTTTAGTCTAGGGGTAATAGCCATAGCAGTAACACATTTTGGAGAGAAAGAGCACAGGAACTTCTTGCCTCCAGCCCCAGTAACACGAATGAACTTAAATGGGTGTTTATTGCATCAAAAGAAAAATATAAAGGGAAACATAAGCTTCAGGAGGGAGCAAAGGCCAACACAACAAACAAAAAGGTGTCTAAGTTTGAACCATAACTTACATAAACAAAACAAAAAGAAAATAACAAATGAACTTCCCTATCTCCCTGACTACACATAACCAGGACAAAAGCAGTTTCGAACAAAAATGGCACCCACCTCAAGTTTCCTTAAAAGAAAATCTTAAATTCTGAACAAAGGAGTAAATCTTCAACTAAATACACAATTGCACCAATGATTAGCACTAGGGATGGGCGTATCGATATATCGATACAGACGTCGACTATTGAAAGAATCGATACTCAAAAATATTGATATTACAGTGTGGTTTTTTTTAACCAGTGATTGTTTATTTGACAAGAAATTTAATGCATACAGTATGCATTGAATTGGATGAATAACCTTAGTAAATAATTGTGTAGTAGTAGAACTATTTTCCTGCTCATCTAACCACACGCAAATGCTGCAAGTCAGAACCAATCAATCACAGAGAGTGTTCACACACTGTCGACGATGCATTCAAACAGGGCTGCGTTTCCCAAAAGTATCATAAGAAACCATTGATGCTTTTGGGAAACGCACAGAACAATGCTTTACAGAAGACAGAAAAACATCATATGTTTGAGTTATTTCACAATAAACAAACTGTAATTGTAGCCGACATAGTTTGTGCAATTACATTTTTTAAATTGAACGTTAAGTTCATACTGTTATATTCATAAGGTAGCATTTTATGGGTGTCTCTGTCTGTTAAGGTCATACTGTCTCTGGCAGTCCCTTATGAAAATGAAAACATTACATTACAGTGACCATAATCCAATTAGGCCTATAATATTTTATAGATTTCCATGGTTACCACTACAAGTAAACATTTTAACCATGTGTAAACAAAAATATAATCTTTCCAATTAAGGTGTATTGAATGTTAAAATTCCTTTTGTTAAGTGGGTATCATTACCCATTTTACTTTTTTTTAGTAACTCAATTTAAGAATTTCTTTTTTATTTAAAAGTTAAGTGGCATCGAATCAGTATTGGCAATACTGGACTTGAAAGAATCAGTATCATATCACCCATCCCTAATTAGCACATGTCAGCAACAGCACACAATAAAGTTCTCTGGAGTAGGAGAACAGAAGTCCGCGTGCTGAACCAGTGCTGGCCTTATATGCTGGCTTTCTCCTGGCTACAGCCAATCAGTGGAGCCGAGGTGATTGAGCAGCAAATCAGCAACAGGTGAACCCAATCACCTCCATGAGATTGGTAGAAGCAGAGAATGTCTAATAGGAAGAGAATTGGCACTCTCTGCTTACTTCCGGTTTCTGGACTGGCTGCAGTAACACGTCTCTGTCCACGCGGGGGCGCTCGCAGTCGAGTGCAGAATGAATGGAGGTCTATGGCGCTATACCCCTCAAAATCCACTTTTCTCAGGATATAATTTTTTGTCTAGTAATTTGAATGTTGTATTCGAAAGGAGATGCAAAGAAATTACACATTGCTGGGTGTTAGATTTTTTAGAGTCACTTATTTGCTTTAAAAAGTATTTTAAAATGTCAATGACGTCATACACATTGTACGACCAGAGATACTGCTTTACGGCAATCCTTCAGTCGCTTTGGTGCTTTCGTGCTCTGCACTTTCTTTTCTCTCGAGGCATCGACAACACAGCTGACACAGGTAAATACACATGCTAGAAGAGTTTTTGTTTTGTTTGTTTCTGGTCCTGCTTCGGATGCCACGATGCCATCAAGCGGTATCTCTGGTCGTAATCAGTCCTTCACTGACCAATCAGCGTTCATTAGCAGAATGCTAGCGTGTTATGGGCAACAACAACTCAACCTGTAAGAAATCGAAAGGACATAAGTACTCGTTCATTCAATTTTCGACCTATAACCCATGTTGAAGTTGCAAAACCTACAATAAAATCTGAGATTTCTCAACGGCAATCGGGTGAAAGAGACAAATTTAGCCGTATAGCCCCATAGACTCCCATTCAGTCTGCACTCGCCCGCGATCACCTCCAGTGGAATTCTAATGGAACTGCAACCAAGATCGATACAATGGGGCTAATAGGAAGTGCCAAGGCTCTCCGTAGACGGGCTCTGGTAGAAGTAGACATGGGGAAAAAGAAACCAAACACACCACAACACATAGATAATCACAAATAAAAAAAATTCTCAGGACGTAACAATATATATACACTGCCCTTCAAAAGTGTGGGATTTTTTGTTTTTAAAAGAAGTCTCTTATGCTCACCAAGGCTGTATTTTTTAAATTAAAAATACACACACACACACAAAAACCATTAATATTGAGAAATATTATTACAATTTAAAATATTTGAATGTTTTCTTGTCTTTTTGAATGTATTTTAAAATGCAATTGATTCCTGTGAAGATTGTAAAAGAAGGGTGCAAAAGAAAGGGGGTAAAAGAAATCAATAGCAAGGATGCATTAAATTGCTCAAAAGTTATAGTAAAGACATTTATTATGTTACAAAATATTCTATTTCAAATAAATAGAACTTTTTATTCATCAAAGAATCATTCATGAAATTCTATTTATGAAAAAAATTTACACAACTGTTTTGAAAATTTTGTTTGAAAATAGTAATGAATGTTTTTTTTTTATCATCAAATCAACATATTAGAATGATTTCTGAAGGATCATGTGACACTGCGTCTGGAGTAATGATGCTAAAAATACAGCTTTGCATTACAGGAATAAATTAAATTTTAAAATATATTCAAAGAGAAAACAGTTATTTTAAATTGTCATAAAATTGTACAATATGAAAAAAAAATTTTTTTATGTCTTTTTTGTATTTTTAATCTTACTGATCCCGAATTTTTTAACGTGTGTGTGTGTATGTATGTGTGTATATATATATGATTTGATTAATACCATTTTGAACTTTCTATTCATCAACAAATATTTAAAACAAAATTTGATAAAATATTAAGCAGCACAGCTGTTCTAAACTGTAAGGGATAATGTAGCCTACATCTCTCAAAATAACCCCCAACAGGGTGATGAGGTCTTGATCAGCCTAAAGGGGGTTATTTTGAGAGAACCACCAGCTGGATGTACATTATCCCGCTTATAACACGGCTACTTGCCACATAAGTAAATAATTAGACACAAAATATTGAAATATTTTTGCTATTTTGCTTTAAACGCAAAGCTTCTGCGGAGAGAGCCGTTGCAACACAATGTTCAAACTAAACGGACATTTAAGAGATACGGTACAGTCATTAATATCACTTATTACACAGCATTTCGCAACATAAATAATTATGGGGATAAGATATATTGATTTCAGAAAACTGTTTTAAAATCGTACCTGTCTGTATCTCGTAATCCAACAGTGTACAAAACCATAGCCACAAAATGGCAGCAAACAGTATAGGGTAAAGATTTATGGACAATGGCTTAATTCTGATGAGAAAGGACAACCACTTTTACTGTTGTATAATGGGTATAAAATGGCTTGGGTTCATTTTTATAATGCATTTAAATGTATTCATTCATTTATTTTGAATAGCCTTTAAAACCTTTTTACAGCTCATTTTAAAGCATTGGTTTTAAAAGTTCCTATTTTGTTGATAAGGCAACTGTGTTCTTTTATTCAGGCTGTAAATGTTATACCTACCCCGGTAAACAAGTCTGCTACGGACCTGAATGCAGATATCGCCCGCCTTGATAAATAATACAGACGAGTGATCGCTTTTAAAAAGGCTTGACGTGGAGTTGTGGAGCATGTCAGAGGGAGAATAATAGGCCTTTTTCTCCGAGGTAAACACAGCCTTAAATCAACAAATGCGTTTTCAGGAGCAGAAGAACAAAAAAAAGAAAACAAAAAAAGAATCAAAATGCAGATAAAAACATATTTTGCATGGTTTACAAGGCACCTGGGCTGCACCGTTTTAACATAAACAAGGACAAACAAAGGACACCCCCATTCTCCACCCTCCCAAAAATAGGTTCAAATCTCACAGAAAAATTATACAAGTGGCTAAAATAAGGTACCAACAAAAACCTAAGAATTAGAGACATAAACCAGAACAACCTCCGTGAATAATATCTACGGTGATACTGTGTAAAAACAATAGCAAGCATACATGCTAGGGCAAAGTTTCTTCTTCTTTTTTTTTAGGTCAGTGTTTAAGTGAACATGTTTTTTATTGTTATTTTTTTTATGATTGACACTTTTTATTTTCTCTTTCGGATTGACAAAACAGTAAAAAAAATGTTTTTTTTTTTTACTATTTTTCACTGTCAAGATGCCGGCGGATGGAAACAACAACAGCTACAGTGAAAATTATTTTTTTGTAAACTGTGTACACAAACAATGTTCTCAATGCTTGAGTTCATGTGTAGAGCCCCATGTGATACTCCGAGCAAAGTTTCATGTTGTGTCGAGCCTTCTTAGTGTTTTAAAAATAGCGATTTTTGATGCTATCATAGTCGTCCCCCGAGCACTCCCATTCAAAAGGCAATACAGTCAAACTTAAAAGTGCTGTTTCCATTCTAATTATGCTTTTAAACGAAAGTTTGCCTCGGGTAGATTAACAAAAAGACCCTAGGTTGCATTTTGGCGAGAGTTACCCTTTAAATAGGTCATGCTAATACGACACTGGACAGTGTATTTGTACATGGAATAACACAATAACAAAAACAGAAAACATGCTAATGTGGATCAATGTGCCAAAGATTCACAGTCATGCTACTGAATTACAATGAGAAAGATCCCATTTTTGAGAGTTTGGGGAACAAGTGGAGTCCTCGGGGATGGGGGTTTGCCAGTTTTGTGAGGTCATGCCAACCTCTGCTCTCATGGTTAATTGACCCATCTGTTGTACTGTCTTCAAAAGCCAACTTTTATAACAATCTGTCCTTTTGGAAAATTATAAATGATATGCACTTGCTAGTGCTTTCTTAATTCTTACTAAACTTTGGTGCAGAAACAGTTTTCACTCAGAAATTGTTATAAAAACACAAGAAGTGAAAAAACTGTAATAGTATTTTCTTGTAAAAAAGTACTACTGTACAATACTCTTTGTTTGTTAACACTTT
The DNA here is from genome assembly GCF_965113295.1 of Leuciscus leuciscus. NCBI lineage: Eukaryota > Metazoa > Chordata > Actinopteri > Cypriniformes > Leuciscidae > Leuciscus > Leuciscus leuciscus. The sequence continues at coordinate 19,957,385 of NC_138730.1, read as the reverse complement.
ATTTTGATGGTCCACTTTAGACTTTCTTCTAATTGTAAGCAACTTTGCAACTACGTACATGTCAACTAGCAGTCATTAGATTGAGTAGACTGTAGTTAACATGTAGTTGCAAAGTTATTTAAAGTTAGAATTTCTAAAGTTGACCACCAAGTCCAAGCCTTTGTTTTATTTACAACCCATGTTTTATGGGGTACAGAGATCTACTGTATAAAAAGTATACATTTGTAAAAACAAGTTACACTGTAGCTATAGTGGTAACTGGCAGCTAGTTTTTACTGGTCCAAGGTTGTATACCAGCTAAAAACGACTTAATCAAATATAAAGATTGTCTACCTGGTCAAAAACAGGTACCCATCAAGAAATCCCATTGAGCAAACAATTGATACCAGCGTGTATCATCTAATGATCATAAATAACCAGTTTGAAACAGCTAAAAAAAACATGCACCAACTTGGACCAGCTGGAAAAGCCTGCTTTAAGCAGAATTTTTAGCAGGTTTGCTGTGCAATCTTCAGCAATGAAAAGTAATACATAGCTCTATCCAAGTTTTACTGTCAATAAAAGGCAATAAAGTGACACAGAGTCTGCAGTCATTTGTTTTAAGTGTTTGGTGAAAACCCAGAGCCTCTAAACCAACTTGAAAAAAATCAAGACTGAACAATGGAAGAAAAGAATATGCAATGCTGGGTAAGAATATATCTCCACACCTGTCCATATTAAATGGTGATTTTCATCTGAAGTACCACAGAGACTGCATTCGATCAGTATGAAGCTTTAGATGCAGATCCTGATGCAATTTCTCTCTGTTGTTACAAGATGATGAAAAAAGTGACTGCATCCACCCACAGCTCTAGCAGCCGAACGAGAGGGAGTAAAACACAACTGCCACTCACCGCTAAGCCATGTTGCCTTAGGGTCGTGTGCCTGGAGCTTTCCATTGAAGATATCCTCAATAGTGACTTTCTTTTTGGAGCCCAGACTGCCATCATCACCTGTGAACAGAAGATTTGGACAATGTTACAAGAGCAGACTAGAAAAGGAAAGTTTGTCAAAGACAAACTGCTGCTGGACAAAGTTTAAAATGGCACAAATTCTTGAAAGGTTATAGTTTGAAGGTTATGTTTTTTTTGTGTTTTTTTTTTAAAGCACATCTAATTATATTTAATTTGCACTTGTATTAAACTTCAAATCATTGAAGTATATATTTAAAAAAAAAACTGTACTAGCAGATATAATATTAATGAAATAAAATGTGACTATAACCGACTTTCAGGACGGTTTCTTAACACACTTAGGTACACTTTTAAAAAGAGCTTTTGTAGTAATGTTTTTAATGTTGTTTATATGTTTATGTGGTGTTTTTAATATGCTTTAAGACAAACCATGTGCAAAATCATAAGTAAACACCATTGCTGAGTATTTTCTTTTTAAAACTTAAAGACAACTTAAAAACTTAAAACAACCTCGTTTGAAATTGTGTAACATTAGCAACATTATTAGCTGTCTGATAACATAGTCAAGCAAAAGGCTAATCATATTAGTTACCGTTATGTGTCCGATACCATTGTGCCGCGTTTACCTCAGTAAGTTGGCCCAGTGAATCTGTGAGCTGGTGTGAGTGAGTGGAGGCGGGGCTAATTAGCATATTCATGGTTCCGCGTATATTAAATGAAGGAAGGGTGTAGAGTTACATTCAAACTTTTCTAAGGCATGAAGAATTTTTTTATAGGATTTTTTTTTTTTAAATGTAATTTTGGTGATCAAAGATGAGTTTTAAGGGATACAATTATTTAATGTCAATTTAAACTATAATCCATTTTCATTTAATTGGAATTATCAAACAAATAAGTGTCTGAAAACATTACATTCAGCACTCAAGTATGTTCTTAAAGGGGACATATCATGAAAATCTGACTTTTCCATGTTTGGGTGCTATAATAATCCCCAGTGCATCTACCAACCCAGAAAACGTGAAAAGTGACAAGCCAGTAACTTTGTTTTGGTAAGCCTTCTCTGCAAGCCTGTCAAAAAAAAAGCCATCAGACTTCGCTCCCCTTCTGACGTGGAAAGGGATCTTATTATAATATTACCGCCCCTTAATCTGCACGTTTACAGCCACGGTGCCGACATTTGGTTTTCGCAAGCGACAACAGTGTAACAGTTCTAACGCAATGGCAAAAGTTCGAGCAAAGCATGCAAACTGTTCTGTCTTTGCTGCACAGACGAGCACAGAATACTATTTGACCAAAAAATGTCACAGCTGTCTTATAAAGACCTCAGGGAACTGTGTCAACTTGTATAAAAGTTAAAAATGGCGGTACATGCAAGCAGAGTGCGAATTACCCCACCGAATTACCCCACCAACGGAGGTGGTAAAATCATAATAGGCTAATGTATTTTAATAATAAGATAATTAAATGTGTATTTTTTTTAGATCATCATATAGCCTAATGTGTTTCCCAAATTTTTTTGTTGGTGGAGTTTGGTATCTCTAGGGGGGTCGGGGGGCATGCCCCCCCCCGGAAGAAAATGTTGTACATTTTAAAGATAAATTCATTCATCTGGTGCACTTTGAGTCACCCGAATCCACTATTAAAAATAAATAATCCACCCGCAAACCGCCTATATTTAGATATCTGCATCTGATCATCACATTACAATTATTCAAATTCTTAGTGTTAAGCATGATAATATGGTAACATATCACACTGAAGTCGGCTGATTTAAAATGAACATTTATTTAAAATAAAAGTTCTTCTTTTGGCAAAATTACATTTCCTTAATAGCCTAAACAGAGGCTTTACTCCATTCAAGCTTAAATTGTCAATGTTTCATTACATCACTGTTTGAAAACACTCAGAATAATTTTTTGTACCTTTATAAAGGGCATTTTGCCCTAATTTTATTAAATGTATGCTCCATCTTTCATTTCAAATTCTTAAATTTGATAAATATATTCAATTAAAATAATTAGACACTAGGCTGTTACCAATAAAATTAAATAATTTACATTGAAAAATTATAACTGTATTAAATTAGATTATTTTAAATATTTTTGAATATACAAATAAGGAATGTTGAAAAGAATGATACTTTATGAAACTAGCGTTTTGTCATTCAACGTTAACCCTTGCTTGAGAAGTTGAAGTCGTTCTCTATCTCCGTTGCTTCTAGCCACGGTGTTTAAAAATGGTACGGTCCACAATAGGGGTGTCTGAAATCGCTTTACATTAAAATGTTCCTACAGTGAAAATAGGAGTTGACTTGTATTGTAACTGTAATTATATTTTTTCACAATTTCAGAAAAATTATCTGACCCCCCCAAAACTGATATTTCTGTACCCCCTGTAATTCGAACTATGCATGCAAGTCGATGAATCAATGTAACTCCACAACAACTACATGCATGTATCCACTAACCATTCAGAAATGTCCATGTGCGTCTAAAACTTGCAAACTCTTCCTGAGTCTCTCTGTAAGGCTGCACTCCTCTACTGGTTATTTCTGGGATTTTGGATGAGTGAGATTATTGGCTTGTTTTGTTATTGCCGGAATATCTGAAGCTCGTGTAAAGGATCGGCCCTCTTCTGAATGGGGGCGGATCAGCAGCTCATTTGCATTTAAAGGGACACACAAATGGTGCTTTTTTGCTCACACCCAAAAAGGGGCAAATTTGACGAGCTATAATGAATGATCTGGGTGAAATAGAAATTTTACAGAAACATTCAGGGGACACCATAGATTTATATTACATCTTGTGAAAAGGGGCTTAATATGTCACCTTTAAGTGTATTATGTCTGTAATAATAAGTACTCTTTTTAAAAGTAAAGTGAACTTTTTCACAAGGGAACATATCTTTATAGATGGATAGATTTTAATGTTCAAACTTCAACATTTGAAAGTAACTCTGGAATTTGTATTATAAACTGTCTGTCAGGTCCCGTAAGACCACAAAAAATAAATAAATAAACAAACAAATCGGGGGAAAACAACAGTTGTTTTTTTCAATGTATATGCATAGCTCCCATTATATTGTCTGGCTTCTTGTCCCGTGAGATCTGGCTTCAGCAAACAACTCCCTCGCTAGTCTACAGGTCCACGACCAATTACTACAGCTGACACGATGCGGAGGGCGAGACTGGGGATCCCTAGTGTGTCAGATTCTATTTGGAGCTCTATTGATCTGCACACATTGATCTAATCAGAAAGAGTTTTTTTTTTCCCTCACCCACATTGTTTGTCTCCCTACCTAACAAGTATCTATTCAGAAGGAGTTTAACACTTTGCAACTGAACTCAAGGAGTACAAGCAAGAAAGGCATCATACAGATTACAGCTTTGAAATTTGCATTCGTTTTTATGGGCCTATTTTGGATATTTTTCTGCAAGCACCACTGAATCGCCTTCACCCTCAATTAGGAGAGTTACTGTAAAAATTAGCTCACTCATTTCTTGAGGCTACTCCCAATTTAGGCTCTCCAACAGTTGATACGTGTTTGCATACATCCTCTGTCACTGGTGTTTGAAGAAAAAAAAAATACTTAACTGAACTCCGGGGAAAAACGATGGCCCACTTTCCTTTTGATGAAATACAGTCGTAATTATACATGCTATACTAATTACCCTGGAAAATCATCATAATTGATCCTCCAACTTTGAGGAATATTTTGGCTGCAGCAGCTGCTTGGCATCTCTGTCTCTCATGCTTTAACAACACAGTTTTTCACTGGTACAATACCAGATAAACAATACCAGAAGTTCAAGTTAAATTATTCAAATCCAGTCACCCAAAGGAAAATTATTGCTCACGGGTTGCTCTCTCATAGCTTTTGAGACTTCTCAGATATGTTTATCTTTAGTTAAGCATCAGCTTTATCAAAAACAAAAACAGAATTAAAGGAGAACTCGGTAACTCTAGCGAACTCTAGTCACTTCTTCGCTGATTTTCCCTTTTGTTGTCGCATGTTTTCCCCACGAGCTCCCCCTACAGCTGTGGGGGGGGGGGGGGGGGGGGGGGGCGTATATTTCACAACACAGTCGTAAAAAACTCATTTGCGGCGGCCTCCTCCCCCTCTCTACCGCTGCTCATGTGCGTTTGTTTTGATCGGAGCAAGCCAACTGTATCGCGTGGAGCTATGTCTACCGAGGTGGGTAATTTGGTAATACATCATACATGCGTGTGTGTTTATGTCGAATTGCCGTAAAGCAATTTGTGTTTCGCGCTCATTCTCGTTCTAGTTCTCGCTTATCACGAGACTTCCAATTTCTAACTTGCCGGGACGGTAGTGTTCCAAGTTGCAAGGTTGGTTTTCCGCCTGGGAACGCTGGGGGAGCGGGGAAAGTCACCAATATCACCAGAACAGGTTGTTTAACCATCCAAATGATTTCTAGACAGTTTTATTAAGTTAAAAAAGTTACCAAGTTCTCCTTTAAATGAGCCAATTGTTGACATACAGTATATGAAGAGTTCAGAGCTATAAAATGAATGTGTAAAAAAAGTCTGAGCGCAGTTTGTGACATTGTTGAGAGATCTCTTCTCAAACTCTAAAAGCAGCGTTTCCCAACTTTTTTTTACTCCAGCACTCCAAAGGCCCCAAAGATATTTCTGGTACCGTAATGACAAGCTACTCATTTATAAGCTTTTTATTTTTATTTACAGAAAATAGGAGTAATATTATGTGATGTTTTGCCAAATGCTTCATGACTAAAAATATTACAGTTTAAAAATGTATGCTCAATAAGATTTTAGCGTAACTTACATTATAGTCACATTATTGATTGGAGGGATAGCTTTGGTCTAAACTAGTACACAAAACAGATTACTAAAATAAAATATGAAATTGCACAGACCTACACATATTTACCAGCATAATGATCATTTTACCAATAGAGTTTATAATATGAGAGAGATATAAAGATCTAATAAATGCAGTTTTATGTATAGAAATACTCAGTTCAGGAGTGTCAACACATCTACATTTTGATAAATTATTAGACTTGTAATGTTGTATTAAGTGTTGCATTATTACATCTCATACTTGGTGTGAGTAGAATGACGGAGGTGACGATCAGAGAGCAGATGACCAGGATGACCAGCAGGGCGATGGCGATTCCTTTCCAGTTCCTCTGGGGAGGGCTACTCCCAACCAGCTCCTGAAAACACAAGCACAGACATTTAATGGCAAAGCAACTGAATTTTCATTGTTAGAATTCTCTTGAAAATAAAGGTACTTTATTTGCATCTATAAGCCAGCTCACACTGCACCGACAGACGCTGACCAACGTCGACAATTACAAGATTACAGTACATCACATCACAGACATTCCACGACACGACAAACACCGATTCAACATGTTCAATGGAAGAAAACGATGAGCCGACCAATGGCAACAGACGGTGACGGGTAACACACTGATCTGACAAAACTCAAAGTTGCCTCCTGTCTCCATTTGTCGGTGCAGTGTGAATTGGCCTCAAGGTTCCATTAGGAATCTTTAACATCCATGGAACCTTTCCATTGTACAAAAGGTTCTTTATAGAGGCAATATTTTCTTCAGATTATTAACATTTTCTTTACACTAAGGAAAAATTTTTTATTTTAGGAACTGTTCACTGAAAGGTTCTTTGAGGAACCCAAAAACGTTCTTCTTACGGCATCTCTGTGAAAACCCCCTTTTGGAACCTGAAGCACTGTCTGCAAAAGACCTGACAACTATCCCATCCCAAGCCCCTTAAACCATCACAAATCAACAAGGGAATTTCCTTAATTCATGTATTTATTTAAAAACAATAATTATTTGTAATAAATAAAAATACATCTAAGAAAATGACATGATACAATAATAAAATAAAATTCACAATACAATACAATAATGAAATTAATACATATTTACTTTACCATTTTTTACTTTTCTTTTAAATAATGACAATATGTATGTGATACAGGCTCATACAACTTAAAGGGGTGGTTGATTATGATTTCACTTTTTTACTTTAGTTAGTGTGTAATGTTGCTGTGTGAGCATAAACAACATCTGCAAAGTTACAATGCTCAAAGTTCAAAGCAAAGGGAGATATTTGCTTTTAAAGAAATCGCTTTTTAAGGACTACAACAAACAGCTGGTAGGGACTACACAACATTCCTCCAGGGTTAGTGACATCACCAACCCTAGAATTTACATAAACCCCGCCCCCGGAACACGATTTATAGATTATCAAGACAGAATATGCTAATCAATGACTAGAAGATAACTACACATAAGCTACATAAATTCATCAACTAACCATTCAGAAATATCCTGTTGCTTCTACATGTTGTCACTTCTTCTTGTGACTCTCCATCATTGTCTGACTCTGGTTTGAACATTTTCAGTGCATGTCGGTGTGAGGTAAAAGGACACAAGCTCTTGAAGCTCCGCCCTCTGTGCCGGGAGAAGCAGCTCATTTGCATTTAAAGGGACAGACACAAAACGGTGCGTTTTTGCTCACCCTCAAAAAGTGACAATTTTAACAGGCTATATAAAAATACCTGTGGGATATTTTGAGCTAAAACTTCACATACACACTCTGGGGACATCAGAGACTTATTTTACATCTTGTGAAAAGGGCATTATACCACCCCTTTAATTAAAGCAATTTAGATATGTTGATGAGCCAAAACATTATGACCAGTCACAGGTGAAGAGAATTGTTGATCATCTCCTAACAAGGCCACATATTAGGGTCTGAGTAGATTAGATAGTAAGCAAACAATCAGTTCTCATGATCAACGTGTTGGATGCAGGATAAATGGGCAGGAATAAAGATCTAAGAGACTTTGACAAGGGCCAAATTGTTATGGCAAGGTGACTGGGTCAGAGTATCTCTGAAATGGCAAGGCTTGTGGGTTTCTCCCGGTCAGCAGTGATGCGAATTTACCAACAGTGTCCGAGGAGGGACAACCACAAACCAGTGACAGGGTCCAAATTAGATACAATATGAAATTAGAATTTTCACTTAACATAAAACGAAAAACATTCTGTCAGTCAATGTTTCATTTAGTTTACTAGAACAGCTTTGAAAGACCTTAAAGGTCCCATGACATGAAATTTCCACTTTCTGAGGTTTTTTAACATTAATATGAGTTCCCCTAGCCTGTATATGGTCCCAAAGTTTCAAAAAAATTTTATCGGTGTAAATCGAGCTTTTGCTATTTTTCTCTGCCTTTGAGAAAATGGAAGCTCAACCAGGCTGATCTTGAATCTCCTCCTTATGACGTCATAAGGAGAAATGTTACCTCCCCTTTCTCTGCTTTGCACGCCCAGAGAATATTTCTCGCCCATGAGAAAATGAGCTAGGAAGTAGAACGCGCGTGCGCGATTTTAGTTTGTCCACGAGAGATATCATGGCTTTTGAGCGAGCGAAGCATAATAATTGCTCAATAATTGGATGTACAAATGAACATCGAATGGTCAATACAGAGCTGGGCTTGAAGTCAACAAATTATAAGTGTGTTGCTTTCCTGTTTATGGTTACCTAGCTTCTTACACGTAGGCTGTGTCTCCCTGTCACATTAGCTATGCAGTTACTCGCGCTAATGTAAAGGTAGACAGCATCAAGTATGTGTGTGAATACACACACTGTAACGCGAGTGTTGTACATTTCTTTGTTATTTGGATAACCGTTTTCCTGTTGGTTATATGGCGCGCGCGATATCCGCATTTCAAGATCGCAGAGCTTGATGTAATTGTAATAAGATAAATTACAGACGTTACAGATCTCTCATGAAAAGGCAACAGTAGGTTCGCGTTAGCTACATGATAATAACTATAAACCATCCGAATAAAGTACCGTATCCAGACATAATATTTTTAACTAACCATTCGGAAACGTCCTGCTGGAGCCGCTGAGTTGCAACTTCTTCATCCTTTGCTTCTCCATCTGGATCAGATTCTGGGTCAAACTGAAATGCTTGAACGACAGCGTGTCTTCGTGCCATTGCAATATATCCAACATAAACAAACACGCATGGTATCGTTGCGCAAGATGGTCAAGGCCACACCCACCCTCCACCTTGCGCCGCCTTTCTCCTCCTCATTAGTATTTAAAGCTACAGACACCGAAACGGCCCGTCTGAAGGAAGCTCATTCTGGGACTGGCTTGTAGTGGCTATAATTCTGCACCGAGGCTGAATTTTTGGAAAGAGATTTCAGATACAGTACTAAGGACCACTAAGGACTATATTAAAGCCTACAGAAAGTAGCATGTCATGGGACCTTTAATGTTTATTGCTGTCTTTCTAAAAATATGCATCATATTTTCTGATATGTACTAAAAATAAACACCAGAAGAAATAATAAAACCTAAAATCATGTCTGCCATCAGTAAAACTAGCTAGTATGTTTTCTGCACATCAACACTATTCAAAATAGCATTTTACTTTTAGCGAAACCGAACAAAAGAGGTTTAAACCCAAAAACCATGACTTTTTGATTAGACCGATATAAAAATGCACAAAAAATTACACACTTGTTTGTTTCACATCTTTCAATGTGGTAAAAATCACTGTAACACACCATAACCACACCTTATTCCTTTACTGTGCCTATGCACGAATTCGTGTGTAAATAAATCATGATTCATCAGTAACTTTTGTACTAAAATCTATTCTAAATTTACACACACAAAAAAAAAAAAAGAAAAAAAAAAAGAAATAGGAACCCCCGAAAGCATACATGCACAAAAATGAGATACAGGTGGTTTTATAAATGTGAAATAATTCATGCAATTATTATTGAATGAGACCCACTGATTTGAGTGTCTTGCTTTAATGTCTGAGAGTGGGTTTATAAATCATGCCTTTGGCTTATTTCAAAAACAAGAAAACAGTAACACACAGCAGTTTGCTTTAATTACAATACGCAATAACACCATTTCATCTGATCCCAATGAAGTAAAAAATATGATGCGCTCAAACGCCTCTCTATCTAGTGCTCAATTAAAGCAGCCCATTGCTATGGGAACATTTGCAAAACTACTGAAACTGAAACAGCACCTCTATTGAAATGTCATTACAGCAGTGATGATAATAATGCAGATGCATTGAGAAAAGACAAGCCACAAACATACAGCAATTGGATGTCAACACACCATTACAACTATATTGCTGAAATCTATATTTGTCCAAATAAACTGCTATAGTGTTTATTTGCTAAACTGACTTTCATAAAGGCAGTAGTGATTCCTTTACTGAGCCTAAAATCAAATCAAAGTATAATCCATGAGGCGTGAGTGAGGTGGTCACCTCAAATGAAATAGGGTCTATATGGTCTATTAAAATGATAATATTGTGCTGGCAGGGATTGCATTAATATATGCTAAACCCCTTAGCTGTACACAGGGCCACATGGAATGTGCAGAAAACTCAGACAATGTTATATGTTATATTATAAACATTTAAGCTATTTTATTTATACTTTCAGCAACCAATAAGAGCATAGTACTCTCTTTTCTAACAGGCTTAAACATCATCATGGCTTCGGCACAGTTTGATTAATGGTTTTCCGTGACTTTTCAGTCACTTTTCCAGTATGTTTCTGAACTTTCTGGATTTTGTTTCAAATATGAATAATATTTTAGTCAAACTATGTTAAACTCCTAATGTTTTTTTTTTATGCCTTTTCATTTTCTTAATTTTTAAAACTTCCTTGTTAAATTTGTTTTATGAATTTGAATTTAGAAATATGCCCATCACAGAAGAGGTGTATTCAAGTTGGTTATGTATGAATTAGCTATTTAAATTTTTGAATAAATAAAAAGATTTTAAAATTCAATTGCTAAAAAGTGACAGTTAAGACATTTATAATGTATTATAGACATTATAGATTTTAAAATGTTTATTTCAAATAAATGTTGTTATTTTTAACGTTCTATTTGTCAAAGAATCCAGAATTTTTTTTATCATGGTTTCCACAAAAATGTTAAGCAGCACAACTGTTTTCCACTTTGATAATAATAATAAAAAAAAAATTCTTGAGCAACAAATCAGCATATTATAATGATTTCTGGAGGATCAGATGACACTGAAGACTGAAAATTCAGCTTTGCCCTCAGAGGAATTAATTACATTTCAAGATATTTCCAAATAGAAAACAGTTCAACATCAAATAAATGCCACATTATTAAAATCTTACCGACCTCAACATTTTTAACAGAAGTGTATGTCTGATAATAATCCTAAACAATTCCCTCATGAAATGGCCTTGAGTGGCTCATGAAATAAGAATAAGTAATTTCTCATAATTAGCTGGTTTAGAATACCAATCATTGTTTTACCAGCTTGCTCCAAGGACAGCCTCAAATATGCCTCATGAACTGTTCCAGTAAAACTGAAGGTTGATTGTCTCCATTACCTCTGCACACGAGATGACTCCCCGAACAGCCTCCTGCTCTCTCTGACAGCTTACATTTCAATTTACACAGATGAGTTCAAAAATATAACAGATGAAATATCATCACCTTGAAAATATTGCTTTTGCAAACCCTAAGAATGTAACTCATCCCACACCGTTTGTGATACACACATGAATAATGCCTAAGGTGTCATATTACTTCTCAAGGTGATCAGACTTAGATATTCACCGGGCGGATGATGAAACAGACCTAGCAACCATCTAATCTCTAAAAACCAAACTAGAATGCAATAAAAGCTACCCAGAGCACCTGGCAACAACTCACAAGACATTGTGACGGCTTTGTATACTGTAAAACAAATTCTGTTAAATTTACGATAAAAAACGGCAGCTGTGGTTGCCAGAAATTTACCGTAAAATATATACGGTAGCAAATTTGTACAAGTTTTACAGACTTGACTTAAATTTACAGTAAAAAAACATATTCACTATCTGATATAATGTTTATTTACCCACCTATTGAAGTACTATATCTGTTTTGTACCATTGTAATACACTGACAACCACCAATCATGAATCAAAGCTCATCACAAGCAGCTTTTCCACAAGAAAGTTAATATTATTCTAGAAGCTTTACAGTGTCACTCACACAAACACTAAACACCATCATACATGAAATTAAAAAAATGCAATAAACATTGATTTAACAACATTAAATGCAACATAAAATCCTAATATACATAACTGATTAGCAAAAACTACGAAAAAACTATGAAGAAATATATTATTTCAACAAAAATACATAAAATGTGAAGTGTCACGCAGGGAATTGTGAGAATGTCAATTTATCCTTTTCACTGTAAATTATACAAATTACATTAAATGTATGGCTAGATCTATCACAGTTATTCACCATATATACGGAAACTTTCTGTTAACCAATTAACCGTTTTCAGTCTTTTACCGTTAAAATCACGATCTTTAACAAGCTGAAGTTCATAAAGTGGTTGATGTGTGGACAAACAACCATATACCCGTTTGCATTTTATTCATATTTCTTAAAAAAGACCTTGAGAGTGTTAACATTGCGAATTCTCAAACCAAGCCAAGCTTTTTGCATGTGTGTAAAGTCTGCATTTATAAGCACGCATGCTGTTCAATCTAAAAGCAAAATGTTTATCTGAAACAAACAAAAGACGCAATGTCAAGGCAAATCAGGCGAAATCATCTTTAATTTCAAAATCCAATATTCTCAGCACTAAGGCAACAGCTGCGTGTTAAACTCATCTGAGATAAGAACGCTGTCTGTGATAAATAAAATGATGCAGTTGGTGCGCTTTGACTTGACGGAGAGAAATGCAGCATTGAGTCATCCGCTTGAGCTGGAACCCTCTAGTCAAGGATTTCAACTGAAAAATGTATTAATGAGCAATATCACAGAATATTATGGATGAGCTAATGTACAATGTTTTATCATCACCAATTCAATCTTTTTATTTCATGCTTTGAAAATGAAAGGGGTCCATGGGGAAATCAAACTATTAAATGTAGTACTATAGAGCCTTTAAAGTTTTTATTCATAAGAGGTATATCCTTTGTCATTACATTCACACACAACCACATCTTTAATTTCGTACACCTTCATCCAGTCAATCCAGTTCTTTCATAAATATTCTTCTCTTTTCCAGCAGCTGCTGATGGTAAATTACAATATACATTGGGAAATTAAATACATAATGGCATGGAATCCATTACCACTCATCCTATTAAAGAAAGGCATCCAAAAGGAATAAACAGGGGCCAGTTACATAAACATAGCCACTGAATTAAGACTGCCTTAAGACTAGGGTTGCCAACTTCAGAAAAGAAAAATGCGGGACAATCGTGGTTCTTTACAGGAAAATAAGGGACACTCAAAATATTTGTAGCTACTGTATCACACAGTATGTCATTTCAGGGGCCAGTTGCATAAACATAGCCATTATGTTAAGACTGTGTCTTAAGAACTAGTATGATCAAACAGAAGTTAGTTAGGAGTAATCAGTCTTACTGTTCGGTGTCAAATTAGACCAATCTATGTTTTTATGTTACTGACCTAAAAAAATGATTAACAGTTTTAAAGAATAAAATTGGATGACTAACTTGTAAGACTAGTCTTAACAGTTTATGCAACTGGCCACAGGTTTGTATGTGTTTAACATTTTCTCAGATATAAACACATTTGTTTTGCTTAACCTATTTATGTACAATTCAATTCTAAAACGAATTTTAAGGTCACACAAAAAAGTCACATTAGGCCTACACACAAACCATAGTTCAAAATAATAGCATTTATCTGAAATAGAAAGCTTTTGTAACATTACACACTATTTAAAAGAAATTAAAGAAAGTAATAGGCTAGCATACTTTTCCCTCAGGAAGATTTGGAACGGCCGTTTGCCGTTAGCGCGAGTCAGGATCGAACCGGGAGCGACCAGAGTGCAGGATTCTGTTCGCAAATCAAACAATTTTCCCCAAAAGAATAATTAAATCTCAATTTAGATTTTGTTATTCGTATGGTCTGATGCGCATGAGTGTGGGCTGTGATTGGATGATGCGGTGTCATGATCATTCTCAAGTGTCATGTTGCTGTTGTATCAGTCAGTGGTTAGATCAGTGTAGCAGTCTATTTAATCGGGACAAGGGAGGTCCCGTACGGGACAAATAAATTAGACCCAAAATACGGGACGTCCTGGCTAATTCGGGACAGTTGGCAACCCTACTTAAGACTGACCAACTAGCAGTAAGTTAGGGCTAATCATTCGTTTCAGATTCAAATTAGACCAAACTTCCTTTTTATGTCGCAGACAAAAAGATATGTCCAGTCTTGAAGAAAAAAGTTAGAAGAACTAACTTTTAAGACTAGTCTTAGCTGTTTATGTAACCAGCCACAGGTCTTAATGAATGGTGTGGTTTAAGGTTATTTCTGCACTACACCTGTGATTTATATGAGGTAGCAGGCATCTTAAAAATGGGTCATATTTTGAATAACCACATTTTTGATGTTCAACTGTAACTTTCAGAGCTCAAAACTTCATCCTCAGTCCAAACTAATTTAACAAATACATTTATTGATGCGCATCGAAAAAAGCCATGTGACTTTGCCTAAACAAGTGAAGTGAGTGTGACTGAATAATTTTCTAAGAAAAGAGCCATCGCAAATGTAGCTCTGGTTATTCTGTTTGTGTACAAGGTAAAGGCAATCATCAAAGATTAAAAACTGGGAGTAAAAACACATTTCAACAACTGTTTGAATCTAAATATATTTACTGAATCACTAAATGTGAATCAGTTGAGTGAATGATTCAATGACTCGCAAATTTATAAGGGCAGTCACTTGGTTCGTTCCGGAATAAATCAGTGTGTCACTGGCATAACAATGTAACCGACAAAATGCCCAATGCACTTAACTGCATATACTATATTACTTTAAAGGTGTTTGGGAATCCGAACCAAACGTTGTCTTAATGTAGTCATTGTTTTAAAATACACAGGGATTTAATGCTTGGAAAAAACCCTTCTGAACTTTTCAGATACTTCAGCCACATAGAGGATGACCACATGGTTTTTACAGACACTACTGTAACACACCTTCTCTCTTGATTGTTTCTCCTTCCTTTTTCCACATTCCTTCAGTGCATATTTAATGTAGTTATTTTCTTGTCCTCCAGCTTCAGTATATATGGGTATACTCTCTGCTCGATATTGCAAGATGCAAATCACACCCAGAGAACTTGAAGTTTAAATCCACTGAATTGATCTGCTTGGATAATGAAGATATATCCTGTCTCTTGATCTTCACCCACATATCATCTCACATATCTGAACCAATGGCTCGGGACCTCCCCCATGTAAGTGACCAACTCTTTTCTCTCTACCTCTTCCAGGTTAGCCATTATCGATGATACCGGAGAACCCATCGCACATCCACTTATGTATTTTTGGCAATCCATTACAAGTTGTGGTTTCTCTGGGATAAAGGCGAAAATATAATTTGCAATCTATCACTTCTCGTTTCTCTAATGACTGTAAATAACTTCTAACAATTTTCTTATACTGACCAGTGGGATCACATTTTAACATTTCAAATGCATTACTGTCATTGAGAAGTGTACGTTTTAATGTTGTCCAGTGATTGTTAAATAAAGATTCACAAACGTCAACACTGTTTCCCTGAAGCAATTAAAAACCACTGAAAACTGGCAGTAAACCGACGAGACGTGATATTCCCAGTTACTGCATGCTGTCATTTCATTATCCAGGGGGATCAGCACTAATTTTGTGACCGTTTGTGCTGAACAAAGTAAAAAAATTATATACTGCAAATAGCTTTATTTCTGGAAATGAAAAACTTAAATATGATATATAATTTATCAAACAATTTGTGTTATATATTTATTTAAGTGTAATATATAATTCAATATATTTTATATTTATTATATATCATATATAATACAATTATATCTATATTAAATATAATATAAATGTTTGCAGAGGGCGATGCTAAACTGCTTTGTTCAGTTAAGACAACAAAATCAAATAAAACTTCTGCTATAATAGTGATTTTGTAGTGTAAATTGAAGAACTCTGCATTGTTAAAAATAACCAAACAAAGCAACAATCAAATGCATACAAACATTTCTGACTAACAAGTTTACGCTTACCGTACACTCAACCTACAATAAATCATCAAGGGCTTTCAAACTTTTGAGTTTTCAAAATAATCCCTTTTGTAGTAGCTTGTTTGTCTATTTGACAAACACAGAAATCTGTGTTGTCCCATGAGTGCGAATGCAATTGTCCAACAAAGCACAGACGCAAAACAGATGAAAACATTCTCATCTTGTACAGCAAGAGGGATTTAGTTCTTAGGGGCTCAGCAAGAGACTGCGCCTGCATTAAGAAGATTTCCACAGGGATCCGTGTGAAAGGAAGAGGTTTCTGAAAAATTCTCCAAATGAAAATCAAGATTGTATCTCTGTACTTCTGAACTACAATCTCAACTTCTGACCTTTCGATTGAACGCAAAGCCTCACCTTATGTGAGATTACAGAACCTCTGACAGTCTGAGATGAAGTTTATTCCCTGTGGGTTTTCCATGAAACATACGCCTATTAAAAACTTCTCAAGCCCAGTTTTCTAGTACACAAGGGTAAAAAAAAAACAAGGTTTAGTTACTCTTGCTATAAGGATAAAACATTACAAACCTCATCCATGGTTCGGTATTCCTCAGTATGAAGGTTTTGTTTTTGCTCCCTCAGAAGAACAAGGACAGAAACTCGTCATGAAGGATGAAATGTATCTTTCCTGATCTCTTGTTTCCAGGGGAACCAGGGAAAGAGATGACAATGGGCAAAGGAGAGTGAGAGTGATCGCCGCAGTGACAAAGCTGGATAGAACGACGACTGGCATCAGTGATGTCAATCTACTGATGCTTCACTGAAATACAAACTGTCACCGCCCAGCAGGACAGGTGGATCTTTTAAGCCTTATCGGATGGGATTTCCTAAGTGTCCTTGTAGGGACACAGCACAGCTGAATCAGAGGAAAATTACTCACCAATGCTGTTGGATTCAATCTAATCTAAAGGGTGCTTGTAAAACATAGATTCAACTGCTTTTGCTTCAGCATCCAGATTTTGAATTAGAAATATATTATGTATTCTATTCATGTGGTTGTGTTTCATACAGTAGTGATCGTCCATCCTATTCCCTTCAAAGACTTTGCCTCCCTGCTAAAAAAATCCAGCATAACACAGCATGAATTGTTGGTCCAGGCTGGTTTATGATACTTTAGTTAGAGCTGGTGTAGCGCTGGTCTAGCTGATGGACCACCAGCATGCAAAATATACTTTATGCTGGTGACTGGCAAAGCTGGAGTATCAGAGAGCTGAAAAGAGGAGGACTAAAAAAATACTGGTCACTTGGAACTCACTTTAAATGTCATTCTTACTGGAAATTCTGTTTGGAACAAACATTTATGCCATCTGAAACGTAGTCACAACGCTTGACATAACCTGTCGTAAAAAAAAAAAAAAAAAAAAAAAAAAAAACACACAACCATTCAGAAACATAAAGTACTAACATAAATCAGATTTTAATCCGATTTCAAACCACCTACAAATGTCACTGAATCAGGTTTTTAACTGTATATCATGAGTTGTTCTTGACCGGACTACAAAAAAACGAAGCAGATTTGAATTGGGTTGGCATTAGACCCATTTTTGAGTTGTGACCCACCAGGGACTCTATTCATTAGAGTTTGTAAGGCTCAGTGTTATCTTAAAATTATTTACATTATATTATATTATGTATTAATATATTTTGATTATATATTTAAGAATTAATATTTGTGTAAGTTTTGGGAATTTTCTTATAAGTTTTTTTTTTTTTTTTTTTGCTTTTCATTTTTGTGTGTGTAATTTTAGTACTTCAACTATTTGCCTAGACAACATTTATTTTACTAATATATTTTTTAAGTTTAAATCTTTAAGTCTTTTCATCTAATATTTATATTTGATTTGATTTCAATTAATACAAATAATTTTAAATCGTTTTTGATTTAGTTTTAGTTAACAATAACACAGGTCAGGTTACCTTTTTTTCAATTATAATACATTTTTGCAACAAAAAATTAATTCTGCCATTAACAATATAGAGTATGACATGGCTACAAATTTAAAGGGGACATAACAGTTTCTGCCAATCTCATGTTAATCTTGAGTACCTATAGAATAGTATTGCATCCTTCATATATCTTTGAAAAGAGTCTTTCGTTTTATTTATCACAAAAGACAGATACGCTGTACTGAGTCTTTCCAAAGGCTTCCGTAACGCGCACTTGCACGTTGATGGGCGCACTCTTGCTCTCGCTCTGGTTGGACGTATAACTGAGTATTTCTGTGCTAAATACACTCCTTCAAGATTCGTATTACTTACATAATAAGTTTACATACTCGGAAAAAAAACTTTCCGAAACGTATACGAATCTTGAAGGAGTGTATTTGGCACAGAAATACTCCATACGTCCAACTTGTTTTAAAATTTGAGAATCCAACTCTTTAACAGTGTAAATAAGTCAGAATGCATGAAATAGCATTAGACATCCCCTTTAAGGAAATCCGAAAATGCATATTAATCTAAAATCTGTGTTATGGTTTTGAGAGTGTAATATTTAAAAGTTAACTGGGCCAGTTTTAATCGGTCATTGGGTGGCTTTTAGCTCAAGTGATTGTTCCACATCAGCAATATGAAACAGTCTCCATACACATCAAGGATGAATCTATGTCAAGCCATTAATATATAATCAATGTTAAGTTCTAAATTAAGAATGCATGCAGTCAGAGGATCAGATTCAGGGCTAACCGGTCAGACAGCCGTCTGATGTCATTCAAATGAAACAACATCCTGCTGGAAAATTGGAGGATCTTCTGTGGAGACACAAATAAGTCCAATAGGTGCAATTAGCCCATTGACACAGGGGTCAGAGGGTCCTTTGAAAGAGATGCCACAGCAGGACATGTGACACAATAATAGGCCAGGTCTCTGTCTGTGATATAGTTCAGACTGAAGAGGCGACTGAGAGCTTTTGAACTTATAATTGAACAGACACAATCCCTCTCGATTGTGCATGGAAAATATCACAATTTCCATGTTTGGAGCAGAAGTATATGGAGCGTCCATACACTAAAGAGGAAGCATCATTGTGTTGTATATTACATCCTGTCTGTGCACAGCAGCTGTTAAATGATACGGCATCTGTGATGTTCCACCCACGCATTAAAATCTATTTATTAACCTTAAGGGCATCTGCATCAGGCACTCTGTTGTACTGTTGATGTGCTACTGTGTTTGTGCTTCACTGATCTGCCGTTGTAATGGTGAGAGCAGATCAGTCGTTTAATTAGGAGGTGCTAATTAAAGCTGCCCTTCTCTTCTGTAATCTCACCTATTACCAGCAACCCCTTCTGTCGGCCTCAAGGAGTCAAAATGCTGGGTTTTGCCAAATAAGCTGTTATGTTAAGATGATGGAGGAAGATTTTTTTAACCAGTAATTATAAAGTATAGTAAAAAAAAAAAAAAAAAAAAACTATACAATTACAAATGCTATAAGTGTTAACTAAAATTGTTTTCAGCTTTTAGTAAAGCTGAAATTAAATAAATTTAATATAAATAGAAAAAAAAAAAATGGTTTTATACATGTTATTTTTTGATGGGACTGACGTTATGACGTAGTGACCACTAGACTGTAGAGCTTTTCTTTCGTATTTTTTCTCTCTCTTATATTTGACTCTCTGTTCTTGGATTACAACCTCAATTTGTGTAAATTGATATTTGACCTTGAGTGTCATTGGAAAGAGTTATGAGTTTTTTTCCCCCTTCAGTTTAAAGAGGACAAGAAAATCTGACTTTTTCCGTGTTTAAGTGATATAATCGGATGAAAAGTGACAATCCAGTTACTTTGTTTTGGTAAGCCTTCTCAGCAAGAATGACAAAAAATAAGCCGATCAGATTTTGCTCCTCTTCTGACGTAGGAAGGGGATCTTATTATAATATTACCGCCCCTTGATCTGAACGTTTCCACCCACCGTGCCGAGTCCGACATTTGGTTTTCGCAAGCGACAACAGTGTAACAGTTCTAACGCAATGGCAAAAGTTCGAGTAAAACATGCAAACTGTTCTGTCTTTGCTGCACAGACGAGCACAGAATACTATTTGACCAAAAAAATGTCACAGCTGTCTTATAAAGACCTCAGGGAACTGTGTCAACTTGTATAAAAGTTAAACATGACGGTACATACAAGTCGATGAGATAAATCAATGTAACTACATGCATATATCCCCTAACCATTCAGAAACGTCCAGGTGCATCTAAAAGTTGCAAACTCTTCCTGAGTCTCTCTGCAAGGCTGCACTCCGCTACTGGTTATTTATGAGATTTTGGATGAGAGAGATTATTGGCTTGTTTTGTTATTGCCGGAATATCCGAAGCTCATGTAAAGGATCGGCCCTCTTCGGAGCGGGGAGCAGCAGCTCATTTGCATTTAAAGGGACACACACAAAAAGGGGCAAATTTGACAAGATATAATAAATGATCTGGGGGTATTTTGAGGGTATTTCAAAGACACATTCTGCGGACACCATAGATTTATATTACATCTTGTGAAAAGGGGCATAACATGTCACCTTTAAGTTACTGGGTGTGACTCTTTTCTATAGGGACTCCATTTGTCAGTCTTCGAACTTAACGGTGAACATGACTGACAGATAGGGAACGTCTTCGTAACTGATGTAAAGGGAACGGAGGGAACAAGACGTTATGTCCTTCCTGCCACAACCCTGAACCACCCCACTGAATGAAAAGCATCTCGGCTCCTCAGCATAAAACTGAATGAGTGGATGCGTGTCGCCATCTTATTTACCCGTATGTACGGGGAAGTGGCTTAGCATGCAAATTCCATTTGCCATTTTTCTACAGATCAGAGGTGATTGGGGCTCCCAAGTGAGACCCAACCACAGGTCTAGTTCATCACATTAACTATGAACGAGATCCTCTAACATTTCACAACACATTTTGAACAGTTTATCTATTGTGTTATCATTTTAAACCTAATAAATGGTTTGCTTGAAAAATGTTCTTGTGCTATCTTTAAAATAAATGACGCTTGGTTTGATATTTTGATATATAGACCTTCGAGAAAACATCAAAATGAGATCTCACAAGAAATCTACTGCAGGGCATAATATGCCACAGACTTGTTTGCTTGTAATTGAAATGTTATTGATTTTGGGATGACCTTTGCAGCAGCTGAGTGTTTTATTTTAGGCAGAAGACAAACACCAGTGCTTGCAGCAATATAAGCTTTCTGTCATCCATCATTTATCTGTTAGCTCACCTAGAATTTGTTTGTATCATTATAGTAACCATGAGAGATGTTCTAGATTTGTTTCTTGTACCCTACAACCTGAATTAAAAGTTTTGCTGCAACTGAGGAAGCAGTAGGCCTATTCATTGTCTGATTCCCGGACATTCTCCAACATTTTAAATGACCAGTGAACAAACCACAACACATTCCTAACCATGAGCAACCATTGAGAAGCTTTTCACATTGTAACCGGTCAGAGATCTCTTCATCATATTGAGGCCGACATGCTAAGATGCTCAAAAACAAACTCAAGTATGAAATTTTATATGGACAGTAATACAAATCCTGTCATTATTTACTCACCCTCATCATGTCTTTCTTACAGCCATATGGTATTATTTTTTCATGGAATATAAAAGGAAAATTTTAAAGGATTTTCATGAAGCTATTTTTTATATATAGCCTACAGACAGTGTAGACCATATATGTCCAAACAGAACAGAACAAGACAAAACGTAAAACAGAATGAAACAAAAGACAAACCATAAAAGTAGTCTCTAAAAGTAGTATGTCCCATGCACTATTTTCAAAGTCTTCTGAAGCCATATGGTGACTTTTCTGAGAAATAGAGTGAAATTACAGACATTATTAATAGATAATTTTCCCTTTAATGAGAATCACTCCCAATGAATCACAGAATCATGAGTTGATGAACTCGAGCACCGGAACAGAAACCAAATCACCTGCTTCCTTGACAAGAATTGGCTTTTTTTGGATGAACTATATCCCTTAAATACAAAATAAGTGGAATGAATGATATTAAGTAAAAAAATTGCTGATGATAATAATAATAAAAGATTAGCTTTTATAACATGTACAACAATAATACCTGTTCTGCCACCAGATTTATATTTATCTGTCCACAGGAGTATTTACTTGTTTTTTGAAGGATAAAAAGATAGCACCAAGATATTTAAGCTCCCACGTTGAGTTCTTTCATAATTCATAATGAGTTTTTTTATAACATCGCTGTGCATGTGATTGTAAATCACTTGACGTACCCTTTTCACAAAGGAAAGTAAACAAATAAATGAGCAATATTTTTCAGCTGGTGGGAGGTGCTGATGATATTTCAGTGTAATGTACTGCAGAAAAAAAAGCTAACATGATCCTACAATCATTTTAAGTAATATAAATACACCTAATGGGCAAACTAGGAAACAACAAAAGAGAAAACATGAAATGATGGAGGACAAATGAAAGCTATTGTTACAGCACTCACACGTAAAGCAGCACAGTTCCACTTTATCACAGAGTATGATTCATATGAATGCAGAAATCATAGGCCAATCTTTGTCTCAACACCCGCCAGGCATGTTTCACTTCATTTCCCCGAGGTCATCAAGTGACATATTGTTATGTCATAATGGGATATCACTTTCCCACCAATTTATAAATGCTTTCACTGTTAATAATCTTACGTTTCTCCGTTCTGACAGAAAGCACTCCATTTTATTATAAAAACATCAGCGAGCGAAGATGCACGAGGCATCTGAAACAATATCTCCGACGCTCTCTTCTGACAACACCATATATTTAGCCTGCAATAACATGATCACCTTTTATCTTCCGTCGTGTCAAATCTGACAGCAACAGCATTCGTGGAGGAAAGCACTTAAGTGCCATCTGTGTGTGAAGGACACTTTACATCTGTGAAATAGACAGGATAGTTGATTGGCACATCAACACCAACAGATAAATGATGCATAAAAGAGACCATATTTAATAGACCCATTATAATCATCTCAATCAAGATGACAGGTCTGCAAAAAAAAATGTATATTAATATACACACACCATTCAAAAGTTAAGGTTCAGTTGTTGTTTGTTTGTTGTTGTTGTTTTTAAATAGGGTGCATTAAATTAATCAAAAGTTTCAATAAAGACATTAATCATGTTTCATAAGCTCCAAATAAATGCTGTTCTTTTGAACTTTTTCCACACAATTTCCACAAAAATAATCAGCTCAGCTGTTTTCAACATTGATAATAATAAGAAAAGTTTCCTGAGCATCAAATCATCATATTAGAATTAGGGCTGGGCAAAAAAATCGATTTTTCGATTAATCGTTTTTTAAAATGTGGTCGATTCAAAATCGATTCTCAAACGCCAAGAATCGATTTTTTTCCATCTTTATGTATTAGTTTTCCTCCACTGTTCATAGGCTTGCAAACTCAATTTTATAGCTAATGCTGTGAGATTGTATGGTAGTTTTATCTAAATCATAAAATAACCTCAATTAGTGCTGCACGTTTAATCATATCGCAATCGCTATGACAAGCCTATACGCAATTAGGCTATATGACCAAAATGCTGCCAAAATGCTGTCGTGACTGTGACAGAAAAACTTGCGATGATATCGTGCGTGCGCACAAGACAGCACAGAATAGAATTATCTTTCACGCTTGAACGAAGAACACACACAATTATGCCAAAATTTATTTTTGTCGAGTATCTTTATAACATAAGAGCAGTCTTATGACGAACGTGAAGAGTTGTGCCTCGTGAGAGAATGAGTCCGCGTGTGAGTTCCGCGTCTCTGTCAACAGCGGCTGGTCTTAAAGGGACAGTACACTGTAGCCACTAATTATCTCTGTCATTTAAGTTAATCAAAGAACAAAGAGAACAGAGAAAAACACTCACTGCTCTTGAATAAAGAACTTTTGTAACTTTGATTAGTCAATATATAATTTATAATTAATGCAACACAGACTGTTTGATAATTTTATTCAATTTCTATGGCCTAGCTGTTAGACAGGAAGGGCACATATTATATTATATGCAACGTTTTTATATGTGGGTTTATGTGAGGATTGTTAACCTGTTTGATCAAGACATGCGACTGTTCTGACTTGTCCAATTTTCAGCATAAATTTTTCATCTTGCATCAAAATCCTGTCTATTCATTGTATGCATTTGAAATATAGAGTTGGGTTCTGTTTTAATGTACCCAAGTGTACCTAAAATAAAAAGAGTTTAATATACAGGTTTGTAGCTCTTAATTTCTTTTTATTAATTAAACACTTGAAAACTTGTTCACTTTTTTTTCTTTTCTTTTTCTTTTTTTTAATAAATATAGGATTTGTATTTAATATTCATTGAGTGAGTCGAATCGAAATTAATTTAGAATCGAAATTGGAAAAATCGAATCGAGAATCGAAATCGAAAATCGAATCGAGAATCGAAATCGAAAATCGAATCGAGAATCGAGAATCGAAATCGAATCGAATTAGAGCTTGCGAATCGAAATCGAATCGAATTGTAACATCTGAATCGATACCCAGCCCTAATTAGAATGATTTCTGAAAGATCATGTGACACAGAAGACTGGAGTAATGATGCTGAAAATTCAGCTTTACCATCACAAGAATAAACTAAATTTGTAAATATATTAAAATACAAATATATTTCTCAATATTACAGTTTTTACTGTATTTTTGGTCAAATAAATGCAGCCTTGGTAAGCATAAGAAAGTTTTTTTTAAAACATAAATAAATATGATTAATATTAACTTTTATATAATTTTTCTCACTACAAGAAACAAATAACAGAACTGTTGCAGAAGTGTTGCAGAACAGAACTGAATAAATCAGAGCACATTTATGACTTGGAGTAATATGAATCATGAAGCAATCTGCTACATTGCTGAAAGGAACTGACCAAATGTCTAAAAACAAGATTTACATCCTGTGGCAGCAGAAACAGCATCTAGTGAAGACAAGTTGTGATTTGTCTCATAGATGATGGAGGGAGGTAGAAAAATAGCTCAAACTGAGATGGTTGAGAATGAAAGCTCCTAACGGAATATTATTAGTGCTGTTTGCTAAGGCAACTATGAGCTAGAGTTAGGGATATGCACAAACTCACACGGTTTGTACATGGGGACATGCCACCTCAAATCCTGTTGAGCAGAGGTGTACTAACTATTAGTCTCAAACAATCACACACGATTTTCATCTGGTGGATGAAAAAAATACATCAAAATACAGCTACGATCTGCTCTCAAAATGTAAAACCTTTTTAGTTGCTTTATTTGACAATATTTACAGAGGAATAACACATATGCCGTAGCACGCGCTCCAGCAGGTATATTTCACTGGCCACCCCCAAAGCCAACACGTCCTTTGGCCGCCATTCCTTCCAGTTCTCTGCTGCCAATGACTGGAACGAATTGCAAAAATCCTTGAAGCTAGAGGTTCCTATCTCCCTAACTAACTTTAAGCATCAGCTGTCAAAGCTGCTTATCGATCACTGCACCTGTATACAGCCCTTCTGTAAATAGCTCACACTATTTCATCCCCTTTTTATTTTTTTACTTCCGCTCATTTTGCACTCCAGTATCTCTATTTGCACATCATCATTTGCATATTCCATCATGCAGTGTTAAGGCTAATCTGTAATTTATTTCACCACTATGGCCTATTTATTGTCCTATCTTCCTAATCTAACTGCATTTTGCACTACACTTGCACTCTGTATATAGATTTTTTATTGTGCTATTGACTGTACGTTTGTTTATTTCCCATGTGTAACTCTGTGTTGTTGTTTTTGTCGCACTGTTTTGCTTTGTCTTGGCCAGGTCGCAGCTGTAAATGTGAACTTGTTCTCAACTGACCTACCTGGTTAAATAAAGGTTAAATAAAAAAAAATAAAAAAATATATATATATGTTTCAGCTCACAGGCCTTCTACTTACATTTTCGAAATGTAAAAAGCATGTTAAAAAAATTATTATTAAGCTGAAATAGCAGTGAGAAGATATGGAAAGGGGGTACAGGTGTGCGAATATCGGGGGTAACGCATTACAAGTAATGAGAGTTACGTAATCAAATTACTTTTTTTCAAGGGTAACACTTGAAACACAGAAACAAATGAGTAACGCAATATTAAAATTTTACTAACTACTATTAACTAACAAGAAACTCTGATTAACGAATTAGTAAGTAATAGCGCTCAGTTAAATGAGGTAGTTCACTATTAGCTAATTATTAACTACTATTTTGTCATACCTCCCATACTAGTAAGAACTACTATATACAGGTTCATAATTAATGTGAATAATTATCATGGTCACTAGTAATGACTCAAGTGTAACTTCCTTCAGAAGGAATTACTTATTATTTGGATCAATATTCTAAAGTGAAAAGCATGATAACTCTCTAGTAATATCTCACCACACAATTTAAAAGAAAGAAATGAGAAAAAGAAAGGAAATTAAGAATTTTTAAGATCATTAAGAGAGTTCTGCATTTTGTGACAATATTTTCATGAAAATTTAGCAAATTTTTTTCATGCCGACAAATGCTGAGAAAACGCTCTTTTCATTTACTGTAATGCCCAAAATGATCAATTATATAAAATAATGTATACATCATAGTAGTGTTAATTGTCTTTAAGTAATCTTGATTTCATTTTTTAAACCATTTTATATCACAGTATTCTATTTTACAATACAATATGTAGTAAAACATTTATGAAATAAGTTTTGAAAAAATTGTGAAGAATTTTGAATTAATTTTGAAAAAAATAATAAGAATGATGCAGGGGAAATGTGTTTTGATCGTCATGGAAATAAATATCACGCAACCAAACAATTTAAAGGTCATAATTCACAGCAATTCTCACACAATCCTCTAGATTTGAAATCCTCAAGGTTTAACATAAACCCACAACCTGGCGTATAAAAGTGCTCTTATCTAAGCTCCTTTTCAGACCGCAAAAAAGCACAAGTTATTAAGAAGACAACTTTAAATGAGATCCTCCAATAAAGTAAAAAAACGCCTGCATGAATAGCAGAATATTAAGTACGATTGTGCCTCTATCAAATCTCTTTGATGATCACAGAACAAAGTTCTTCGATTGGAACTTCATCATCGTATAAAGACCATTATTAAAGTGATAATCGCCATCCAAAGACCTGCCAAAGCTGAGCTGTTCCCAACACGTGGCTGTTATTGCTCTAACAGAGGCACTCTTTGAAGGGCAGGTGAAAACACACTCCCGTCTGTCAGTGCTGAGCCTGAACTGATTGCTCATAATTGTACTTCATGGGGGATGTTCTTTTTCATCTGGGCTCCGAACATCAAACGCAATTCCCAATTAATCCCGTCCATCAGACCCACTTTATCACAGCCACCACTCCAAATATAGCCCCTCCTTTGAGCAGAATCAAAAGCTATTCTAAGGCAGGCAATTCTTCCACTGCTTAAACCCTAATCATTGTCATCAGAAAGCCCTACTTAGGGCTGAAATGCAAAAAGCAGCTCGAGAGGGTGAATAAGAATTCGCTCTAAATATCTTCATTTCTTCGTGCGGATTAATTTTATTAAAAAACATGTATAATATTCTACAAATCGCACAAGACTTCAGTTAAAGTTGAGAAACACATGCATGGCAGCATGTTAAGTTTGGAGAACAATGTAACAAGGTCAGATGAATGAGTTATTAATGAATAGCATGAAAGTAATCAAAGCACAACAGATGCAGTAGTTTGGCTTAATTGATTTGAATGATGAGAGCTGCAGGTTTCCATGCTTTGCTTCTGGTGGCACAATAACTGCGCTCGGGGACAATGAAGTGAAATAAAGAGTTGTGTTTGCGCTGGCCATCTGTTGTGTGAGGTTTTCGACTGCCACCTGAGGTGGCCATTTATCTAACGTAATGGAAAAATATGAGATTCTCCATAAAATATTCAGGCAGTGAAGAGACATAAATGGCACCCATGATATGACAAGAAAACATTGAAATGTATCTCTTTATCTTTATTTTCTATTATATAAATCAGCTCGGATGATCAATGAAATTATTCATATCATATCAATATACAACCTGGAATTATATCAGGTTAAAATCAGATTTTAATCAAATTTATGATTTAATGGTCAATACATGTAATTGTACTGTGAAATACTATTAAATTGTTGCTGTTTTTTTGTAAATAAAAAGTATGAATTACCATATAGTTAATTGTGCAAATCTTTATTATTTTCAACAAGACAATACAGTAAAATATTGTTCTAGTGTTATCATTTTTTGGTTAGTAAAAAATATTCCCCTCCTTGAAAAGCAGTAAAATGTCCCAGATATCCCTGTGTGACAGATCACATATTATTTGCTTGTATTATAAATAGTAAAGCTTCTTTGTATTTCTTGGCATTTTATTTTAAACTTTATGTTGTTTAATTAACGTTTAGTAGGCTATTACATGCACTTTAGTGTTTTAGAGCCCTTTTTTCATGTGTTCGTGGAAAAGGTGGTTTTTATAAACTTTTGAAGTAAAAAAAAAAAATTTATTCAAAGTGATTTACAAATGAGGAACATCACAAACAAGTCATCGTAAGAGCCAACAATACTTGCGGGACCCAATGCCAAGTTTCAAGCATAAACTCTATAGCTAGAGCTGAAGTGAAATACAGAAAAGTACAGAAGAACAGAGCACTGCTCACAGAAGGGGTGTGTCTTCAAAGTTCAGGAAATCAAGTAATTAAACTTTAAAATATACAGTAAGTAAAATGCAACCAGCTCTGCAAGTTTGTAACACATTCAGCAGGATATTTTATGTGTATGAAAGCTGAATGCACGAAGATCATTGATAGAGACATCCTTTTTTGCCATTTCTAATCATTATTTCTACAAACAACAGCCTGTACCCATATTCTTCTAATATAGGCCTACACTACCAGTGAAAAGTTTGAAATAATGATAAAAATGGATTTAAAAATAAGTATCTTATGCTCACCAAGTCTTCATTTAATTTAAAATACATTAAAAACAGCCATTGCTCCAAATAACTAGCCTACCTAATTACTATAACGAACTATAGTCTTTTGTTTTAAATGGCACGACAACAACTAAAATAATGGGATGCAATATAAAATCTAATCAATGCTCAGTTAACGTGCCATTTAAAACGTGCACAGAACTAACAGAATGCAAAAGCACGATCTCTACCCTCTACTCTTCCATACACATGAACCACCAGAGAGAAGCTCTCTGACTTTATTGTCACTACCTGATCTTGTTGATACGCTTTTCCCGGCGCGCTGGATTCCGACGAAGTCATGCTGAAGACGCAAATATAAACACTGATGCAGGCGCTCTTCAGAGGGAATAAAAAGCGTTACTCTCACTGAAACCCATTCCGTGTTGGAGAGAGAGAGAGAGAGAGAGAGAGAGAGAGAGAGAGAGAGAGAGAGAGAGAGACTAAACGCACTTAATTTAGACTCGCTGCATATGTCTCGAGCTGAGCGCGCGCTGAACAGCAAACAGTCAAGTAGCGCGAGGCGTTGCGCAGCTGCAGAACTACAGCTGGAGGTTCTTGTCATGCAGTGGCTTTCATGTCCAGATCGTATAAACGAACAACTTTTAAGCATATGAAATAAATTAATAAATCAGAATATAAGCTTAATCGCAATCTTTTATCACAGCCCTTGTGACAAAGAAGTACACTTTAGAATAGGCTACTTTTTAAAATACTATGGAAACAATATACTTGAATGCAAACTGAATGATGTTTTCTGACACCTTTGCAACATGATTTGCAATTTAATGAAAATGTAGGCTTATTATTTTTAACATATTAAATGCGATTCGTTTTTTAACCACTTACAGTAGGGGCAGGGGTCTCTTTTAAAAAAAAATATATAGCCTAATTATAGGCTACATTTAAAATACAATAGAAGTTCACAATAAATGCAATTTGGGGCACTTTTCACAAGGGAGTTGAGTGAACATAAGAGTTATTTTTTTGTTTCTTTACTTGTTTTTAGTTTAAGTTTCAAAATGGCATGCTAATTTTGAAGTCAAAATGGTGGCTGCTGCCCAGATAATGTCCATGTTATGACATCTTGTCTTCTATCGGTCATCCAGTGAGAACATGCACTGAAGGTACAGATGGAAGTGTTAAAGGAGCAACTGAGCACATTAGAGACTCAATAAGTTAACAGGGCTCTCACCAAGATTTCATCTGAATTATTTGTTTTTTTTTTACTTTTAATCAAATAATCCAGTCGCAAACAAACACATTTTTTTATTTTCTTACAATCAATAAATAACGGCTAGTGTCACGTAGCTTTTTTATTTGGTAGATTCAACAGTTACATTGTGTACGGTCACAAGTATGGTCATTCAGTACCATAGTAACACTAGAGTACTTTTAGAGTGAAAACCGGTGAAAAAAATAGGAAGAAGATAACTAAATATCTTATTTTATGTTCCTCATACAGGTTTGGAATGATGTAAGGATGAGTATATGATGACAATTTTCATTTCTGGGTGAACTATCCTTTTAACCAATCTGCTTTGCAGCAGAACATGAGAATCTGATCATTGCTTTAATATCAGTTGTTCAGTGGTCAGAGCTTGTGTCGGGTCCACAGCGCCCCAGACGCAACACATGCATTCAACAGTCTCTTTTACCAGCACTGAGCCCTAATTTAGCACATCTCCCATCTCCCTCTAGACGTGTCACACCGCACCTTCCCATTTTCTTTGTACAGAAGTCTGCGCCACTACCATTTTATCACATTCATATGGAAATGTAAAAGGAGCAGGCTGAAATCTTCAACATAATGAGTGACAGTGAGTTCAGGTCTAAATAAGTGGGGAGAGAGACACCACGACTGCTTTGTTCATCAGAAAACCGACTTACACCTCCGCACTGAACCAATGATGCACTTACGAAAAGAAATAGAAAACTGCTGTTTTGTCAGACAAAAGGTAATGAGGGGAAATGCCAATTATATTTTATTATCTAAATACGTGGCTTTCCAATACTATTCATTGACATGATAGTTTACCCATAATTGACAATTCTGTCATCTTTTACTCACCCTTATGTTGTTTTCAACCCATATAAATTTCTTCATTGTGTAGAACATAATACGTAAAAACACCTAAAACTGTAACTAAGAAAAGGATAAAAAAAATGACCATAAAACACCATTATGTCCCAACATATGCTTACTGGAAAAGTGATCCTATTCTGCAAAACTCCTAAAACACACCTATACATATAATTCACTGCAGTTTCCAGGTTAAATGAACACTAATGCCCGTAAAAGCACACACAACTGTAATTTCTTTTCACACAAATTATGATTATAGGGGCAGATTATTGATAAATATTTTATTTGCACAGGTACTTGCACAATATGACTATAGTGCATGATTTTGTAAACCTATACAGTTTTACGCATGCATCACATAACAAGCTCCATATGTATGGTGTGATAGAACGGCTGCCTCCCCCTTAATACCATCCAAACCCCCATCACTTAAATCGCCGCTCTTCATCAGGTTCCCGACTGCAGTGGGTGTGTGAGAGAGGGGCGCTGTAACAACCAGGACTGGCGGTGAGTGATGAGGCACACCTGAATGGAAAGGAGCCTCGTCACTGCTGCTGTTAAAGTCCACATGAAATCAAAACATGACGTTTTTTGGCTTTTAGTACGAATATGTTAGCATTATCTATAAGCTAGTGTGCTCCAAAACAATGACAACATTCCCATTTAGAAGATATAAGCATTTAAAACTCACAATCTCTCACTTCCACCAATATGGATCAAAGATTTTGATGACATCACTCTGCACTTCAGCTTCTCATCAGATTTTCTGTACAAACAAATGCTAGAATCTAAAGTGTCCCGCCCCCTACACTATAAATAGAAGCTGCGGCTAAAATCAGTCACTTGTTCACACATGTTGGCACATAGGGGAGATATATATATACACACACACTATATAGGGGATAGGGAATGATTCAGACAGTGTAAATATGCTTTCCATTGGGGCGAAAGAAGTCTGGTTTCACGTTAGTGTCACGTGAATCACCGCAGCGCACACACAGTCTGCTCTGGTCCAGAGACACGGTCGGCAACACAGAGCGGATCATATGCGCGAGTTGGTGCACACCAGAAAACGTATCAGACCCATTTGAATTCTTCACAGAATGCTATTTTAGGGTGCTTTCACACTTGGTTCGATTGCCTGTTCCGAACCCGAGTTCGATTGTTCGAAATCATCTCTCTGCTTGCAGTGCGTCAATCCCGCTTTTCGTCAAGGTAAGTGTATATAGACCCTTTTACAGTTGTTAAACACACACGCACGCAGGCACGCACCAGATTATACAATGGCGTCATCAATAGCGGTTCACTTCCGCGATTTGGTACGATTGCGTTCATATCAGAAGCGAACCGTACCCCAGACCACCTTTTTAAGCGGACTCGAGTACGGTTCGCGGGTGCGCACCCGAGTTCGGAAAACAGCGTTCACATCATCCAAACGAACCGAACTGACGTCATTCGAACCCGGGTGCGCACCAAAAGTGCTAGTGTGAAAGCGCCCTTAAAGCGATATGGAGGAGATTAGAAGGAGAAACTGTTAGAGATTAAGATGAAACTGCTGCTTTACCGAGCTCAACGGTCTCGCCGAGCTGTGACATAAAAGAAACGCTATTTCCATTTTTTAAAAAGGGGAGGAGCTTTGCGATATGCTCCGCCCGCCCTGTTTCAGCAGAAATTACGTCAACATACTGCGCGTTTCAAGGCACTTCAGTGGGCCTTTAAATGCAGAGCGCACCTCTCTACGGGAGAACGTGTCCAGGAGGGGAGTGGGGAGGGATTTGCGCGCTGCCAAGCCGTGAGTGAAAATTTCATGTTTATTTTTATGTTAATAAATGCCTTTCCGAGGCCTGATGTTACACCCACTGTGTCTGTCGTTGCTCTTCCCACCACAATGGCTTTTCTAATGTAGTAAACTTGCTCAGTAGCTCACCTGGTACAGCATTGCACTTTTGATGCAGAGCGTTCAGGTACGAGTGCTGTGAAACATTA
Source organism: Leuciscus leuciscus (assembly GCF_965113295.1). Lineage (NCBI taxonomy): Eukaryota > Metazoa > Chordata > Actinopteri > Cypriniformes > Leuciscidae > Leuciscus > Leuciscus leuciscus. Next base: position 19,924,199 of record NC_138730.1, on the reverse strand, counting down.
GTCACTATAAGAGTTTAAAGATTTAGTAAGCTAAAAGGGCATAGTTGCTTAACAAATGTGTTCTTATCTCATGGTTGTTTTGTTAACACTATCGGATAGATTTAGGGTAGGGTTTACTGTAGGTGGTACATTTTTCAAATGCAAGCAGCATTAACCTTTTAGAGCCACTAACCGGACATTTTATTACAGAAACTGCCACGATATAGGTTACAGAACAGCAACTAGCATAATAAAACGTTACCAGATTCCTTAAATCTGTTTAGGAGGATAAAACAGTATGCCCTTTTAGCACCACCCACTGGACACTTTGAAAGTGTAGCGAAATGTGCAAAAAGCAACAGAATAGCATGTTGCAGAAATTTCACCACAGGCAAGTTTTTCCCAATGAGCCTGGATTGTATAATGTCCATATGACTAGTGTGTTATATGCATATACTGCCATACAATAATTATATGTATTTATTCACTAAAAAGCTTGCATTCTGTCCTAACTCTCAAATAATTCATTCAAGCAACCAACGTTGTCAATATCTGGAAAAAAAGGTAACATTCTGTTATCTTACTGACTAAACGCTAACTGAAAACATATAGAGAAATTTTATTAAAATTTTTCTCTTTAATGTGACATGATATTTTAAAAAGACATTTTTATGATTAAGAATAAATACAACATAAAGCGATTTTCTATCATTTCTAATCAGGCAAAGTGGTCTCAGATTGAAGGTATTTATACATTCAAAATCACTGAGACGTGATTTGATCCCACAGTCAAGAGCACAACAAAAAGAAATGTGAATGAATCTTTTATAATTAAATTGCTGTAGTAATTAGTATACTATTTTGGTTGCTTAATTGTTCCTTAATTCCCTTGAACATAAACATACTTCATTTATTTTCTCGCCATCTCACTTTACAATGAATGTTGTCATGGCAACTAACACCAATTGCCATGCCGCTTTGGCTAAGCGGAGCAGCGAGAAAGTGAACAATCATTTCCACTACCTACACCATTTTGTCATTTAGTTATTTCACGTGCATGGCACAAAAGTTACAGTAATTAATTCATCTTGCTTCTGGAAATAGAGCAGGAGTATACAAACATAAATGACATAATTCTGAGAGTTTTAAATGTCAAACAAGCTAAATTATAAAAAGCACCAAAGAGATCTTAAAGCTACAGCCGCTCTTGCAGGAAGAAAATGATTGAGTGAATATTCGTTCGAATATCGCAATGTATGTAAAAGGATATTGAAAGGAAGAAGGCCTGGTCTGATCTGTGCTCAGAAGATCCACAATCTGATCCACAATCTGATCACCACAAATAAAAGTATCTAAACAACACATCTTTCAGTATCAGTGGAAAACAGTCTGCTAATGGATAGCTTGAGCGCTAATTTAAGCAGTATAAACAACATCTCAAGGCCATGAGGCCAAGTGATGGCAGGCTAAGTGCTGAGACTGGCAAGGATTCATTTCCATGTCGTCAATCTCATATTGAGATGTTTCACGAAGCAGGCAACACCATATTACAAGACATAAACAATGAAGAAAACGGCGCAATTATCTATTTTTTGATCTACTTCCAGCCTTTCTCGTGTCTCTAACGCTCGCAGCTAATGCACAGAGGCGTTGCATTAGTCACACTCGGAGACTCTGCCATGAATAGATTTACCAGCATGTCGATTATCCAGCCCGCTTCTTGTGGCTATACGAGATGGAGGAAGCAGAAAGCTGTCTATTATATTTTGCCTGTTCAGTGGTTGATTTCAAAAGCAAAGAAAAAGGTGAAACAAGGACTCAATGGAGGACATGTTCATTCAAGTGCAGTAAATAACAACAGACCTCCCATTAACAAAGCAGAGGCTAGTTGAAAGCGTATATTGAAAAGCATATTGAAAAGTAAATACTGTGTACTGGCTATAAGTAATATGTGAAGAGTATGAGTTAAGCAACAATAACTGTTTGCATGAAACAAAAATTCACCCTATCTATTTTGCCAACGTTTGATAATGTTTAATCAGAATGTCATAACTCGATCTTTCAGTGAAAAGGACAGAATTCTCTCTGGTGACGTAAACAGAAATTGACAGCAAGCTCGCATTTGTTTTTGAGTGCAAAGGCCACTTCTCACCAACCAATGGATAGAACAAAGTCCCTGTCGTACATTCCCTGTCTCGGATGTACATCTCGATAGGGAATAAAAGATCTGTTGCTACTTCCTTGCAACTTTACAACTGTAGTACTACTCTCTTTTCACATCACTTTGTCTAAGCTGTGCTAGTAAAAACTGACAAATATCAAAATTGTGTCTGATATTAATTCTTCACATTAGAAATGCCATTATACATACTGTATATACACATACTGGAAAATTGGAGGCTCCTACATTTTTCAAATTAATATTCTTATAATTATAATATTTATTTTAAAACTCACATAGTGACTGCGGTTTTCAATATAAATTTTTTTGTTCACCAGTGGAACCTCTACTGCTGCATTTTTCTGCATTTCTAAATATGTATTGTGTATTATTTATCGTTGGCAGTAAAACATCTCAGAGGCGTCACACCAGGAACAATGTGCTATTTTCCAAAACACAACTGCAAAACAGAAGAGGAACGAAGACAATAGCGTATACAGAACTCATCTAGGAAAACCTCATTTATTGGTGCCAAATCATGAATTGTAGCAATGTAGAGAGCTAAACTTTGACCCTCATTTCTCTCCGAGTACAGTCGAAATGCCTGAATGCTGATGGCGCCAACACCCCTTTTCCTGAGAGGAAATTGTAGAAAGGGAGCTGCTGGCTCGAGAGAAGGATTTCACATGCTGTTCTAATCGTACAAATCACAGGCTTCTGTTGTAAACTGCCAAACCATTTTGTTCTTGAAATATTGTTATGGCCAAAGTGTTTTACAGAAATTCCACATACTGTAGTTATCTAGGAATTACTGAATAGTGTTAACCTTCTAAAACAAAGGTTAAAAAATTAGAGAGTTGTATTATGAATCATTAACACGAAGCCTAGTGTATCATATTTGACAGGGACATTTGAATGTCCTTTTTAAAATCTACTTCTAGTATAGGGTGCCTGCACTTCCTTCATTGATTTTCTGCACTTCTTGCACTGATTATCACTGTAGTCAATAATTGTATCCCTAAAAACTCATCTTTGATCACCAAAATTACATATTTAAAAGTTTTTTCCTTGAAAAAAAAAATTGTTCATGCCTTAAAATAGCTTGAATGTAACTCTACACCCTTGCCTCATTTAGTTTACGGTATTATGAATATGCAAATTAGCCCTGCCTCCACTCACTCACTCACACCAGCTCAGAGATTCACTCGTTGACGATCACACGTTGACCAGGGGTGCGTTTCCCAAAGCCAACTATGGTCGCAAGTTCCGTCGTTACCTATAGAGTTCAATGGGAATTGCGATCATAGTTGGCCAACGATGCTTTTGGGAAACGCACCCCTGATTGGTTACAAGGCAATTTGTGACGTCAGAAACCACAGCGATTTCCAACCGCGTATTTGAGACTGTCTTTGCCTCACTGCAGTTTTAAGGAGAAAATACTCAGCAATGGTGCTGACTTATTAATTTGCACATGGTTTGTCTTAAAGCATATTAAAAACACCATATAGACATAAAACAACATTAAAAGCTTGATTTTCACCACAGGGGCACTTTAAAGGGTTTTAAAAAAATTATACATACACATGGGTACTCTGCAGAGCAAACCATACAATGGAAGTCTTAAGTTTGCATACATTTACAGCATCTGCAAACTGTTAATAATTTTAACAAAATAAAAGCAGTCATAACAAATTGCATGTTTATTTAATTAATTAATTAATTTGACTTTGTACAGCTATTTCACAAGTCCACAAGACAAAATAATAACAGATTTTTTTTTTTTAAACAAAAATTCAATTCAAATTATATTAAAAACACATTATATCCAGCTTTTTTTTTTGTCTTGTGGACTATATGTAAACATCTATTAATTGAAATAGCCTATTCAAGCCAGTAGTGAATAAAAAAAATGCAATTATTTTGCAGATTCTGCAAGGTCTATGTAAACTAATGACTGAAACGATATCATAGCTAAACTATGACCAAACTCCTCACAACCATTTCCCCTGTATAATGCTGCCCCGCTGTGACCTTTAGCAGATTTTACTACGTGGTACACTGAGATACCAAACAACCAAATTTCATTCTGGAAACTCCTGAACTAGGCAGCCAGGCCAAATTGCTTCAATCAAAGAAACGATTAGCCTATGTAAATCAGGTGCTTCATTGCTTAGCTGGAATAGATCATTACCACAGCAGGCGTTCTCTTAAGTCCAACTGTCCTTTTGAATCATCAGACAATTATGAAACTGTTTATCCAGCAAACTCAATTAGACCATCAAATGGAGAATCGCTTAATAGTCCGCCTGGAGAGTTATTGATGAGATCACTCATTAATGGCACATGCAAATGAATGCAGGGCAGTCACTGGTCCAAAGGTTGATACATTTATATAGTTTTTTTTTTTTTTGAGAGAGAGAGAACATTATGTAAATAATTGTCTTCTTAACGGCTTCTCCAGTGAGAAACCGATCTCAATGATGAACTTGAGTGTTGCCCAGTGTCACATATGCATGGCAGTTTTCATGAAATATATCAAACTAAAAGAAATACAATGTCAAATTTTCCAGTTTGTTTATGTATTGCCCCTTTAGTTACCATGATAGAATATTTATGTATTTATTAGTACAAATTCTATTTCATGGTTAAGCATCAAATTAATTGGTATCCTGCAGTTGCGTGGCAAAATAAGTTTGAAGCATCAACTGTAACAAGATAAAACTGAAAAATTTGGAGACTGCTCATTGTATTAACAAATACAATCAACATTCATTGCTGAGTTCATTCCCATTCCCAAAGACACAGATATCTTTCACTTTATATGCTAAAGTATTCAACTTGATTCAGTCTTGGGGGACTCCGGACACACAGCGATGACACTGAGAGCCACTAATGAAAGTCCTCAGGGTAACTGAAAGTCCTGAAAGGCATAACCGATGGGAGAAGGAAGTCTGTTAGCTAAAACAGCTGATATACCAGGACATAAGTTTTATAACACTCTAGTTCAAATAAGCATAGGTCCCAATATACAGTTGAAACACTGGGTGAACTCAAAAAACAAAATAGTTGGTTCCAAATGCAGAAATAGTTTAATAACAAAATGAAGGGAACCAGGGAACCAGGGAACCAGGGGACCAGGGGACCAGGGGACCAGGGAACCAGGGGACCAGGGGACCAGGGGACCAGGGAACCAGGGAGCCAGGGAACCAGGGAACCAGGGAACCAGGGAACCAGGGAACCGAATGAGCATCACTAAACATACATCCAACAAAGGACAACACCAGACAAAGAACATGAGAAACACTTGGGTATAAATACACTCAAGGGGAGATTGGCAAACAAGACACACCTGGGAACAATCAGGGACTAATAAATAAGAAAAACTACGAAGGACTACACAACTTGGCCACACAAGACAGGAATCATGACAACAGTACTATTTGTAAAGTTCTTCTTCATTCTTCACTCAGGGGTAAACAGAAGTTTAAAAACCTGTGCAATGGTATACTGTTTGTGAACATTCAGAGGGTGTTTAGAGGAGTAAATGTGCACAACAAACACACAACAACAATAACAGAAGTGAAAAAAGAGCATGTTAAGCAGGCATCTCATCATCGGGATGTGCATGTGTTTGCACCACCTCTGCAATTTGGCACTCCAGTCAAGTCACGTTTATCAGCTTCAAATCAGCTTTACAGAATCAGTGTTGCAAAGTTCTTCAATTTCCGGAATCTCCAATCTCTAATGTGTTCATGTTTTTACTTGTGTTTGACCATGACGAACATAGTGAAGAAATGAACCTGAAAGATTTCCATGTCAAAGAAGACATGTGACTGTCATGGACCAATGGCAGATGGATGAAGATTAACAGCCAGCGTGAAGTTTTCCACAAAGTTTGCACTGACAAGCTGGTTTGAAACACAGAAACAAAACTCCAAACGAACGTTGTTTTGACAATTTTTTTCTAAATTGCCTTTTTACTTGAAGTATGTCAGGGCTTTAAACTAACAGAAAATATCTATTCTACAGGCCATAATTTAATTCTCAAAACAGTCTCATTTGAATGCTAATTCAACAGTGTCCTAAAGTGCAGGGCAACAACCAATGCACTGATGGCAACCATAAAAACCTCTGGCTTTTCTCCAGCTGGCTGGCACCAGTCATGACCTTCCCAGAATTCCCTCAAAGAGCTCTGATGGTGGGCCACCTGCTGTTCCAATCGACTGCAAATTAACCAAGCATAATGGCCCCACAGCTCATATTAAGCCTGAATAAACAGGCAGGTTGAGTCCTTACAACCCACAGACTCGTTCTCATGTGTTTGGCTAACAGGATGTACTGAACAAGCCATTATAGATTTGGGCTGACTATTTAAAATATAATTTAACTGGAAGAAATAAATGTTTATATTGTTCCTAGGAAGTGTTGTTTTACCCTATTTTCTGCTAGTTACTTTGGAACAAAATTTTGTATTAAAAGTGCTATACAAATAAATTTGAATGGAATGGTTTCGCTATAACTTTTCATATTGGGTTGATATATATACATATGTGTGTGTGTGTGTGTGTGTGTGTGTGTGTGTGTACACATGTTATGTATGTATATAAACCAAGCATTTAAAATAAGTATATTAAAATACATTTAAAATTAGCAAATACTCTCCATATAATATTTTCATAATTTTCTTATCTTGGTATAATCTTGGTAATTTAATAAACTCTGTATAATCTTTGGTACAGTATAAATAAAGACTAGGTGCATAAATTAACATGTTGTCTTTATAATATCACACTTAATATTTTTCTCACACAGTATAAATGTGTCTTAAAAATGTACCAAACTTTATATTTAAGAAGGGGGATACTCATGTTTTGAGGTCCTCCTTAGCATTAAAAACTTTGAGGGAACTTTGTTCCTTTGTTCAGGAACAAAGAATAAACCATACAGTGATTAAATATCACATTTGTGTGCTGACGTACTGAATCTCAGTATGGTTGTAATTCAGCCACAGACAGACTGCTAATGACTCTGCTTATATTTGTTATAACCATGCAGTCTTATTACAGATACAGGATAATATTTAACCGTGTTCATTCTTATGGCATTATCTATTTTTAGGCCTAAGAGGTATTGTCTTCCCCCACCACAATCTGAAAATACATAAAGGCGATCGTGTATCCCTAGATTATTCCAGAGCTCTTGGCTGTTCCCAAGAGAGGCTTACTGTATGCTAATTTGTTTAGATGACCAGAGATTGGCAAATGGATTGCTTTTAGAGAGAAGAGCGAAAGTAAAATCCCAGAGTGGCAGTGATTTGTTGTGTTTCTACAGCACAATGCAGGCCCACTAGTGCATTACCTGTAAACAGACATTAATTAGTGGTGTTTGCTATTCTTACTGTCAGACTGCCTTCTGTTTACCTGATCAGAATATTAATGTGATGCGTTATTCAAAATATAATAATAAATAGGCAGGTTATGCAGAATATAGACATGTAAATAGAAGGAATAACAGAAAATTATCTTCAATTGGTATTCTTATCGGTCACAAACATCTTTCTTCCAAAATGCAATAGTTCATTTGCAGTGATAGCCCATTATTGCCAACTGAAATTTAGGTTGAGTTATAACTCTATACTGTCTCAAGATGGATGTTCTTGTCATACAGCATAATCTACAGTATAAGCTGATTCATTGTATATTATGGCCTTTGTTATAAACCTGTCACATTTGCAATAGGCCCAGCTTGCATTTCTGTCATATTTTCAAAGGAATTCTGTTGTCACTGTTTTTCGACGATGAAAGAAAGTCTTGGAATTAAATGAGAGCGAGTAATTGATTGAATTTCAATAAACATTAGTATTAATGACAATGGTATTCTGTATGCAAGACCTTTTTTAATGAATTTATTAATTCATCAAGACTAAATAAGAATTTAAAATGTTACAAAAATAAAATACATACCTACTTTGTTCTTGGCGCATTCGTTTTGAAGCCATAAAGCCATTTTCTGACATAATGCATGATGTCAGAGTCCAAAACAGATATTAAATAAATATAAATCGTTAAGTATTAGAAGAAAAAAAAACATTTCTTATATGTTATAATATGTTATAATTTTTATTTTTTTTAAATTATATACTTTGAGCAAGAGTGATTCAGGGAGTGAACCCTCTTTGTAATCCAACTATTTTTAGAGAGGGATAACTAAACAGGGGAACGCAATTGCCCAATATTTTAGTTCAGTTCACTCAACCCTGAGGGAAAATAATAATATGCTACCACCCAGCAAACAATAGCCGCCATTCACCGTCTAGGCTAACTATAGACCCAAAATAGTGTGCCCATTTCTAGCCAAAATAACCTTGAATTTGGGACCATGTCATTTTTGTCAAAAATAACTAGCAAGATGTATGATATTCCATCATGTAAGAAAAGTCAATAGTTTCATTTCTTTGACATGTTATGTAATTGATGACTAATCTACTCTTGGGCTGGTTAAACGTCTATTAGATTTTCACTTACAGCCCAAATTTTGCCTTGTTTTAGCCTGGGCAGAGGGAAGCAATCCTACTCCATGACCGTCATAGCTGGGGAGGGGAACGATGAAGCAGACTATTCTGGTGGAAAAGGGGTAAGACTGTGACAGGCCAGGATCCCCTGAGGCTTGCCGCTTTAGGCTGGGATCTGGATCGGTGCGGGATGTATACTTCCTGAATGCCGTCGATTGTGCCCTTCCATCCATAAACTTCCCAACCACCATCTCTACAGACGTGCCAAAAAGTGAGAGTGAGACCTCTCTTTCTCTCTGATGTCCGCCATGTTCAACCACAGATGCCTCGCCATAACCACCATCGAGCAACTGATAGCAGCGGCTGTTTGTTTAGTGGCCCAGAGAGCTAGGGTCTGTGGTGCGGCACAATCCCTGCCCTTCATCCAAATCCCTAAGCAGAACTGCCTGGTAGGCTTACAGCACCTCCATGATGTGCAAAGCTCCACTGACCTGACCAGCTGCCGCAAACGCCCTGCCATTCAAGCATGAGGTGGTCTGAAGCGGCTTGGACGGCAGGGCAGGAGCCTTCAAAGAGGATGACTCACCATGCGAGTTAAAGCTCGCAAGCATCTCTTCAACAGGGGGCTTCCTCACATATACACGCTCACTTAATCCTTTCATATTCACATAGTTTAAATGTTGAAAAGGTCGAATGCGAGCTGAATATGGTTCCTTCCATGTCTTCTTCAGTTCTGCGTGGAGGTCGAGAAGGGACAGAAGGCTCATGGGGGAAAGGCAAATATGTCCTCGTCTAGCCTGCCACATGCGTGACTTCCGGTTTTCAATACAATCTGTTTGTGGAGCTGCATGATGTCCAACAATTCCCCCTATGCAGGGCCGGCAGGCTGAAAGCACACATTCTACCTTCGGCCTCTTTGACCACATCGGCCTCCTTCTGGCTGGATGGTGGCAACAATATGCTATCTGTTGGATCAGATGACGCTAAAGACAGCACATCCAGATCCAGCATATCGCTCGAGTCCGCGAAAGGAGCTAGAAATAGCTATACCTCTCTCGAACTCCTTAGCCAGCTCAACCTGCAATCCCCACAACTTTAGCCTCCTCGGCGAGTCGTGCGGCGCAGACAGCTATCCTACATCCCTCAAGAATAAGGACAGGCATGAACAGAGCTTTTGCATTGTGAACCTCACAATGGGCGCATTCAGAACCCTTGAGCACTGAACGCAAGTACTCCTCAACCAAGCATTGAATTCACAGGTCATTTGTGTCCTCCGGTGTCAGAAACCTGGGACACGGAGGCACACACTTCCTGCACTTCTAAACTGAATGCACAGCCTGGATTCACACAGCATCTAAAACAGAACTGATATTTTCTCTTGACTCAGATGATTCAGCACTCATTACAAGTTCATTAACTCAACTGCTGTTATGGTGCAATTTCAAAGATTTATGGGGCGCCTGGATTTTATTTCCACTAATCAATTTCCATCTTAATGGCAGTAAAACTGGAAGAAAACCTTTAGAAATAAAAATGTATTAATGGGCAGTAACCATGGTTATCCACCACAAAGCATGCACAACAACAATAATAAAAGAGGAATTATCGACAGTGGGATTGCAAATACGAATGGGGTCTGCACAGGATGGCGAAATCTCATCGGTAAAGCTTTACAAAAAAAAATCCAAGAATAAGATGAAACCCAATGAGAAGGAGAGTAAAAAGAGAAGATAACATGAAGAGACTGCCAAGCACAAAACAAATAACACATTTACAAGGTAATGATTTGGTGAATGCTACTGTATATCGTTTAATATGTGAAAGAGTAAATCTTTATATATTTCTGAATTACTAGATTTTAACACCCTCTACAACTTTGAGTATACTGTACATAACATGGGCCAAAGAGAACCAATATAACTGGTATATGGTATAATTACATCAGTAAATGCTTCATTAACTATTTTGCCAGTGGTTAACAGAAACTGTTGTTCAACCACTAAAGTTCATATAAGTTGGATGCAGGTATGTTTGTTCATTTACCAAGGTCCATTAGTTTTTAAGGCAGTATGTTGGGAAATCAGACATACTGTATAAAACACATTTACAAAGATATTAAGTTCTGTCATGAAACTCAAAATGGTGCAGGCTGATTGGCCCTTAAAGGGGTAGTTCACCCTAGGAAAATTAAGCCATAAATTGCTCACCCTGGTGAAAAAAGACTCAAAAGTATCACAGAATGATCCCATGAAACACGTGTCATATATTCCAAGTGTTCTGGATGTATCCGATATTGAATTTAACATATTATTTACAAGAAAATACTGACCCTGGCCGTTGCACTTCAGGCTATTCAATGTTGTGCTCATTCATGTGACTCTGTTAGCACCGCAGTTCACTCCATCTCACCCAGATAAAGCACACAAGTTGTGAGAAATCAAGAATAACAAAAACACGACATGAAATACAATTCATGTACCTTCTTCTCTGAGGTGAATATATCCATTGTGTTCATCCATTGTATTGGGCCCTATTTTAACGATCTAAGCGCATGGTCTAAACCGCACGGCGCAAGTTCACTTAGGGCGTGTCCGAATCCACTTTTGCTAGTTTAACGACGGTAAAAATGGTCGGCGCGCCAGGCGCATGGTCTAAAAGGGTTGTCATTGTCATTGTTTTTTGGGTTTTTTTTTTCACAATGACATTTGAGTTCATGATTTTAATGTTGTTTTTTTGAGGCAGACTAAAGACTAATGACAGACTGATGATCTTTGAAGAAAAATATGTTTGGTTCAGGTTTGAAATTAATGATCTTTTATTATAGGCTATGTAGTCTAATATCATAGTAGGCCTACCCCCCAGAACACTTGAAATATGTATATGTGTCGCATGGGATCATTCTATAATACTTTTGCATAAAATAAAAAAAGCTTGATGCTTCTTCAGAGCAGCAGCAGCAGTGCATATATTTTGGTGGTAGATCTGCTGGGGGGGGGCCTGCATTGTCATCTCCTGCATGATGGGGGATTTTCTATGATGTACAATCAGCTTGTATTGTTCAATATAATTTAGTTCTCCCAGCTTTGTAGCTGTAAAAGCAACAATGGATAATTCACCTCAGATCTTTAAATAAAACAAATGAAAACAAGAACGTTCAAACTGTGAGATCTTTAAATAAAACAAATGAAAACAAGAACGTTCAAACTGTGAACAAACAAGTGTATTCTTTGACAAAGATTGTTTTAGTAACTCAGTAGCCTATGTATTTTTAATAATGTTTAAATGGTGTAATATTTGTGAATTTGATTATATGTAGCCTACTTATCCATTTTCTTGCGAGTGCTGTCAAGATTACTCTCTGGTGCTGTGCACTTGCCGCCGAGACTCCGCCCACACGCTGTTCTGATTGGCTATGGGTTTTGATTGATTTTGACGCCAAGGCCAAGTGCATGCAACTACTGGCGCCTAATTTCCAAGTCTGCTGGAAAGCTATGCAGTCCAGCAGTGATGTTGCAACCAGCAACACTACACCTACGTCCCATCCTAACCACTGTACTACAGATAAAGCTAATGCTAAAAATGTAATTCCAACGCAATTCCAACTCCTGACTCACTACAGTGGTTTTGACGGAACAAGATGTTTTTATACCAGGGGCTAAGCCTATGCCAAGGGCGTGGTGAGCTGGTGCCTGCTTATGTTACGCGGGCAAACAACTTCCAATAGGAAAATTCAAATGCAGTAGCCACCGTTCAACCTGAAGAGGGCAGCACTCAGACGTTTTTACACCATATTGTAGAATTAAAACACTTAATACCCAAATGTCAAAAAATTTACTCGAATCAATGAACAACACTAATAAAGCCCCAGTCTTACAGATCATTAACTAAAAAAAGTTGTTTTAGGGTTTAGTTACCCTTTAATGTGATGATTCGTTGTAATTTCATAGTGTAACAGAGGGGGTCAGTAGTGGTGGTTGTTAACCCACCAGCATGAGAGAATAAAGACGCAGAGAAATGTTCAAGAAAAGATGCAGTTTATTTCATGCACAACAATGAACAAAACATGGTACCAGGAGTGAAACCAAAACGGGGAGCATTGTGAAAAGCGGCATGGATTCTTTGAAGCCACCGGGTAGTTTAAAACTAATGGGGAATGTCGACAGCAATTGACGCACCTTCAAGCAGCAGTTTCAGCTGTATATGGCGGCCATGGGCCAAGAGACGAAGCCAGACACAAGGAAGGTAGCGTTACTGCTAACTATAGCAGGCCCTCAAGCCATAGAAGTGTACAATACCTTTGTATATGATAATGCTGATGACAAAGATAAGTGCTTGAGAAGTTTGATGCCCACTGCTCTCCGAAAAAACGAGACATATGAGAGATATGTTTTTCGCTCACGAGTGCAGCAACAGCGCAAACCTTTTGATAACTTTCTGACCGACCTGAAGCTTAAAGCACAGTCATGCAATTTTGCTACACTGAGGGACTCCATGCTCAGAGACCAGATCGTGTTTGGTGTGGAGGATAAAAAAGTCAGAGAAAGGCTACTGAGGGAAACGGAGCTGACGCTGGAAGGGGCTATCAAGATCTGCCAGGCAAGTGAGCTCTCGCAAATGCATGTGAGGACATTCAGCGAGATGACAGCGAGCACAGCGAGCGTCAGACAAAGTGATGACGCGGCTGCCGGTGCTGTCTCCAGTGAAGGAGGAGACCCGACCTGCACAGCGAACAGACGGACAAGCATTTAATTGCAAACGCTGCGGTTTGCAGCATAAGCCAAAACAGTGTCCTTATGGTAAACTATGCTCTAATTGCCGGGGCAAGAACCATTTTGCAAAGCAGTGTTTCTCAAAAAGAAAAGAGTGGAAGAATAGAAAATCTATAAACATAGTGGAGGATACAGATCTGTGTGAAACATTTTTTGTTGGCATAGTTAACTGTGAAGATGAAACAGAAAAACAAGTCAATGCTGTCAGAGAGGATAAGTGGACAGCACCATTGGAGATAAATGGGACTATAATAACAATGGAACTGGACACTGGTGCAAAGGCAGATCTGATCAGCACATCTGACTTTAAAGTGATGAAAGAGAAACCAAAATTACACAAAGAAATTACAGAGTTGAAAGACTGCAATGGGCAGAAAATAGAGTGTTTAGGTACATGCAGGCTGAAAGTGACGGTAAAAGAAAAAGTACACCACCTATTCTTCTCTGTCGTTGCTGAGGACCTTGATTCACTATTGGTGATAAAGCCTGTGAGGACATGAGGCTGGTGAAAATAGTGTATTGGATCAACACAGCTGCAAGTACACCAAGTGACACTGTTGACTCTATAACACAGAACTATGAAGATGTTTTTAGAGGTCTTGGTGCACTGCCCTTCACATATAAAATCCAGTTAAAAGAAAATGCACAAGCAGTTAAGCATGCAGCACGAAGAGTTCCAGTGCCGCTAAGAGACCGTTTAAAAAAGGAACTGGACAGCATGACGATGCTGGGTGTGATAAAGAACGTCGAAGAACCAACTGACTGGGTCAACTCCATGGTGTGCGCAAAGAAAAATAATGGCGACCTGAGAATATGTGTGGACCCAAAGGATCTGAATGAGAACATTAGGCGTGAGCATTATCAGATAAGTGAGATGGCGGGTGCCTGATATTTCTCAAAACTTGATGCATCACAAGGTTTCTGGCAGCTAAAATTGGATGAAAACAGCACCAAATATTGCACCTTTAATAGACCTTTTGGCAGATACTACTTCCTCAGACTTCCCTTTGGCATCATCTCAGCATCTGAGATATTTCACAGAGCCATGGAGCATATTATCAAGGGACTAGGTGGGTATATGTTAACATCATCGTATGGGGCTCCACAGTCCAAGAACACAATGCGAGGCTGACAGGTGCTGGAGCTGGTACCCAAGTATGGATCAAAGCTAAACAAGTACAAATGCCAGTTTGGAGTTGAAGAAATTATCTTTCTGGGAGACAAGCTCTCTGCACAAGGCATTCAACCCAACCAAGACAAAAAGTTTATGCCATAAAAGACATGCCAAGGCCTACAGACAGGACTGGAGTGTTACGCATCATGGGGATGGTCAATTTCATAGGTACATTTATTCCAAATTTATCCGCAAAAATGGTAAATGGACTGCATTTATATAGCGCTTTCATAGACCTATGGCCACCAAAGCGCTTTACATAGCCTCACATTCACCCATTCACACACTCAATCATACACCGACGGCGGTGTCAGCCATGCAAGGCGCCATCCAGCTCGTCGGGAGCAGCTGGGGTTAGGTGGCTTGCTCATAGACACCTCGACACTTGGTCAGGTGGAACCAGGGATTGAACCACCAACCTTCCGGTTTGTAGGCAACCTACATGAACCACTGAGCCACTGCCGCCCCAAAAACATCTTGCATCCGTTAACTCCTACACAAAGAGACTGAGTTTAAATGGACAAGTACACATGAGCATGAATGGCAAAAACTCAGGGAAACACTGACAACTGCACCTGTGCTGGCATTCAATGACCCGACAAAGAGGATCAAAGTGTCGACAGATGCCTCAAAGCACGGAATTGGTGCCGTGCTTCTACAATCTGAAGGTGAGTATTGGAAACCAGTGCCCTACGCATCCAGGTCCATGACAGAGACTGAGTGTCGATATGCTCAAATAGAAAAAGAATGCCTGGGGCTAGTGTTTGGCCTGGAGAGATTCCACAGCTACATTTATGGCCTACCCTCCTTCGCAGTGGAAACAGATCATCGTCCACTAGTTGCCATTATTAAAAAGAATCTGAACGAAATGTCACCAAGGATTCAACGTTTGATGATGAAAATGCAGAGGTATGACTTTGAGCAGATCTACATGCCAGGAAAGCACCTGATAATAGCAGATGTGCTCTCATGAGCACCTACAAGTTATATCGGAAGTACCACTGAAGAGGATGTTCAGTGTCAAGTGAGCATGGTGTCTTCTGCACTTCCAATATCAGACGCAAAGTCCAGACAGATAGCTGTTGAAACAGCAAAAGATACAGAGCTGTAGTGTGTTATTAATAACATGAAAAATGGATGGCCTGTAGGTTCCTATACACAGTTCTATCATATCAGAGGTGAACTCAGTGTCATTGATGGACAGTTGCTCAAGCAAAGCAGAATTGTCATTCCACTAAAAATGAGACAGGATGTGCTACACAGGATCCATGAAGGTCATCTCGGTGTCGAGAAATGCAAACAGAGAGCGAGAGATACAGTTTTTTGGCCTGGAATAAACAAGGACATTGAGAGACTGATCAAAATATGTGACATGTCAGAAACACAGGAACAAGCAAACCAAAGAGCCTATGGTGGTAACTGAGGCATCAACAATGCCATGGCACAAGGTTGGAATGGATTTGTTTCAGCTTAAAGGAAAAGACTAATTGGTGATCATTGACTATTACTCAAACTTACCTGAAATGGCTTTGTTGTCAAACACATCATCAAACAGTGTCATAACCAATGCAAAATCCATTTTTGCCAGGCATGGCATACCAAACACTGTAATGAGTGATAATGGACCATGTTTCTGTAGTAAAGAATGGCATGACTTTACAGAACAGTACGACTTCAAGCATGTGACATCCAGTCCTCTGTATGCACAGTCAAATGGAAAAGCGGAAAAAGGAGTCCACATTCTCAAACAGCTCCTGAAGAAAGCTGCTGACAGTGGCTCAGATCCTTACCTTGCTCTACTGAGCTACAGAGCATCACCACTGGAGTGCGGACTGTCACCTGCTGAATTGTTAATGAATCGAAAACTACTCACCACACTGCCAAGCTACATGAAACAAAACAAAGATTAAAGGCTAGAACAAAAACTACAACAACAAAAGATTAAGCAGAAGTCATTCTATGACAGGACAGCTAAACAGCTTCCACTTCTGTTGACTAATGACACAGTCAGGATCGAAAATCCTGATGGTTAGAAGACAAAAGCTACTGTTCTTCATTAAGTAGCTCCAAAATCTTTCACTGTAAGGACTGAGGAAGGACAAATCTTCAGACGTAATCGTTGCAGTCTTCTTAAAACACAAGAGACTGTCGCAGAAATCGGCAAAGCCCGTACTGAGTCCATTTCTCCACCTGTCACAGACTGTAACACCAATGCACATACTCCAGGTGAACCTGTGCTGAGAAGATCTACCAGAATAAGTAGAAAGCCTGAGAGACTGAACCTGTGACTAAAGGGACAGTAAAAAGTAAAAAAAAAAAAAAAAAAAAATGACCATTAATACAATGTTAAAGTAAGAAATTGGGTAAGACAGCTGACACCGGTAGTTTGTTTTGGTTTATAGTTGAAATATTTGCCTTAAAGAAAGGGTGATATGATGATTATGGTGATTATGATTAGCTGTAATTTCACAGTGTAACAGAGGGGGTCAGTAGTGGTGGTTGTTAGCATGAGAGAATAAAGAGGCAGAGAAATGTTCAAGAAAAGATGCAGTTTATTTCATGCTCAACAATGAACAAAACAGTTAAGTAGCATTAATTAATATGTAGAAATTTGTGTGTAGGCCTATATGAGGACGTTAATTGTGAAAGATTGATTGACAGACTGGTTTATGGTGACAGAATGCACAAAATTATACAACAAATCAGTCCACAGTTTCAGGAAGCAATTTTATGATGTGGTAGGATGTGCCAAAAGTGGCCTACACATTGAAGAAAAAGTACATATAGTTTTAGGGCATAGAATACTAGGCGAATTGTGACGCTGATTCATTCAAGAACGCCGATACATTCAGGGTTTAAACAACTGACTGACTGAATTCGAAATAGCATATAATATTTTTATATGGCAGAAATATTAAGAGTAGTAAGCTAGTATGCTATTCTGAAATTAACCACTGCCATTTGAGTGAGTCATTGAATGATTAATTTAAACATTTCATTAAAACATGTCAAATCATTCAGCAGCAAACACACAACTGCCAAGTGCTGCAACAGTTCTGCTGTGTTTTTGTTTGGAACTATTTTTGTCAGTGCAAAAACAAAGTAACTGACAATCTTTTGTCTAAAATGCAAGTTACTCAATATTAACCCATTGAACTGTTGTATAAAAGCAATATCAGACAATTATGAGGTCCTTACGTACTCCAATAACTTATCAGAAACACCCCAAGCTGTAATTGCCAGTCCTAACATCTTTAGGACCACAGCAATCACAGATTTTTATATTTTAATAAATAATAAGGATATTTTCAATGCGTCATGCGGGAGGAATAGCTAATTTTCTTATTAAATAAATACACATCTTGTACATTTGTGCTTCAAATGCAATTTGTTGTGATTCATCTCAGAGCTGGCCAGTTGGTTCAAGGCTTAGAATTATTATTTTTTTCAATCTGTTTTATGTATGTATGTATGTATGTATGTATGTATTTATTTATTATTTTTCTAAGAATAAAAAAAATCTCTGCTTAGACAATTATACTGTGAAAAATCATTGTCATTGAATATAGTAAATGGTTAATATGCTAATTAATGCAAAGCTCAGAATTTCTCCACATATAATCGTCCTCAAAGGATTCTCTATTTGGATTTGGCTACTTATACTAAGAATAATTTAAAATCACTAAAGCATGTATAAATGGCAAAGACAAAAAAATAACTACATTTAAACCCAATAAGACATGACTCACTATCCAGAAGATGTGCATGAAATCACAGTTAATGACATTAGCTAAACATTACTTTGAGTTTCATGGCCTTATATAATTACCACTAATCGCTCACATTAAAAAACTGTGAGGACCATTTTGTACTGCACTGAACAATTTTAGCCACATTAATCATGCCTGAATAACTGAGTAGATGAATAGCAAACAATGCCTTAGAAAATGAAATACTTTTCAAGTCACCATGATCCTTTAATGACATACAAGAGCATTAAACAGTCCAAATGAAATGTTTGAAAATGTCAACTGTCTCAAGAGATAGTTTGTAGATTTTTAATTCAGGTAAAACCAAATTGCCCCTGCTTTGTGCAATAGCTTTTTTCATACACGGTGTTACTCTCATTGTAAACAATAAGACAAAACAAAATTTGTCTTTACAATCTTCGCAAATCCACACATTAACCCCAACTGAACACTGGGTGTGCAAGAATCTAAATGCAGATTTTCCATCAAAAACAAAGAAGAGGTTCGATATGTCAAAACACAAAGCAGCATGAAAATGATACTACAGTGGAGGGAATGTTAAAAAGTGTGATAAAAAACTTTCTGGTAAAAGTACCAAAACTTCTTTGAAAACTTCTTTGAAAGTGCAAATCCTTCCTTAGGGTTTGGACCGGTTTACCTACTGACTGACTTGATTTATTCAGTCTGTGGAAGTCAATGACCTGCTGACCGAAGCATCCACTCCAGACGGCTGGAAGTGACACTTTCTCCGGAGGGATTCACACAGCAGGATGTGGTTTTGCCACAGTCTGAGGAAAGACTCCCAGCAGAATGCTGTCCTCTCCTTACCTGAAATGGGCCAGACCTTATTCTCCCAACATGTCTCTCTCACCATTCAACACAATTTTTACCAGATGTATTATTTTCTTGGACACATACTGTATGGTGTGGACTAAAAGTCTAAAACAGACCACTACTGAAAATGCATTTGTTTATACTGTATTTTGAGAATAACAATTCAATGATGACATTTCTGTTTTGATTTCAGTCATAGATTTTATGACCCTATACGGTACTTTTAAAAAATGTGTTTTTTAAGCATTCAAGCATGCAAACCTATTCTAGTAGACCCACAAAAACTTGGTAAAAGAGCATAATAGGCCCCCTTTAAGGCTTAATTTACAGCATCTAGTTACTGACATCAAATTTTGACATCAAGAGTTTTAGATCCTGTATTTGATGTCTACAAAAATCCATAAATGCCAAAGAATACCAGATAATAATGTTTTAGCTAACTTCCTGTGCAACAAATCTATAAAGATGTCTAAGATGTCTATTGGTTTAAATAAACATTACCTTGGTCCTTAAAGCACTGACAGAAGGAGCTGTGCACTTTCTATATAAAACAGTAGAGAACAGGAAAGCAGTTTTAAAAAGAAACTAAACCAACGCGAACCAGTGTAGTACAACTCACTCAAAAGCTGGACAAAACTGCTGCTCAAAATGGATACAGTTATGTACATGAGGTAGGTACATAAAGGTTATTACATATTGACCAACATGCATTTTCAGAGGTGAAATTACTGACAATGCATGTCAAGTTTTCTGTTAAGTAGTTTGTGCATTAAGGGAAAGCGCAGGCCTCTCAGCAGTCTACAGTAAGTGTGTTGCTGTAGCCCATTACGCTGAGTGGCTAAAAGCTAAATGGATCCTCTGATGCATTAAAAATGTTGACTTGCTGATACTTACAATACAGTACATGTAATTCATTGCGTTGATGCGTGTTATGTTACATTACAACACCATGACATGGTGATGTATTAATTTTGACTAGTATAACTGCATGAGCTTTTCCATTATATTTAGGCATGCATGGTGGTTTTTATGCAATGCACCATAATGGCATTAAGCACAGTATAGCCGCATTAATCATAATACAGTTCCTTCATTTAAACTGATTAATAAGCAATAAAGTTTAGAATTAGTACGTTTTGATCAAACTTAAGTCTGAGACAATCAAGAGTGAGTGTTAAAAGCAATTAATATAAATAGTATTGCAGGGTAAAAAATATACATATATAAAAGTTCGATAGACCATGAAAATGAACCTTGTAATCCTGAATGATTTGATTCTAATACTGTATTTGATTCTAAAATCTGTATTTAGCTTAAAACAAGATTATTATAATATATTTTTTTAGATGGGTAAGAAATTATGTAAGCTTGTTTATGACACAGAATTGCAATTTTGAGTTACAAAGTCAGAATTGTGATATAAACATTTGTGATATTGTGATATAAAGTCAGTATTTTTTTCCTCGGAATTGAACTTTATAACACGCAATTGCGAGTTTATATTTCGCAATTCTGACTTTATTTCTCGCAATTGCAGTTCATTATTAAAATATAATAATTGCTTATTGCAAATTCATGAAAGCCAGATTGATTTCAAACACGGTGATATGTAGTGAAAGTGTATACTATTACAGTAAAATGATTAGTGCTTTGCTAGCGGTTAATATGAGTAAGTCTGACGTTCCCCTGCTATTAAACTCAACTCAGAAATGCCTGTTACCCCCGAGAGTCCAATCCAAAGAACCGATAGAGTCGTTTTGTAATCCTTACTTAAGAGAAACCTTTTAGAGCGCAACAACCTGACATTTCAGACACCTCTGATATCACATTTGCTTTCAGGGATTTCTCTGCCTTTCTTTTCAAGTGTCATTTTCTGTACAACTCTGTACAGAAATGAAATATGTATAGCCTATAATGTTGCCAAAATTCTAGATATTTTACAAGACATGAAACATGAGCCGCTGTCACTGACCGACATAAAAACCTATCTAAAGTATAACGTGTTACATGAGAAGCAACAATTATGTCAAACACATGAAACGATCATTTAATTGAGTAAATACGATCATTGCAGACCAATCTTGCGTCCCCTGAGAACCACATTAAACCCCAAATGTTGTACAAACTAGCATAAAACTAAATTAAACAAAAAAGAAGAAAATAATAACTTTTTTGATCATATTAACAGAGCAACACTTGCTTTTTTCAGCAACACTACCAAAGTTCATGCATGTTCTAAAAAAAACTTACAATCCATAGTCTCTGTACTCTGGACAGCTTCCTTGTCTTCATGCTGAGATGCTGCTGGTGGACAGCAGTTTGTCTGATGATGCTGAAGTTTGGCTGAAGATCGTTTAATGGTGACGACACACCCCTGCTTAAGTGCACCTGATCCGCATCCTAACCACACACACTCAGCACTAACCCTGCCAGCTACTCACATTAGAGGCATCCCCAACGTCTGAGTGTGTGTGTATGTGTGTTTGTCTCTCTCTGTGATCTGGGTTTTACTCTGGATAGTTGAATGATGTGCTTGCGCGTAAAATTTTGTCATAATTTGCTTACCACCATACCTATGTGTGTGAAACAGACTGAAATTGAAGTCATTATACACTTTTTGGGACAGTGCCGAGACAAAGGCTCTTTATTTGTAGTAGTTTGACAAGATTTGAGCTGTTCTTCTTTCCTCTCGTCCTTCTCTTATAAACTTATAGGTAACTTTTTTTGTGAGCAAATCCAATGCTTTACTTCACTGCCTCCTCTCACTTTGGCTGTACCAGAGAAACAGAACAAACGGTCATGAAATCAGTATCTTTACCCACTTTAAGGCAAACACGTGGGAGGGATGATAATAGTGCAGAAAAGAACAGGTCAAAGTCATAAAAATCACGAAATAAAATGCGCCTCCACACATAATAAACTTTCACTAATGCATTATTTTACTTAAAGGTATAGCGGAGGATGTTTTACTTCCTGGTGGGTAGTCTAAACTATTGGTCCTCCTAATTGTCAATCATTCTGGTGAATCAATCAAACTTTTCAAAAAGTGGAGAGGGCGGGTCTTATCTAAAATTTGGAAAGATCCTCCGCTATACCTTTAATGTCTTAAAAAATGTGCTTCAGAAATTTTACCTAAGACCTTTCGAATCATTGTACTAGCAGGCACCTGTATAAGACTATGGATATGTTTTACCTTTTATTTTATTCTATTAAATTTAGAAATACTGCTTTTTAACAGCTAGGTTATAAACGTCTAATGACACAGTCACACTAGATTTTGAGCATGCAAAATTTCTACGGACAATGAGGCAATGGTGATAAAGTCAAGCTATGTGGCGTCTTTTTAAAAACATAATCAAATGTGAACATAATACAATTTTACTACACTCTACTGCAATCCTGCAGATTAAAAGTTTACTTATTTTAATTCAGCTAAGAGGTCACAACATGACGTATCAATGTTTTAGTGGCCACACGTCTTTACATGATAAAGATTCGCAGTTCACCAAACTTGAACTTTGGAACACAGCACAATTCACATGAGCTTGAGTTTCCTGTCTCCCACATTCGCATGCGTTTGAATGGGAGTCAATGGAAAATGTAAAATTCTGTCATCATTTACTCGCCCTCAAGTTGTTTCCAACCAGTATGAATTTTCCTTTCTTCTGCTGAACACAAAAGATGATATCTTGAAGAATGTGGGTAACCAGACAGTTGATGAACCACATTGACTCCTAGTATTTTTTTTCCTGCTGGAAGTCAGTGGGGTCAATCAACTGTCATTCTTCAAAATATCTTCCTTTGTGTTTTTATGTTTAAGTGAACTATTCCTTTAACAGCCATGCCGTTTCAGACTCCAATGATACAGTATTTTTAGCAGTTACATTTATAAGATAAAGTGACAAATGAGCATTTCTTAAAATGTTACAAGGTATATAGGTCTGTTTGTTTGTGTAAGAGTATATGGTATACTCTTGCGGTAAAACTAACTGACCTTTCTCAAGTACTATCATGTTGACTCCTGAAACCCCTGCTGAGTGGAACAGGGACACATGAGAACAGTATCGGCCTTCATCAGGTCAGCGGTGTCCAGACTCTGACAGCCACAGATCAACACTTGCAAACATACACACACACACACACACACATTAGCTGGTAGAGAACTGCTTCAAACTGTTTCACCAGCATCAGCACCAAACCACTTACCAATCCATTAGGCTCCAATTACACTTCAGCACGTATCAGCATTACAAAACCACACGTCTAAACACCCTGATAAGCTCCTCCTGCTAACCCCTGGAGTTCAGCTGGTGAGTTCTGCTAATGCTGGTCCCACAAATTCAGTGCAGTTGAAAGAGAAGAGTTTATTCACGGGCACTAAAGCGCTGCGTGCGCCAATGGCGAGAGCTGCTCTATGCTGATGGAGAGCTTAAAACTAGATGAATTGTGTTGTTTTGTGACTTTATTTCAGAAGAGGCCAGCTGAATACGTGAGCTAATAAACTGACGTCCTTCAAAGTAAATCTATGGGGGTTTTTTCACCCGTTTTATAGGCCAGGTGACATCAGGTAATTTGATCACTTAAAAAGTAAGTGACCTCTCCTCAACGAGCTGCATGATTTATCACTCTAGTGATGTCCAGTTCATAAATGAATCGTTCTTTTGAATCATTTGGACATGTCCGCAATCGGTACGACCGTCTGCCGGAAGCTAGTTATTTTAGTCGATAAAGTTCTAAATATGGATATTTTTCTTACACGAATACATCGCTTCACTTCAGAATTCCATTATTAACCCGCCAGAGCCGTGTGGAAGCACTTTAATCATGGATGGCTGTGCTTTGATGGACTTCCAAAAAAATATATATACCCATTCACTCCCATTATGAAGCTTGGAAGAGCCAGGACATTTTTTTATATAACTCCGATTGTATTCGTCTGAAAGAAGAAAGTCATATACACCAAGGATGGCTTCAGAGTGAGTAAATCATGGGCTAATTTTCATTTTTGGGTGAACTATCCCTTTAAAGTGACCAATTTACCTTACCCAATTTACCAATTTGCCTAAACCCATGCTGACAATAATATAACAATTTATATGAAATATAACAATTAGTGGCACTTTAAAAACTGATTATTATTAATATCAAATAATGCTTCTGGAAAAGCATTTTCTGTTTTGTGTATAAACTACACTTGAACTTCAATTAATTTACTAACAGTTATACAATATATATTATACAAAAAGCATTTTCAGCTCATTTCTGAATGGCACATAGCCCTGATTCTACACCAGCTCATATTATTGATCTGATTATTCTGAGAGATAAATACATCCGGTACGATGTTTCTCACAATCGGTAGAATATCAGCATAATCCATTTCTCATCTCCATGAAATCACATCTGATGACTCATTAATAAGCTTTGTTGGAAACCAGTGAGTTGAAGTGTTTTGCAAATGCATGGCAAAATAACCCGAAAGCCATGGAGATTAATGGTGTACAAAATCGTGAGCAGAGACGACATCATCTCTGTCATAAGAGCCTGCCTTCCTCATATATCTGTGCCTTCATTTCCACCAATGATGACATGAAATTGCAGGCTGTTTTAAGGAAGGGTGTATGAAGTGTGCTTTCCGAGATCTCTAAAACATGAGAGCTGTGACATGAACAAAATGATGGCTAAAATAAACTGAAGGAAGTAGGAGAAGAAAATGAGTGTGCTTGAACCCTTGTACCTTCAATGCTTGCATTATCATATTGCTAATCTTATGACACAATACTTTAATGAACATAAAATTACACTGCCTTTACAGACATGGGATAATGTTGATTTTTTTTATTTATATTAAACTAGTTTTATCAATACTTTTCAGTACTGATTGCTGTAACTAGGCTATATTTATAATCAATAGAGTTATAATAATAGAGTTTGCATTATGGGTTCCCTTTCGTTCAGTCACTACCAGTTACGTCAGTGAATGATGAAATGGGTGTTTCACTTAGAAGCCTATCACCTTCGAGTTCAACAAAACGAGCCAATGGCAAGGAAAATACCATGGGTCTGCGGAATTTGCATAGCGCAACTCCGCCCCACTGCTTGGGTATAAAAGGAGGGACGCTGGCAGTCTCGCATTATGTTTTTGCTTCAGAGCCAAGAGCTTCTCTTCACTTCTCTGCAAGCCTGGGTGCGGTCGGTTCGTTTTGCCATCTGATGGGCACAATCGCTGCCTAGCGTGCTTGGGCTTAGATCACGCTCAGGCAGCGTTTGTGGATGAATCATGTTCTCATTTGCGGGAACATGACCATTGCGGTGCTGCGGTCTAGACTCAATGACCTCCGTGGAGGTAGAGTCCCCTTTGCCACACCCTGATCTATTCCCTCCGCGAGAGGTGATACTTTGGCTGGTGGCCAGGGTGACCTGAGGGTTACGGTGTGGAATAAAGCCCCGACGATTCTTCCTCAGGACAGGCGCAGGCATACCAGTACACGGTCCCCCCATTCGGGTTAGCCCTGTCCCCTCGAGTCTTCACGAAAGTCATGGAGGCAGCCCTTGTGCCACTCCGGATGCCACTCGCATCCTGAACTACCTCGACGACTAGCTGATTCTAGCTCACTCTCAAAAGCAGGTTAGCGAACACAGGGACCTGGTGCTCCGGCACCTCGCCCGTCTGGACCTCCGGGTCAACTGGGAAAAGAGCAAACTCTCCCCGTGCAGAGGATCTCTTTTCTCGTTATGGAAATTGACTCGGTCGCCATGTACGCACAGCTTACGAGTGAGCGCACGCAGTCACTGCTGAATTGCTGGAGTCAATTCGAGGGCAAGAGTGCGGTTCCACTGAAGTTATTTCAGAGGCTCCTGGGGCAGATGGCATCCACAGCGGCAGCCACGCCTCTCTGACTACTTAATATGAGACCGCTTCAGCACTGGCTTCGCGATCGAGGTAGGGGACCTGCAGGCATTTCCGGTTGACGAAGTGCGCCTAGAATTTGGCCCGGCTAACTCTCACGTGATCTTGAGACCCCGGCCTGGATACGTGCCCAAGGTTCCCACCACTCCTTTCAGGGATCAGGTGGTGAACCTGCAAACGCTGCCCTCGGAGGAGGCAGACCCAGCCTTGGCACTGCTATGTCCAGTACACGCTCTCCGTGCTTACGTAGACAGAACGCAGTGTTTCAGGACCTCAGACCAGCTCTTTGCCTGTTATGGTGGGAAGCTGAAGGGAAAGACTCTCTCCAAGCAAACGTTGTCTCACTGGACAGTGGACGCCCTTGTCTTGGCTTACCAGATGCAGGGTCGACCATGCCCCCTAGGGGTAAAGGCTGGGCGACACCCAACACTTTCGCGAGATTCTATAATCTCCGGGTAGAGTCAGTGTCCTCTCATGTAATTGCTTCCACTAGCCAGTAAGTAGGACCTGCTCGGTGTCATCGCTTGCTGCGCCATTCCACTCCACGGACTGAATACGTGTGCTATTTCACTCAGATGAGTTTTTCTTAGACTCTGAGTTCCTCCTGCACTATTGATGCCGTCACCAGAGTGCATGCCCGGTTAGTCAGCCCTCGTGAATGGCTAGGTGCTCCATGTGCATGGTTCCCACGCTTGGGCAACCCCCACATGTGTATTTCCACGGTAAGTCTCCACCGAGCACGTGTTTTCCCTCGGCAAGACCCCTCTTGCCATCTCGAGGTTGAAGCATTCCCCCCTTCGGGCTGGATGCGCTGTGTTACACATTCCACCTGGGATATGCCACCCACTGTACCTTGGTATTCCTGCGTTAAGCCTAGACCTTTGTCCGTGCTAGTCTCACGACAGGGAGCTCAGACTTGCGCAGGGCACTGGAAGACAGCCGCTGTGGCGTGATTGAATTTGGACCCCCATTTCGTCATTCACTGACATAACTCGTAGTGACTGAACGAAAGGGAACGTTAAGTCCCTCTGGCGGCCTGGAGTTCAGTCTTGGCTCCTCAACGGAAAACATAATGCGAGATTGCCAGCGTCCCTCCTTTTATATCCACGCGGTGGGGCGGAGTTGCACTATGCAAATTCTGCAGACCCATGGCATTTTCCTTTAGCCTGACTACGTCAGACTTCCTACTTCCGCTAATTTCATTTCGCTCCTGTAGTCAGTCTGAGATAGCAGCCTATCTTTCAGTTTTCCACCGGCCTGAAAACAGCCGGGCCAATCAACGAACAGAGGGCGGGCTGAGAGCCGTGACGTAGACGCTGATTGTACCGTGGATGCATAGATTTACTTCACATAATCTCCAAAAGTCATTCACAGCCATGTTCACTCCGGTATTTCGCTCGATGATTTAGTTTTTGCATCATACATGCGTTTACAGTGGAAGTTAGATGCGGCTGAGCATGCGCATAACACACGCCATAACCAAACGTTATGTGATTGGCTTACGGGTAACCAATGATTTTAAACTTCAGACAAGCGCCCCCCCGCGCGAGAGAAAACACTTCTCTATTATGCCCTTCCAGACTCTGTATACGAAGCAAAGTGAAGTAGCAGAGTCTGGTATTACCAGGCTAATTTTCCTTGCCATTGGCTCGTTTTGTAGAACTCGAAGGTGATAGGCTTCTAAGCGAAACCCCCATTTCGTCATTCACTGACGTAACGTCTCCGTTCCCTCCACAGGGAACGAGGGTTACATACGTAACCGAGACGATTTTCTTT
Organism: Leuciscus leuciscus; assembly: GCF_965113295.1. NCBI lineage: Eukaryota > Metazoa > Chordata > Actinopteri > Cypriniformes > Leuciscidae > Leuciscus > Leuciscus leuciscus. The sequence goes on along the minus strand of NC_138730.1, from coordinate 19,896,336 downwards.
TTGCCATAAGAAGGCATAAGAAGGTATTTTACACAGCATAATTATGTTGCCTACTATTTGCAGTAAATAACAATAAAAAAACTAATTAAATGTAATAAAAAAACATAATGAAACATAAAATTACAAATTAAATATTTACTAAATCCATTATCATTTACAGATAAAATTTGATTCATTAATTTGATGAACTGTAACTGTAAACTTTCAGTATTAAAACATGCTTAAGGTACAGTTTTGACTTTGTTTTGTTAAAATTTTGTATATTCAAAATTGTAATATATTTTTGTACAATTTTGCTAGTAAAATTAATTTGTTTCATGGATGTTTACATGTTTTACTGGCAAATGAGAAAACATTATGATTAATAATTTTTAAACAGATTTTTGCAGTACTGTCTTTCAAAAATGTTGTCTACATTTTTTTACCCTATTTTTTTTAATCATAATTCATCAACCAATCATTTGCACAGTATGTTTAATATACTGTAAAATAGAATTCACCTTTGCACAGAATGACATGAGCAAATTAATTCAAATTCAGTCAGAGGTTTATGTTTTACTGTCTCAGGAGAGAATAGAGCAATCAAACCCAAACGCTGTTCGGTCGGTTTGATTCCCTTTGGTCCCAGTGACCCTCTGCTATCATTTCAGAGTCAATAAATGACAACTTCTGTGGCACAACACATTAATTCTACATGGCTTCATCTTCACAAACAGGAACAACACAATTCCCTCGCTGTGAGGACAACCAATATAGCTTTGGTGTTCTTACATTAAGGGAGGCAGCAAAGACAATGTGTCCACTCCACAATGTAGCCTTCTTTCCTTTGTTGCATAGTAATGGTATAAGAAATGTAGGATGCTGTCTTTTTGTGTAGGTGAATTAAGGGTGATTGGGACATAAGGTCGAATGGAACAGTATAACTATACAGAGTTTATTTTCTCACCTAATGAGTGAAAATAAAAACTTTTTTTGCTGAGCCCTAGCTGTGAGACCACATGATCAAAATTGGATGCCCTTATTGGTGTGACATCCTGTAGGTGGGTGGGGCAGGCACCAAACAGGAAGTTGACCCTGAAATACATGAACTGGGGAAAATGACATTAGCTTTTGCTGATTTCATAATAAGGTCCTAAAATTGTCGTAGCTACTATATTGTACAAACCTTCGATGGAAACACGAATATGATGCACGACTGATACAAAATTTGTTAATATCGTGTTTCTATTTTCAGAATAGGTTATTTTTATTTTGTCCCATCCACCCAAACACAATTTGGGTGGATGGGACAGCATGATTTTGGGTGATTGGGACAGTGCTTAAAGGTCCCGTTGCATGCGATTCCATGTTTCAAACTTTAGTTAGTGTGTAATGTTGCTGTTAGAGCATAAATAATATCTGTAAAATTATAAAGCTCAAAGTTCAATGCCAAGCGAGATATTTTATTTAACAGAAGTTGACTACAAAAAACGGCTCGATTGGACTACACCCCTCTACATCCTGCATTAGTGACATCACCAGAACCGTTTCTTGACTAACCTCCGCCCACAGGAATGCTCCCTCAACTCTACTGGCTACTTGCGCACTTCTTATAACTTAGCCTACTGTGTTTCCTCAGCTCTTCCGGTGATTTTCTGAAGTAAAACTGACGCTTCATCTTTTGTGTGGTGTACAATAAACTTTATTAAACTCATCAGTACATGTTTGATCATCATTCAGACAGCAGACTTGTAGGCTATTAATAAATAATGGATAAATAGCCTACAAGCAGATGACAAATAAGTTATAATAACCGTAATTAAACTACTAAACCATACCTGTTTCATCTCTATACAGCACTCTGACTCTGTAGGCATTATTGTCCGACTCGAAATGAACGCCGTTACAGAGAGTTTCTGATATTATCATCATTCCGTGAGATGAATTTTTCCTGACAGACTGAGCACGAGCTCATGAAGCTCCGCCCCCTGTGTCGTCCAGCAGCACCTCATTTGCATTTAAAGGGGACACACTGAAACGGCTCGTTTTTCTGAGCCCCAAAAAATGTCAATTTAAACATGCTGTAAAAAATGATCTGTTGGGTATTTTGAGCTCAAACTTCACATACACACTCTGGGGACATCAGAGACTTATTTTACATCTTGTGAAAAGGGGCATAGAACGGGACCTTTAAAGGCTTTGCTAATTAAGAAAATGATTAACCTTGCAATAGAGAACCATTGTTTATGCTCTGTATGCTCTAAATCAGTGGTTCCCATAAGTACGGTGGCCGAGAGAGCTCAACGCGCTGCAACTGAAGAAAACACATGCAAATAGAAAAACACCTGCAAATTAAGAAAACATCTTCATCAGTTTCACAACACATGTGTGCTCCAAATACTCACAACACAACCAAATACAGAAACGCGCTGCAAAAGTTCACAACACAAACAAATACAGAAACGCGCTGCAAAAAGAACAGAACACAACGGAAATGTTTCCGGGGAACCCAATAAGTGACGGACCCGGCTAGGACGCGCTTACAGCTGTCTACTTTTTTTTTTTTTTTTTTTTTTTTTTAACTCCGAGCTCGGAGCCCTCCCCCCGGACAGCACGCCAAATACGCATAAACTTATTGTACTAATTATATGTAGATGTGAACTCGTGAAATAAATAAATAAAGATAGAGAAAAAGAACATGAGGGAAAGACATTAATCTATACATCAGTTACATTGTACACATTTTGTCATGTTATGTTAAAATAAGTTTCATAAGAAATGTTAGAATGCAGCTAGGGTCCAAATATGAGACGGCAAGTTTTAAAGTTGAGACACTCACACACAGATATAACGCATATTTTAAAAACGTTGTTGTATAAAATGTATATTTATTTGCAACAGTTATGTTAACAGCAATAATATAATATTTCTGGTAAGAACGGCTATTCAGCTGATGGACACGCGCTGCGTTGTCATGGGAACATCCCAGGTGAAAATAATGAGGAAATTATGTTGTCTTTCGTTGCTCCCTTCATCAACATAATGGCACACAAGTGCCCCGCTCCCTCCAAAGTGCCCAATTCAAGGGCTCTGCCGTCTGCCCTTTTAAGAGAGTAGGGTATAGGTAAAGCTCACGAGCAATAAGCACGTCCCAGTCGTCCGTCCGTCCGTCACTTATTGGGTTCCCCGGAAACATTTCCGTTGTGTTCTGTCCTATTTGCAGCGCGTTTCTGTATTTGTTTGTGTTGTGAACTTTTGCAGCGCGTTTCTGTATTTGGTTGTGTTGTGAGTATTTGGAGCACACATGTGTTGTGAAACTGATGAAGATGTTTTCTTAATTTGCAGGTGTTTTTTCTATTTGCATGTGTTTTCTTCAGTTGCAGCGCGTTGAGCTCTCTCGGCCACCGTACATAAGCCCTAATCAACCACAAACATATTCATAAGCTAGATTTTGCTCAAATAAAATGACCAAATTCTGAAAATAGAAACATTATAGTTCAATTTTTTTTTACCGATTGTGTTGCAGTAATAAACCATTATGCATGTTTCCATTAAAGGTTTGTGGAAGGTTAAATGCGATTGTCAAACAAACAGTTAATTCATGGAGGCACCCAACATCCAAATAATCTCAAATAATAATGAACTAACTTGTGCAATACAGTAAATATGCTTACACTACCCTAAATTAATGGAAAGATGTGCTGTCCCAATCACCCAAATATTATAAAATAAAAAAAAAGGGTTTTGGCTCAGTTTACATAAAAGTGTATGTAACACATCCTTTCATTATAATATAACTTTTTTCATGTTCAGATGGATAGGTAACATCTTCAGTATTACAGAAATGTATCATGTGTTGGGCTGTTGTTTTTAATTTATTAAGGCGGAAATTCAAAAACTGTCCCAATCACCCTTGATTCACCCTACATTTCAAACTGACGGTATTCTGAATTATTAAACTACTGCTATGGCTTTGTTTAATCGACACTGGTTAAAATGTCTGCCATGTAATGGAAATGAACAGTACACAATCTTCTATTATGACTCAAATGGCATCAGACTACAGATTACATTCATTCTGTTTATTCAAATAAAAAAAGGACGTTCCCAGTTTCATGGAGGATTGCACTGCCCCCTGCTGGTTGTGCACATTGTGCACAGTTTTCACTTTCAAAAGATTCCTAAAACCTTATAGATGCATTCAGGTGTCAGAAAGTCTAGGAAAATGCTTCTATTTTGCTTTATTGTTGTTGTTATTAAATACAGTTTTTAAAATTACATATTGTATTATCAGCATATTATATGCAATAACGCTCTAAAGAGCTTCTTGTGGAATTGTCACTTTTTTTTTCTTTTAGATTATTATTTTTTTAATCTTAATTATGTTATTCTATGTCATAACTTGAAAAAATGATTTGCTCATTTCCACGTTCAAATGTGAAAAGGTCTCAGACTTTTGGATCAACAGAATGGAAGCTAGTCATCTTTAAATCCTCTAGGAAAGACAAATAGTCAAACACTCATCATTTTCTCACACACACACTCCTGAAGTCTGTGGTAGATAAAGCGTTGCTTGGGGCTTTTCGACTCCCGAGTCATTCTAATTGGAAATTGGTCTTTTTTCTTGTATGAGATGACCCAATGGACAAAAAGATTCCTGTTGCTCATTAATATGAGCCTTTGGGATACGCCGCTGACACACTCATTACTGACACAATCAATCCTCTTCAATGTTGAGGGTGTGAGCGGCTATAAATAGTTTTACTCTGAACCTAGAAATTGTTTTATTTTAGAGGAAAGTCAGGTATGGTTTCATTTTGAGGTTGACTTTTTCTCCTTGTTACTTAAAGCATTCATTCATAAGGATGCTAACAGTTCCATATGATATGATATATGATATGATGAAATATTATTTGCAATAAACACTTACATTAAGTACAAATGTTGGGTTGGACTTGATATTATCAGGAATTGTTTGATTTGAGGGATTCAAAATAATAAGAGCTTATGAAGACAACATTTTTAATAAATGCACCGATGCATCTTGCACAACAAGAGGCATTATAAATAAACTGGAGTAAACAGAAGTCGGTTTCATGTTGACTTTACTACACATTTTATTGTGCATTTACTTATGGAGATGGATGACTGCATTTCTATAACTGTCATATGCATACACTGCCAAACTACAGGCTGAAGCAGCTGCAAAAATAGAACAACATGTGCTGCTGATTTCTGGGGCTGCGGCGCCCCTGGTGGCCAGCGGAGGTCCAGCAGTAAGAGGACACCTCACTGCTGTTTCCCTGCAGAAATCAATACACACTATACATCAACCAGTGATAATGAGCCCCTCTCAAGTTTCCAGTTGCAACCAGACAAGCCCTAATTACATCCTTACAAAGCAGTATAGACTAGAACATAGTCCATCAAGTGTATTAAAAACTTAATCAGTGGCCACAGAAAAGTAGAACACAATTTTGAAAAAGTATTACATGTATTACCATATTCTACTTTTTAAACACTAGTTGGAAGTCATTATAAATGAGTTTATTCTTGTGATAAAAAAAAAAAAAACTTAATAGAAAGTAAATCTTTTTTCAGATATTATTTTATACATTAATACTTCATTCGAGTTTGTGAAAATAGCCTTTGGCAACAAAGTGGGTGGTTTTAATGTAAATAGACACTGTGTTGTAGACATATAGACATTAATAGACATAGCGCTGTATATTTGTAGGCTACTTTTTTTCACTATCAGGTCCGACTTAAAAAATATAAATAATTTTATATATATATATATATATATATATATATATATATATATATATATGAATTATTTTTATTTACATTTGCAAAGAAATTCCTTCCTTTTTAATAAAGTAATTTAAGTAATTACTTAGAATCAAAGGGTTTGACTGATAGCGTATGCAATGAAGGTTATGCATATTTTTATTTATGTGGTGGTTTTATCCTCTTCAGTCAGTTTTGCATCTCATGCTCATGTCTGGAAATGATGTGCTATTCATATTACAGTAATGTATCATTGGCAGACTGTAGCCTTGGTCTTATTTGGATGTACAGCTGCAGAAACAAAAGGGCTTTGTTTACAGCACGTAAACGTCAGCTGAACCTCTATATATCCCACACACACACACACACAAACACATAATACAGTCACCGAGCCCTCTTCATATGGCTAAAAAAACAGAAGGTCCTTTCTTTGAAAAGAGCTATTGTACATACAATTGGAAACTGATGAAGAAGTTTTGAGGAGCAGCTTACGTCAGGCCAAAGTTATACAGCGCAGAGTTGTACATCACTGCTGGCCTAGTAAAACTCTGGGAAAAGATCTTACAGTGAAAGTAAGGAGGAAAGTGGAACAGAAGTAAACAGAATTCTATTCTTAGCACAGAGAGGATGAAGAAGTGCTCTGGAGAAAGTTCTCCAGCCACAGAGAGCCCTGGTTGAGAGAAGCAAGGAGAGAGACAGAGAAGGAAGGAAGGAAGGAAGGAAAGAAAGAAAGAAAGAAAGAAAGAAAGAAAGAAAGAAAGAAAGAAAGAAAGAAAGAAAGAAAGAAAGAAAGAAAGAAAGAAAGAAAGAAAGAAAGAAAGAAAGAAAGAAAGAAATGAAGATTTATCACTTGGCACATGGATATGAACCTCTTATGAAAGACTCCAGAAGCAACTTGACATTTCAACATGAGCTTTGTCAGAGAAAACTGGAAGGCAAGACACATAAAATAGTTTTAATAATTTATTTATTATAGTCGACATGAAATCAAAACTGACCCTTATTTGCTTTCTTAACTGTGTAAAGCCTGACATATTAAGTAAAATTCTGAAAAATCGATTTAACAAAAAAAATGGAACGGTTTATTGAACCTTTAGACAAAAAAAGGAAACAAAAAAAACAATCTGAGCAAATAATTGGCGCAGATAATGCAATTACATGATAGCTTGTAATGCAAATCAATGCATTAATAGAAGTATAGCAAAAATACTTACATAAATTGTATATGTATATGTACTGTATATGTATATGCTGAAATCCACCGTCATTTGTCTTAGTAAGATGATATTTAAATGATCAAGGCTCTATAGTTTTTATTGTGGGGGCGATAATATTTGACACATTTTAACATAATCTTTCAAAAAAAGTATGTATGGATAATCAAGTAAATCTAAGTTGTTGTAGTACAGTAACATCTTGAAAGTTATTCTTATGTTTACTTTATAAAAATCAGTAAATATATCACGGCACAAAGACACATTTACCACGACCTGAAGGGGATGTTATACTAAAAGACCTTTTACTGGCTTAAAAAGTTTAACTATCATTCAGATGAAAGAAGGCATGAAGTATTGAGTACAACAGGATCTTCAGCAAAGTTGATCATGATAATAATTTAGAGGCCTTAGAAATTTGCGTATATGATACAGCAGGGTTAATAGGGTTGATACGCATTCTTGAAGAATTCCAAAGAAAAACTGTTTAGATTCCAAAGACAAAATGTTAGATGTTTTACTGAATGTTTATGTCACATTATGAAAGTAAAATGGGTTGCCAATGCCATTTCATGTTGACAAAAAAAAAAAAAAAAAGAGTAAATGTGACAATGTCCATCTCTATGTGTGAAGGGCGAAGACTGTTCAAGGTTTCTGCATCATTATAACATTTTTCAGTGCTATTAAATGCTTTTATTATTCATGTAGTCACCTGTGATGGACAGGCATGTTTTACAGAGAATTTAGCACCCATTATCTTAGGCTAAATGCATTCAAATGTAAATTTATTCCCACAGTGTGCTTTTCAAAAATTACAGCTCACGTCCCTCAGAGCTCTGTGATTGGTTGGCTGAATGAGAAGAGATTTTACTCTGCTATTATTGAGGGCCTGCCAACACGTCCCAAGGGCGTGGCAGGAAATGACAGATATGCTGTCGACGCAGCCATGGGCGGGACGGTGGGAACAAGAGCTGACTGATGGCCTGTTGAGAGGCTCTGAGGTGGGTGGGACGGGGGAAGTTTGGCAGGAAAAGCAGATCAATGCTCAGTGACAGCAAGCCCTCAAAGACCTGAAGAGTCACGATGTGTGAATGTAAAGAGTGCCACACACACACACACACACACACACACACACGTCTGTGAAAAACAGCTTGAATTATTTATGTCTGCAATTAACTGATTTACAGAAATGGCATTTTCCCACCCTCGGGTACTAAACGTAAATGTTCAGGTCGCTTTATTATTGATCAAAAAATTCTCACGGCAAACACATTAGCAGCTTAATATTGTCGAACCATGTGATGTCATAGTTACCACTTCAGCTGATTTTGTGAAGCTCCACGTCATCTGCAGATGGTAATCCGTGAAAAGGTTGTTTTTTTTCTTTAAAAAAAGGAGGCGACATGCAGGTTTCAGCCTCACCCTTTTCAACCTTAGAAACCATGGCAACGGTGAGGCGGAGGACTCACGGAGGGAAGAGGGAGCAGCTTTTGAAGCAGAGATAGGAAGCCATTACGGCACAGAGCAGCTGACCTTTGAGCCACTTCAGACTGATTTGATAGGCAGATGGGGAAAAGAACAGACATCTAAATACAGCCAGATCTGCATTTATTTGATTGTGGTAGAAGTAGAAATATAGTAAACAGGAAGTGTCTGTAAGCAGAGCTGGCCGCTTAGTTGGAAAACAATGTATATTAGATTAACCATTATATTGTCTTCAACCGAGACCTCTTAATATGTTTCTCACAAAAATGTTTATTGGTAATACATAACCAGAAGTTCATCCACCTCAAAAGCATGATTTAGACAAGTTTATGGCTTAAAAACTCAAGGATTATGTAAGTGCAAAAATATGAGCTTTACAATTCTGCTTTTAAACCTACAGTTCTGCTTTGACTAAGTGGGTTTACTATTTTGTTTTCTGTTAACTATTTATATTTATTTATATTGGCAACTATTTCAACTTAATAAAACCGTTTAGAAATCATTTGGATGGTTAAATAACCTGTTCTGGTGAAAATGGTGACTTTCCCCGCTCCCCCTAGCGTTCCCAGGCGGAAAACCAACCTTGCAACATGGAGACTAACGTCCCAGAACGAGCGAGAAACACAAACTGCTTTACGGCAATTCAACATAAACACACACGCCATATGATACTGTGTATGATGTATTACCCACCTCGGTAGACATTGCTCCACACGATAAAGTTGGCCGGATCCGATAATAGCAAATGCACATGAGCAGTGGTAGAAAGGGGGAGGGGGGTGCCGCAAGCGAGTTTTTTTACTACCGTGTTGTGAAACATACGCCCCACAGCTGTAGGGGGAGCTCGTAGAGAAAACATGCGACAACAAAAGTGAAAATCAGCGAAGAAATGACTAGAGTTGCCAAGTTCCCCTTTAATGTTTGCAAACCAATGGACGACATTTATGTTTCATAGATATGCCACAAAAACTTTCATTAGAAATTAGGTTGACAAAAAGACTTCTGTATATTCTATTTATACAACAGTCCTTGAATCTGATTGGTCAAGCAACTTCACAAGATAAGCTGTTTCTGTTTCTATCAGTCCACTTGTCTGAATTTGCACGCTCTAGACAGAATGCCAATCTGTTTATTAGTGCCGAGGATGTTTTAATGACTTTTTCTGCAGGTTACATTGTTACACAAGTAGTTGGTGACAAGTGACTATTTTTATAAGTAGCTCATTTGAATCATTCAATCAACTGATTCATTGAAAAAAACTGATTTATTCAAAAACAAAACAAATGATGGCAAAGACTGTGGTTCACTCATCTTACTATGAATGCGAGAAACTGCAACGCAATATGGCAGAACAAGTCCTGCCTTCTAAATAAAAGAGCCAATCACCAATTGGTAAAGTCAATACATCACTGCAGCTGGCAGCTGCCTTTAGAAGTGGCGGGAGGAGTTGCAAATATGTCCACATACAGACTTTCCTTAAAAATTACTTTTTCTTCTCATGAGAGTCTTCATGAGAGATCACTGAATCATTCACTCAACTTATTCATTCAAACAGACTGACTTCAGGAATAAAACGCCACCACACAGATTCTGATACTATTTCCATTAGGTGTTTGACAAAATACTGAAACCAAATGATTTTTGAGATGTTTGTTTCCATTGTAGATGTTCTTCTTCCAACATTGCGCCAAAATACTCAATGACAGCTTATGCTACTGAACCTACATCTTCCTCAAAAGCACTAAAAGAATAAATCATTGCTATTAATATTTTTGTCATCATTTACTCACCCTCATTCCAAACCTGTATGGAATGTTGGTTAACAGTTTTGGTGACCATTCACTTTCATCGTATGGACAAAAACACTGAGACATTTCTCAAAATATCTTCTTTTATGTCTTACAGAAGAAAGAAAGTCAAACAGGTTTGAAATGACATGAGAGTAAGAAAATTATGACAATTTTCATTTTTAGGTGAACTATCACTTGAAGCAGAATCAGAATTCTTGTGATTAATTTCCATCAATATTAAATTTACAAAGAAATGTAACACTTTTAGTATTACACGTGTATCTAAGAATAGTTATTAAGAGAACAGGATGTAGTTCAGTCCTCATGGGTCCCCAGCGGTCGCCGTGATTTTGCCAAGTAAGACATGTTCCTGGATCAACATTTTGTTGATCAACATTCCTGTCCAAAAACATAGTCCTAACACTATCCCTACCGCTAAACCTAAACCTAACCCTACCCATTTCTTATCCCTAAAATCAGAGGGAAATGATAGGTGAATAACACTGATGATGAAGCACATATGTAAACCTAAACTTGACAAACTGTAAACTTGTCTTTCAAATCTGATTGGTCGATTGGAATGATGTTCCAGGATCAAGAAAGATGTTGATCCAGGAACATGTTCTACCAGGTGAAATCAGGTTCACCGTCACGAGCAGGTCATCCTACATGGAATCTGAAAAAAAATGGACTAACTTGATAAAGCTTTCAGCTAAGAATAAGACTTTAAACCTCTAAGCTACACTGTAAAAAAAAGTTACTGCCTTACAATTTTAAGTACAATCAACTTGGATGTTTAAGTCCAAAACAATCTCTGTTACTATAATTTCCTATTATCACTGTAAAGCTGCTTTGAAACAATCTATATTGTTAAAAGCGCTATTGAAGGTGACTTGACTTAAGTCATTTCAACCTTAATGACATTAAACTGACTTAATGAGTTGAATCTTGTATAACTTGTATAACCAAAAGGTGAAAATTGCTTAACAAAGTAAAACACATGTTGTCATAACTCATTGATCATATCATTTTTTACAGTGTACTCAGTGTACGGCTCAACTGGGAATCCAGATGTTTGTCTTGCTAACAGGGCTCAAAAGGCCTGATTATCAGGCAACAATCAGACAGATAAAATAACATCTGTCTGCATGAGAAATGGTCATGCTTTTTGGTTCAAGTGTTTTTGCATATTATCATGCAATTATCTAGACCGCAAAGCTGTACACGCTGTAACAGTACTAGATGGTTGGATGTATTTAGTCATTGGGGAGTGTTTGCGCATTCAAACTGAAGTGTACTTCTCACCATGACAGCTGGGGCTTAATATGACAGGCCTGAATCGCTGCTGCCTGCCATCTGTTCGGATGATGCATTTCACGCGGTTACATTTCAAACAGGCAGAGCCAGTATTTTCAATCAACTTCCTCTCCACACTTACTCAAAGTCAATTTCCGACACATGACGAGATTATTATTCAGGCTTAAAGTTTGGTGTTTTTTTTGCTAGCATATTCAGCTGTAGTCTATTTTTAACTTCTATTTATCTCAAAGAAGCCAGACTGTTCATCTCACAAAATCAGTCTAGGCATTTGCGTTGGCTGATCTTTGTGATAGACACTTGAGGAATTCACAGTGATCCACGTGTGATGTGAAGCATAAAGCTAAGAAACAATCATTTTTGATGAGGAAAATCAAACGATTTGTTTTGCCATACCATTGTCTCTTACTTTAAGTATAAAGTGAGACGCATTTCTAAGTCAAGTCTACCTTAATGAGAACATGGGGGGCTAAGAATAACATTTCTCTTCTCAAGCGTTTATATGAGCGAGTCCTCTGGGAGAAAGTTACAATTGTATCAGTGATAGTATGTCTCTCACACTTAGCTGATACAAAAAAATTTTCAACGTTAACAATCTGCTCCACCATTATCACAGCAAGAAACATGAGAAAATACTCAAGTGTGATAATAATGAGCAAGTGACACAGAAACCTAAAGTCACCCAGAGGAAAAATGTATTGCTCAGTTGTTGCTTTTCCTAAGCTAAGGAGACTTAATTGTGAATCTCATATATCTCTCATTTTAATATCAACAGTGTCTCAAATGTTTATTCTCCTTATTCTCTTGCTGCAATCTCTTTCAATACTAGGAATATTTTATAGCGCAGATTTGCTCTTTTTAAGCTCAGGAGACTTAGTTGTGATTCTCAAATATCTCTCATTTTAGTATCAACAGTGTTTGATGTTCAATGTTTCTCCTAAATAAAAATAAAAGTAGGCACAAATGAGACATGAGCAATTTCTGAGAGAAAGGAGTCCAAAATGAGAATGGGCCGTGAGAAACATGGGAGATCTCTTTATTGTCTTGCAGAGGTCGCTCTTTTTTATGCCATTGGGTTTTTTCACCTTTAATGGACAGGACAGGGTGAGAAGGGAACAGGAGCAGGAAAGTACCTTTATCTAGGACTCGAACTCGTGCTGTCTGAGGTGCAGTTGTGTCTCGATGTCGATGTGCTGCCCACAAGGCTATGGCTCTGACAGAGGTTTCTCTAAGCTCAGGATATTAAGTGGTGATTCTATTATATGTCTCATTTAGGTATTAGTTTTGTCTTCAGATGTCTTCAATTTTATTTTAAGAGAAACATGTACTTCATGGTTGTCACAAAAAAGTCTCTTTTCACATCTTAAATGATTCTGCTAGATATAAATGAGGTTGCATTAACATCAAATGGAGATTTTAGCTTGAGTCTCCTGCTTCTCACACTTGTCTCCTGAGACAAAACATTCTAAAACTCTCACAGTGGTCTCCTTTAAAGTTTTAGAAAAGATCTCAACAACATCACACATTGTGCTCAGATTTTTCTCCTAAACTAAAGACTCCAAGGGTTTCACATTTTTCTCCTGTAAAGATTCAGAAGAGATCTCATCAACATCACACACTGTGCTCATATTTTTCTCTTCAGCTAGAGTCCGAATGCATTGATATGATGTCCTACCTGCCTGTCAACGTACGTATGTTCATACCTCCGCACACCTACTCGAGAGGCATCACACGTCATCAGCGCGTTTCATGCAATGCAGTTAGACAGACGTCAGTCACCGAGCACCGCAACCGAAACAGCAGCCGCCTTTTACAGTTCCTCCTGAACCAAAACAACCAGCTTATGCTGCGTTCACGCCATAACTACTGTAATTTGGAAGAGATGGAAACCAGTGACGTTATACTCGGAGCGGTTCGTGACTCGAATTTATGCGTTTCAATGGCAACACTATCAACGCTGAAATGAATCTGCAGCGGTCAGGTGGTACAGGTCAGCGCTCTTTAAGATGTTTATGTTCATTATTATTGTAATGTTATGTGCATTGAAACATGATGTAGTTTAACGCCGTCTCTTGTGATGCTTTTGTTTGCTCCCTAATGTACGTGTTCATGTGTTTTGAAGGAGGCGTGGCTTTGGAGACGCTCTGAAAGGAGGGTGGGATCTTATGCTTTCAAAGCTAGCTTGCTATTGCTAGCCTCTCCAAAAATGGCCAACCCTACCTTTAATGATACGGCACATTGATTTAAGAAATGTTGCTTGTCAATCTGTGAAAATCAGTAGGTCAGATTTGGCTGTTTTACTGCTTCTAGATTCCAGGTAGTGTGTTTCCCTTCACCGTTTGACGTTTTAATTTTGTTGTTGTGAATATTTTTAAGATAATACAAAGCTCATGAACATTTAATAGGTTAGGCATTAAAGTTTAACTATATTGCTGTATACAAAGCATACAATGGAAACAGCAATTGTCTTTTTTTCCATATGTGTCTCTGAATTAAACGTCTTCCCAAACTAGAAAAAAGATGTAGGATGGGACTTGATTTTGTGACAAAATAATAAACACTGCAATTGTCCATAAAGAATAAGAATTGTCCATTTTGATTGTGACTTCAAAGTGTAAAAATATACCATCAACTTCAATTTCCCACTGTACCTTAAACCTGTGACTGCAGTTTGTATTCTTTGAATTCACATCAAGAGGTCAATCTGTGACTTATAGATCCTCTATTGAATGTACATCTTTTGATATGAATTTGTCAGACTTTGCACACAGTGAAATAAAAAACTTCTTTGCATAAGCTTGTGTTTCCAGTATCCCACAATCACATTGTTAGAAATAAATGTCAATTTATGACTGGTTTATGAAACACTATAGTTTTTCTTCACAATACCATATCTGACAATTGTAAAATACACACACCTCCTGTGTAGTGAAATAACACATTTTGAAACGGTTGGATGACCTGAGTATGCTCCGGAGAGATGTGATGTAACCACCAGATTAGATGTAGATTAATTTCTTGGAATGGATCTAAGCACGGAGATAAGCGCATCCAGCCAGACAGTTTTTTTTTTATTCAGTAAAGCTTAGAAAAGCCTTTTTGGAGAAGATCAATTTTATTATACAAAAATATTGTTATTGTAATTATATTTTTCATTATCAGTATGGCTGCTTGACAAATTGTTTACTCCATGTAAAGCATCAAGAATAGGCCATGTAATTCTGTGTGATACTCATTTACATGCCATTAGTGTTCTAATGCTATATGTGCATTATTCATAATAGAGAAGTAAGCCTACAATCGAATGTGACATTTCAACACAGACACTATAATTTTCACTGGTGTGTGGAGAGGTAATTAAAAAGATTGCGTTGATTGACCTTCTCAAATGTCCGTAGTCATGTGGCTTAGTTAGTACACTAGTGAAACGTACAGAAACCAGCAGTTCTCATTGGGTCCTCAGGCTCACATGACGAGACTTCAACCGAAACATGCAAGTCACGATTTGTAATTCTCAAACTCCTGTCTTCAGGCAGCCTGCTTGATCTTATCCAGTCTGTCACACATTGTGGACTGTGACGCAAGGCAAAGCCAGGTTCTTTGACTGCCCCCTGCCTGCTTGAGTATACTGAGAAAGTCAATATGCTTCTCTTCATGAAAGGAAACATATCCACAGGCCTCTGTCCTTTTGAATGTCACTCTATTCTGGGCCAGCCACCTATGGATGATTAATTAAGGTCACTGTACTGGCTCACAGCCCTGCCAAACAGAGCAAGGGATTACAAGATGAAAAACCTGGTTTGATACTTTATACACTGACAGTCTGTAGATCAAGAAGTCAATGGATAGTCTAACCATCTAATGAATTAACCATCACTGCATATTGACTGACCATTGAGAAAGAGAACAGAATCATTTTAATAATGTATATTTCAGAGCAAGTGTTAATGCTTTATTGGGAAATCAGCTTACGATTGACTAACTTATCTTTGCAATAGGTCTTTGCAAGCCAGGACAGGAGAAATAATTAAAGCATTGAAAATAACACAGTTCACGCCGAAATTTCGAAGTTTGATTACTTGAGCACGTTTTACATGAAAATACTATTTTAAAATTTCATGTTTAGTTTACAGTTTTTCTGAATTGCTAAAACACATGTCTCGTTACCATCACCCACTTTCTCAAAACCTGAAACACAAAACCAAATATTCAAACTACATTCAGAGAAGCTCTGACTCTTCTGGCAAAATCAAACAATTGCCTTAAACCTATTTTATCTGTGCTTTCAGATACACACAGCAAGTCAAAATATAAAGTCAATATTTCAAACACTACAGATCTTTCATTAGACACTACATAAAAAATGGAGAACACAGATTCAAAAGCATGCAGTTACAGAAAAAAAAGTATATTTTGCAACTACGTAAAAAAGTTTAGTAATCACAACTCACAGTAGTAAGGTGAATAAATTGTATACTGTATGCGCTGCAAGTATAGTATTGTACTGAATAGGCTTATTGTATAGTAGGCCTATTGAATGTCTGTATATTCAGCACTTGCATACTGTGAAAATACAGTAACTGCAAAGCCAAAAAGTAAAAAAAACTCTAAATAAAAAGCATGTTACTGTAAACTCAAAAGAGTTGTGCAACTGCAAAGTCAGTGAGAGATTCATTCTCCCTCAGCATCATGTCTTCATGCTGGGTCAAGCCTGAGGACTTTGTCCACGTCACAGACAATGTCGTCTCTTGCCAGGCAAAGGGAAAACCCCTCTGGTGTGCCGGATCCAGCCTTGACAACACTGTCCACAGCTTGCTTTTTCTCGTCCTCGTCCTCATCGTTCACCACCTATTACACACACTCTTCCTCCTCTCCCTCTTATATTGTTTCCATCCATTGTTGGTATCAACATTCAGTGCAACATTTTGAGTCAATTTTGGCACTCTGAACTGACTTGTATTTTGTACAGTTAGTCTGATCACATCATTAGATGAGTGAGAATGTGTTTAGATTTTTGCAAAAAGAGTGCATGAGATTTGCAAACAGTGTCTTAACTACCTGAACTTGTTTCATGTTTTACAGAAAGAGAGATTTATTCGACAAATTGGTTTCGGCTATTGAGAATTTGTTTCAGAGAATTGGATTAAGTGTGAAGATGAAGCTAATGAAAATAGCTTGAGGGGAAGTTATGTTGTGAAGGGCACAAGTGCTCATTGTTTCTTGTCTTTATTATGAATTAGATTATAAAAGCAGTAAAGAGCTGTGATTTTACAAATATTGGTGTGTGCAAACGTAATGAGCTCACCAGATGTTCCAATCACTTCCATGGCCACAGTTGTATAAAATCAAGCACCTAGGCATGAAGACTGCTTCTACAAACATTTGTGAAAGAATGGGTCGCTCTCAGGAGCTCAATGAATTCAAGCGTGGTACCGTGATAGGTTGCCACCTGTGCAATAAGTTTCACCTGTGCACCGTGAAATTCCCTCACTACTAAATATTCCACGGCCAACTGTTAATGATATTATAAAAATGTGGAAGCAATTGGGAACATCAGCAACATCACGCTTCTCTGTCTGGCAATCCGATGGACAAGTCTGGGTTTGGCGGTTGCCAGGAGAACGATACTTGCCTGACTGTATTGTGCCAAGTGTAAAGTTTGGTGGAGGGGGGATTATGGTGTAGGGTTGTTTTTCAGGCCTCAGGCTTGGCCCCTTAGTTCCAGTAAAAGGAACTCTTAATGCTTCAGCATACCAAAACATTTTGGACAATTTCATGCTCCCAACTTAGTGGGAACAGTTTGGGGATAGTCCCTTCCTGTTCCAACATGACTGCGCACCAGTGCACACAGTGTGGAGGAACTTGACTGGCCTGCACAGAGTCCTGACCTCAACCCGATAGAACACCTTTTGGATGAATTAGAGCAGAAGCGGAGACTGCGAGCCAGACCTTCTCGTCCAACATCAGTGCCTGACCTCACAAATGCGCTTCTAGAAGAATAGTAAAATATTCCCATAAACACACTCCTAAACCTTGTGGAAAGCCTTCCCAGAAGAGTTGAAGCTGTTATAGCTGCAAAGTGTGGGCTTTGGGCCAACTCCACATTAAACCCTACGGATTAAGAATGGGATGTCTTTAAAGTTCAAGTGCATGTAAAGGCAGACGTCCCAAAACTTTTGGCAATAATAGTTTATATCTGTGAATTGTTCCTATGCGTTCCAATGCCAGACTGACATTTCATATATATTCAAATGGTATTTATTCAAATTATATTCAATCTTTAATTGACATTGGACCAAACTTTTGTTTCACACAACTTTATCAAAACCCATTATTAGTTACAAAACACAACAGGTAACACAATCAAGGGGAATTGATTGAGACAGACCACTGCCTGCTAATTGTCACTGCCTTGTTCATTAATTATTCCACAGAATCCAATTGCCCTGACAGACTGTCACCGGACGAAGCGTGACTTAAGAGTATCCACAGTCCTTTTGCCCCAAAAGTATGATCAAAAGCTTGTTTGTGAGGTGAAAGCTCTCAGAACTATTTAATGTAACATACCAAAACAAACGTGTGACCAATAAAAATTGCAATTGGGTAATGTAAAACATTAGTCTTAGTTCTATAGTTTAAAGCAAAATCGTTATCAAATAACCAGTGGTCTAGATTATTTTACAGTAAGTACCTTTGAGAGTCACAACCTTCTGCAGCTCTAGTAGGCCTTGACCCTGCAAAGCTTGAACGATTTGTCTAGACAGTTTCAATGAAGAAAAGTGAATACATCATCCATTAGCCGAGTATGCTATTCCCTACAGACACAATGAAATAATGCGCTATGGTCTGTAAGACTGAAATAAACCAGCAATGGATATGCAAAGTCTACTACTGAAATATACTGATGTGACAGCATTATGAGGAACAAGGCTTGACAAATTCATTCCGGTGTTCTTTTTTCTTTTTTTGATAGCACAGGTTGCAAGGCTGTTATTTGCGACGCTTTATCGGCTCTGACGTCATTCTTGTCATCGAAGGTCAAAGCAGTGAATATTGAAAATAACATGTGGCAGACGCATCGTAATCCAACTCTTTGGATTACGTGTTGTGCGTTCAGCTAAAAGCACCCAGCTGGTCACTATTTGTTTAGGCTTCTTTTAGAGAAATAAACCACCTCAGGAAACGTAACAGTTGTGTTATAGTTTTAAACCTTCTTGGGCCACATCTGGTCGAAAACAGACGTTCAGTGCACTACACGACCAACTCTGACTTTCACATCGCACGTGAATCCAACAAGAATAATCCTTAGCCTAAGACATGCAAAAACAACTTTAACTTCTGCTTCATTTCTTGTGACATATGGAAAACAATCTATAGCCTATGCGTGCCCTATAAAAAACACAAAAGTTCAAAATATCGTCCCCAATGCAAAACAGAGTCATCGCGTAAAAAGGGAATAAAAGCGCGATTCTTACGTCTTCATCCTCGCAGGCGTTTCTCTTGCGAAACTGGACCGGAGGTCGGGATGAGGGGTGATGAGGACTCTTCCCAGCCTTATTATCCTCCTCAGGAACCTGTCCACCCAGGAGACGACTGGCTTCAGGTGGATGGGGAAAAGAATTGTTGGTATTAATCTTCCCCGTGAATCTCTGGTAAAGCGAAGCCATGAGTCCGGTAAAATCACTAAAGCATCTCAAAGCGCGAGATCTCTCATCAGCTGCTCTCCTTAGATGTGTTTTATTTTAATGTCCCTCTTCCGCAGAAGGTACCCACTTTTCTTCTCGAATAGCCCAGAGCCTGATGTCCTCTGAAGAAAGGCAGTAAGACGAAGCCTTTAATTGAAATTAATCTCGAATGGAGTAATTTCTCTGTTTTATGGCTTTGGCTGGAGCCCGGGCGGTACTACAGAAAGTCTGCTCTGCATTCAAAGCACGTTGTTTCCTCTATAGCCAGTCTACAGAAAAGCGACAGCAGCCTATATTAAACTGTACTGAGTCAACGGATTTAACAAACAGAGCTTACAAAATCTCACTGCATTTCAGAGGATGAGGCGAGCGATGGAAAGACAGCAGTGAGAGCTTTACGCAGAGCTCTGTCTGTGTGTGTGTGTGTGTGTGTGTGTGTGTGTGTGTGTGTGTGTGTGTGTGTGTGTGTGTGGATGAGACGCGTTCTGCATGAGAAGTGACTACTGACAGGATATTTATCTGAAGAACATATACACCACGCACAACTCTCAAATCTCACATTCACTTAGATTTACGATGACCGAAATTGTAGACTTTGTATCACCCATTCTATCAATGGACGATTACAACAGTTCAATATTCAGCAATAACCTATCTATTATACTTCTAAACAATGCTGGAAAGGTCATATACGCAGTGCTGGAGTGCCACACCGTGGTAAAATGAAATACAACAACTCGGGTTGCGTTAAACGACACACATTAGTTCATTCATGCTTTCCATTACACCGCTCAAATACATTTTCATTTGAAAATGAAATCGATTGGAACTTAACACGTCATGCGTTCAGCACTTGGACAGCTACAGCACACGAACATCAACATAACCGTTAATTCGAGGCTTTTCCCCCCGCGAAGTGTGCAGGATATCACCTTAACTTTTGTTCTTGTAGTCCTAGTCTTACAGAGACGAATTAGACTGCATTTTATAAAATAATAAAAAAATATATATATTTTGTCTAACAGTTCAGAGGTCCTTTAAAATGTTTAATGGAAGTATTCAGTATTTTGGATTTTGAATATCAGTTTTGAATATAAATGTTTGTGTCATTCTTGTTACAGTATAGGCCTACTGTACTTCATGCGTGCAGTAACTAAAATTAATATGGCTGTATTGTAATATGACTGTTGGGATGTAGCTATTTCTATAAAAGGGTACAATGGACAGTCATAAATATGCTGTGGATGAAAACAAAGAGCTTAAGTTAGCCACTGCTCAGTGTGGCAGTTAGCTTACATCAAGGTGTCAAGTGATTTTTATATTTTTAACTAACATTTGAAATGTTCATAATATCAATGACTGTAACTGTATCTAATGGGATGGATTTAAAAAAAAAAATAAGTCTAACAAACCAAACAAATACCACAAACACTGCAGAGTTCATAAAATTAATTGATAATATTTGGTGTCATTAGGCATTTTGTTAGTTAATGAGGTATTATATATATTAAGAATACAATTATGTTAACTTGAGGTCATAAATTAAACAAAAACAATATTCCCAAGAAAATATTTTTAGTTTGAAACACCAGGGAAACGGAAACATGGCCATACTGCTCAAAACAATATAGTGAATCCAACAATGTTTAAATCCAGAGAAATCCACAATTTTAACTAGTGTCATTGCGTCACCTGTTAATGACGTCATATCCGCGTTACCCTCAATTTCCATTTTTACTTAAAAACCATGGAAACCAGAGCCCAGGTCCATGCCCACAGAGTACAACCATGTACAACCAACTGGTGCCTCCCCAAGGGCCCATCACTGAATGGAGCGTGAAAGCCGCAATGGCAGCCACGTACACCTTAAGGCGTGGACGGGGTAGGACCAGCAGAGAAGCGAACCTGGAGGAACTCCAGCACTGAAGCCACTGGGTCCACACCACGCTCCCTTCACCAAACGGGGAAAACATTCTGTTTTATGCCGTATAGTCTCCTTGTGGATGGAGCCCTAGAGCTGAGTAAAGTCTCGTCCACTCCGGCTGAAAGACTTGATCCCCCTGAGGGGCCAGACCCACAGTTTCCACAGACCCGGCCAGGGGTGATATATCGTACCCCCGGCCTGGGAAAGCAGATCCCTCCAGAGGGGAATTTCCCACGGAGGGCTTGCCAGGAGTGATATGAGAACCATACCTGGGCCGGCCAAAACGGGGCTACCAAGAGCACACTGACCCCGTCCCGACTGACCCTCTCTATAACTCCCGGAAAGCAGAGCGATCGTGTCACAGTGTTGGGTTTGTCATGTGTCTTGTCTGGTTTGTTGTGAGCACATGGCTTGTCTTGTATTCCTTGTGCCATGTGCTCTCCTGTCAATTGTCTAGCCCATCCCATCTTGTTACCTGATTATTTAATTATTTGCCCCACCTGCTTTCCCCGTTATCCTCTTGTTTGCTTCCCTATTTAGTCTCCCTGTGTTTGCAGTCCTGTGCTGGTTCGTTATTTATGTTTCCCTTGTGTTCTGGTCCTGACTTTTGCCTGTCTTGTTTTTCCCCCTTGAGGAGGTTTTTGTTTGTAGTTTTGTTTTGTTTAATAAAGATCCTTCCTGCACTTGAATCCTTTCTCACTAATTCAATGAGTCGTGACAGAACGAACCAGCCAAGATGAGGATTCAGCAGAAGGACTCCCACCAACCACCGATCACCCCTGTTTCCTGCCCTCACTATGAGCGCATCATGAGGTTCAGTAATTTGGCCTCTCTCCGGCAACAGGGGACCAGGATGAAGGAGTTTGCCCTGAAATTCAGCGCGGCAGCGGAAGGACTCGGTCTTGGGGATGCAGCACTTAAAGACTTATTTAATTATGCCTTGATGAGCCCAGAAGTTACTGGACGATGATAGGTCTGGAACGTCTGACTTTTGAGAAATTCTTAAATTACGTAGAGCGTCAAGGGAATCCACCAGCTGGGGAAGTTGCAGATCCCCCAGAGGTAGCCGTGGAATCTGCGATGGAGACGGTTACTCCCACACCACGCTCCCCAAAACACAAGAGGAGGAGAAAGGCTCCCTCCGTAACTGTTCCGGTGGTCCCAGTTCCGGTGGACCCAGTTCCGGTGGTCCCGAGTCCGGTGGTTCCAATTCCGGTGGTTCCGAGTCCGGTGGTCCCAGTTCCGGTGGTCCCGAGTCCGGTGGTCCCGAGTCCGGTGGTCCCAGTTCCGGTGGTCCCGAGTCCGGTGGACGCAGTTCCGGTGGATACAGGTCCGGTGGTCCCGAGTCCGGTGGTCTCAGTTCCGGTGGTCCCGTGTCCGGTGCTCCCAGTTCCGGTCGTCCGGAGACGGAGGAGGAAGAGAAAGGCCCCCTCAATGACCTGTCCGGTGGCTCTTAACCCGGAGGCCATCCCGGAGGTGACTGCCATCCCTGACGCGTCGCCCTGGTACCCTGCCCTGCCGGTCTCGCCCGAGCTGCTCGCTCTGCCAGCCCCGCCCAAGCTGCTCGCCCTACCAGCCCCACCCGAGCTGCTCGCCCTGCCAGCCTCGCCCGAGCTGCTCGCTCTGCCAGCCCCGCCCAAGCTGCTCGCCCTGCCGGCGCCACCCCAGCGACCTGGCACGTCTGCCGATCCAGAGCCTGTGTCTTCGGACAGGATGGCCTCCGCCGAGCCTGTTCACGTCACGCCAGCCGAGCCTGGGTCATCGGACAAGAGGGCCGCCGCCGAGCCTGTTCACGTCACGCCTGCCGAGCCTGTGTCTTCGGACAAGATGGCCGCCGCCGAGCCTGTTCACGTCACGCCTGCCGAGCTTGTGTCTTCGGACAGGATGGCCACCGCAGAGCCTGTTCACGTCACGTCTGCCGAGCCTGTGCTTTTGGAGAGGATGACCGACGCCGAACCTGTGGCTCCTGAGCCGGTGGTGTCTGTTCCTGAGCCGGTGCCTGTTCCTGAGCCGGTGATGTCTGTTCCAGTTTCTGAGCCGGTGCCGTCTGTTCCTGAGCCGGTGCCGTCTGTTCCAGTTCCTGAGCCGGTGCCGTCTGTTCCAGTTCCTGAGCCGGTGGCGTCTGTTCCAGTTCCTGAGCCGGTGGCGTCTGTTCCAGTTCCTGAGCCGGTGGTGTCGGTTCCAGTTCCTGAGCCGGTGGTGTCGGTTCCAGTTGCTGAGCCGGTGGTATCTGTTCCTGAGCCGGTGGTGTCTGTTCCTGAGCCGGTGCCTGTTCCTTGGCCGCCCGAGGGGTCGTCTCCGCCGTGGCCGCCTGAGGGGTCGTCTCCGCCATGGCCGTCCGACGGGTCGTCTCAGCCCTGGCTGCCTTCACGATCTTCTCCGCCCTGGCCGCCCGAGGGAGAGTCTCCGCCGTGGCCACCTGAAGGGTCGTTTCCGCCCTGGCCGCCAGATGGACTGTCTGCTCTGCCCTGGCCGCCCGAGGGGAAGTCTCCGCCCTGGCCGCCCGAAGGGAAGTCTGTCTGTCATCTCCGCCCTGGCCATCAGTTAAGCCATCACCCCCTGTCCATGTTCCCTTCCATGGACCTGGCCCCCATTCCTTCCCCTGATCCCTTACTGTTCTACCTCACACCCTGGACTCTTGTTTTGTGTTGTGGTCTTGTTGTCTTGTAGCGTCTGGTAGCCGCTCCGTAGAGGGGGGGTTATGTCACAGTGTTGGGTTTGTCATGTGTCTTGTCTGGTTTGTTGTGAGCACATGGCTTGTCTTGTATTCCTTGTGCCATGTGCTCTCCTGTCAATTGTCTAGCCCATCCCATCTTGTTACCTGATTATTTAATTATTTGCCCCACCTGCTTTCCCCGTTATCCTCTTGTTTGCTTCCCTATTTAGTCTCCCTGTGTTTGCAGTCCTGTGCTGGTTCGTTATTTATGTTTCCCTTGTGTTCTGGTCCTGACTTTTGCCTGTCTTGTTTTTCCCCCTTGAGGAGGTTTTTGTTTGTAGTTTTGTTTTGTTTAATAAAGATCCTTCCTGCACTTGAATCCTCTC
Organism: Leuciscus leuciscus; assembly: GCF_965113295.1. Taxonomy (NCBI): domain Eukaryota; kingdom Metazoa; phylum Chordata; class Actinopteri; order Cypriniformes; family Leuciscidae; genus Leuciscus; species Leuciscus leuciscus. The sequence continues at coordinate 19,872,110 of NC_138730.1, read as the reverse complement.
TCACTAATTCAATGAGTCGTGACAGATCGGGGGAAATGCTCCCATAGGAGCTGGATGCTTGAGGCAGAACCACAGCGGACAATGGGAGGTCTCTAGAAATGTGAATAGATCCATCTCCGCTGGGCCAAACCTCTCCCATATGGACTCCACATCTCAGTGAGGAGTCTCCATTTCCCCGGGCCTCTGCTCTGTTCAGGGGAACAGGACATCTGCCCCAAAATCCTGGTCCCAAAATCGTTTTCGCCCTTTTTGCAGACTGGTGCACCAGATCCTCCACGTTGGGATCGGGAGCTCCATCTGCGATCCCCGTGACCTGAGACACTGCGGGGAGCAAGAGCCTGGTAAATGAGTGACAAACAACACCAAATAGACAGACAGTTTACACAGAGCTCTTGCTGAAGAGCAGAAGCTACTCTCTTTGTGTGTCGGCATCCTTTTATAACTTCCGCATTCCACCAGCGCGTGCTAATCATTGCTATATAGCTTAACACGGTTAGTCTTATTGTTTGAATGAATCTCTTGTTTTCTTGATTTACCGCGAGTAACATGTTTGTACCATGCCTATGATGCCTTAAAGACAACACTATTTTGTCAAGTGGCTAACATGGTCATAATCAGGAGCTTTATTTGAAGTAACCCTAATACAGTATTTTCTCTGCCATACAATATATTAAAAAATTATTTGCATGCCATTTAGCAACACAAGACATCCAGCCTTTATTAATATGAAATGCTTATATCGATCTAGCTTACTGCATGTGCAATAAGTGTCTCATACCAGACACTAAGCTAATGCATAGAGTAAAATCATGCCATAACTTTCAACACACTCAAATGTATTTTTAGTATGATTGTATTAAGTAAAACAGCACTGCATTGCCTTACAATTTTAATTTGTCAGATAAAGTGATCTGTATGAGTAGTTATTCAGCATTTGTGGCACTTTCATTAGAATGAAATAAATAATGTGACTTTAAGTGATCAAACGTAACTGTAACAAAGTTCAAGTTCAGGGAAGAAGGAGGTGTACGTTAAACATAACTTTAATCGTAAAATATGCATAAACAACAAAACAAAATGAGCGGCTGTGGATGTGAAGATGACAACTCCTATGATTAGACGCTCATTCACGCCGCCATCAAACTTTGTTATTGTTTTAAATAAGTGATCTCTAGATGCGAAACTTACATATTGTGCCTTTAACTTTAATATTTTATACAATATATTAATCAAATGACCCATATCAGGACCAACAAAACTACATCTGTGGAGCAACAGAAACAAGATTATGTAAAAGTTTTTTTTTCAGCAGAAAGAACATTGTATATGATGTGCACCAGGGCTTTTAAGGGACTCTAACGCACATACAACATTGATGGCCTACAATTGTGAAAAAGCATTACCATTCCATAACACGAATGTACTGTAAATAGCACTACAAGGAAAAGCAAGTGTCTTTCTATATTGCATTTCACGAGTTCACATATTAATGAAATCTGATGTAATATTATAATGAGTATTTGGCTTGCTGTCCGGGGGGAGGGCTCCGAGCTCGGAATTCGGCCCGACCCCAGAGTACTCCCCCCTGTACTCCCCCCTGCTCATAGGTATCTATGAGTAGACCCAGCCGAAAGTGAGGTGATGGGGTGGTGGCGGGATGCTGAGAAATTAGTCATGAGACAGGAGGTAAGGGAAGGCTTTATTTATACTGGCTTCTTCTTGTGCTGATTGGATGATTACCTGAAAATGCTCCTCCCGAACTTTGTTACATAAAACTTCATTTATTAAGATGGTATGACGGTAAAATATTTTTCTACACATTCAAGTCATTTTAGGGGGTTTTTCTCCCTCTATTTCTTTTAAGCTGATTGTAGTTAATTCTTAGAATTCTACGCTTGTGTTTTTTGAATAACTGCATGCCATTGCTTAAGTGTTATAATCCATAAAATACAATAAAAACAAACTAATGACATTGAGCCCATACCTTATCAAATCAAGCTCAAATATATTCGGTTCTTATTAATGTGGTCCCGACTGTATCACAAATATCTCTAGAAAGCAAGCGAAATTAAATAGTGTGTAAGAATCGATTAATTCCCTTTTAACTGCGTGTCATTTCCATTTTCTCTCTGAGCAGGCAGTCAGCTGAAGTGTGCTTACTCAAAACAGAGGTGCTGGAGGCTGAATAACTTATAGCCTGCATTATTCATGGACTCTGTGCTACAAAGGGGTTCAGGTTTAATTGAGGCAGCTATCATGGATACACCTTAATCATAGCTTCTAGATGATAAACTCTTTAACCCGAGCTCAAGGGATGCTGCTTGACAAAGTAGTGTCTGCATGGTTCAAACTCTTTTAACAACCACATTTACCCAAAAGCCAGTTCGAAGTAAACAAGTCTGTATGCAAAGTCCAAGGGTCTTTCTTTTGAATGTAAGTAAGTATAGAAAATCTTTTTGTGATCTTTGATGAGGAAAATTCATAGGAATGTTACATTTACATCATAGCCATAAAACTCTAATCATTAAATCTAATAAAATAACACACAATACTTTACAGAACAAATATTGTGGCTGCACTTTCAGCTTTGAGAAATCGCTGAGATTTCCTTTTATGGCTTTGTGGGCATCAAGAAGCTATACGCTCCTGGCTTTTTCATGAGCCAAGTCTTGAGATTTTGCTTCTTTTGAGATACAGCAATATTGATCCCATACAGTCATGCATTTCAAAGTCCTTTTGAAGAATTTTTGGTGTTATGTTGTGGATGCTGCAGAAGACTGAGCGACAGAATCTCTCATCACAATCAATTATACTCCTTTTCCATGCTTCCTTAATGGTTGTCATGTTAAAATAAGAGTATATTTTTGGTTCATTATTTGTCATTGCGGTGTCCAATATTACAATTGTGAGTGGTGCAAACTAAAAATTCACACGTTTACATCATAAATATTTTGTTTACAATGATCAATTAAACTGATCTGAGATTTTGATCAATTTGAGCATCAATCTCAATATCATATATTTGATTGGTATGTCAAAAACACTGTAAACACAACAACAGTATTATTGGATGTTTTCTTAAAACTTTGTTTTGCTTTTTGCTCCTAAACGGTACATTGGATGATCAATGAAAAAGAAAAATTTAATTTGAGATCTCTTGGAAAAGTTGTCAATGCCCAGTACGAAATAATGGCACACTGACAGTTTCTTTAAAATGCACAAGCGTTTAGGACGGACAACAAAAAAGATTTGCTCAGGTGTAAACTGGTTGATATTTGATGAGTTGGTTGTTTGTGGATTCATTTTTGAGCTGTCAACTGTGTTTAAATGAACATCTATCTTTGTGGAGAGTTCAGCAGACCTCAGCTATTTAAGATCAATAGAGTAATCTGTCAGGACGCTCCACAAATACTCTGAGCAATACCAACCTGGCTCATAGGATGACAGAGAAACATCTCTTCAAGGTTTAGGGCTGTATCTCAATTTGCTGCCTCACTGACTGAAATGGACAGTTGCTGAATAAGCAGAAAAGTAAGACAAGCAAGTAAGGAAGAAATTCATCTAATTGTAGGATTGTAAGTGGGTCTTTAGTAATGCATATACTGTAGATTGTGGTAGCTCTCATTCAAGGAGACACTCATTTCTATCAATTCACTTTCACCATCTGGAGGCACGGTGGCTCAGTGTCGTCTCACAGCAAGAAGGTCCCAGTTCGGGTTCATCTTGTGATTGAGGCATTTCTATGTGGAGTTTACATGTTCTACCTGTGTTGCTATGTGTATCATCCGGGCGCTCTGGTTTCTCCCACAATCCACGGACACACAGTATGGGTTAATTAAAGACACTAAATGATCTGCAGGCGTGAGTGTGAATGTATGTCTGTGTATGATTGTTAGTCCTGTGACGGACTGGCCTTCTGTCCAGGGTATTTCCCTACCTACAACCAAGTCAATTCTAAGCTTTACTTCTAACATTTTCATAATGAAATTATTCACTTTTCATAATGGTTTAGTGTTGTATATGCTTCATGAACTACATCTATCACAATCAGTATGATAATTGTATGTGTACATATAATGTAAAGCAGTTCTGTCCAGCAATGTAAGCATGAATCTCATATAATAAAAACATTGTATAAACAGAACATGGTGCCACATTTTGCCATTGCAGCAATATATATAAACATTCATGGTCATTTTCAATGATATTACGCTCCATAGTATTGGTCTATATTTACATGTATGCATTTGGCAGATTTTTTTTATCCAAAGCAACTTAAGCAACAGCAATACTAAGCTTTAAGCATGCAAAATGACCTTGGACCCAACAATACTGGAAACTACGCTGTTTTTTTGTGAAATCCAAATTGGTTAAATGTCTGTCAGAGTTCATAAACTTTCGTATGCAGCAGATCAAACGTCTTTGCATAAGCTTGCATTTCTGGTCTTCCAATGTTCAGATGCGTTCAAATGGAAATAAATGAAGTGTGGCTTTACAGTGCATTCCAAGTATACATTTTGCCAGTCTATGTTCTCAATGGAAATCTAATTACATAACCATGGCACTGCTAGCAACATACTCTACCATTTAAGAAGGAGCCTATAAACGTATATCTGTAATGTGAGTGTATATATATATATAAAGTGTGCACTATATTGTAGTGATGGGAAGTCTGGTTCTTTTCCGCGAACCAGTTCTTTCTGACAGTTCGTTTCAATGAACCAGTTCCAAAAAAACGGTTCACCAGTTCTTTACGTCCTCACATAATGATGTCAATTCTGTCATCCTAGTGGTTGAAAATACACTCACATTCAAATAAAGTCATTTGTAATTATAACTTAAGTTAAATAATAATCATCATCATCATCACCATATTGGGTTTCTAACATTTATGTTTTGCAACTAAAGCACCCAATACAGGCACTGATGTGCAAACTTGGAAGTTTTACATGTTTCGTTTGTTATTAAATAAACTTACATTTTGCCAAATTCACCCCCTAATTCACCCCCTCGGTTCACCCATGCTCATATTATCAGCACAGCATCAGTGGTCCAAAAGAAAGGGTTCGGTTCAGATGGTGCTATCACGCATGCTCAGTATCTCCAGCTCGTCGGTTTTCAAACATGTCCGAAAGAAACAGTTCTCGGTTCAGTGTACTGGTGACTCGAATCGCTGTATCAGTGTACTGTTACTGTTCGGTAGTACACGCATGGTCAGTACTCATCAGTTCTCTCAGCACAACATGTATCAGTTCAGTGTACTGTTGGATTAACTGGAGTAGTTAATTTCGAGTTGGAGGGACTGTCAGGCAGTGAGTAACTTTAGTAACTTATGGATCAGCGCTGACTCAAGACGAACGGTTTTGTAACGATTCAGTCCAACGAACCGGACATCACTACTGTACAACACATTTCAGGTTTATTGACTTTTATTGCTATTATTTTATTATTGTTATTATAATGCATTTTGTTGAAATATTCTGTATTTCCTGTATACTATACATTGTTGTTAAAGCTCACAAAAATGTGAAAATATTGTAAATTTTCTCACCCTCATGTCATTCCAAACCTGTATGATTTTTTTCTTTTGTGGAACATAAAAGAAGATCTGATAAATGTCTATACAGTGGATGTTAATGGTCATCAAAACTGTTTAAATGTTTACCAACATTCTTCAAAATATCTTATTTTGTGTTCTGCAGAAGAAAGAAAGTCATACAAGTGGAATGACATGAGGGTGAGTTAAATGATGACAATTCAAATTTTTGGTTGAACTATTCCTTTAAGTAAGTGAGAGACCGAGCTCGGAATTTTGTCGAACACAGAGCACACAGAGCACAAAGAACACAGAAATTTTGGATTTCTCGGACCTACATATGTGCTTTTTAATGTGTTTGAAGGCCAACATTAGCTTTAAAAGCAGGTCAGTGGGCAGTAGCATAAATTATTTGTCCAGCAGATAACAGATTCTTAAACATGAGAATGAGGATACATGTTGAAAAAATGGAAATGCAAAATGTTTCTGCTTGTTGTTGACAATACACAATCACATATTCCAAACAGGAATGGCCTTAAATGAGAAATCTTTCAAGGATTATTTTGCATAGATGTAAACTTTTTAGCATTAAAGATTGGTTTCAGCAACTTGTTTCTTTCTTGAGTTAAGCACTATTAAATCAGTTCAATTAAATTTCAATTGTTCACTCATAAAGACAGTCACTTGTCGCCACCTACTGGCTTAATGATGCAAGTTGTGCAAACACAGACAAGCGGATTGATAGAAACTGTGAAAAGGCTGATGCTGGTGAAATATTCAAACACATTCGAGGACCTTATATATATGGGGGGGGGGGGGGGGGGGGGGGGGGAATTGACTCGCGGGCCGCATCAAACTGTTTTGCGGGCCGGTTACGGCCCGGGGGCCGGACGTTCCCCACCCCTGCTCTACACTGTAAAAAAAAGAAAAGAAAAAAAAGTTGCTGTCTTAAATGTTTAAATACAATCAACTTGGATGTTTAAGTCATCACTCTTACAAAATGAGTTGAAACTTATATAACTTATAAAAAAAGTAGAAAATTGCTTAACATATTTTGATGAGTGAAAGCAATGTAAAAACCTATGTTGTCATAACTTATTGATTATCTAATTTATTACAGTGCTGATTGGGTGTATTATCTGAATGTGCTCCTTCCGTCCTTTATAAAACATCATTTGGTGTTGCTGCACTACTTTCTTTAATTTATTCCAATCCATTTTTGTTCTACTTTAAAGCTGCAGTCCGTAGTTTTTCCTTTGTCGCCATCTCTGTTCGAAATCTGCAATTGCAGTTATTCGCGGAATTATCAACTTTACGCGGGTTGTGCCTCGGCACGGCACAGCACGGATGAATCCAGGAGAATGTGCGACTGTCAGTCGCCGCGCCGGTGTGAATACTGTCATTCTGAATCACAGATTCTACTTTTTGGAAGTATGACCAACATTAGGCATGTGCCGGTATCACATTTTCATGCTGCGATTAATTGAGTGATCTTTTATCACGGTATACGGTATTATCACGATATTTTAATTGCACATGAGAAACAGATGGATTTGGGGGGGGGGATGCAAAAAATAAAATAAAACTTGCATCACAAGGTGTAATTGTGATTGTCAAAACATTTGGTAAATAAACTGAATTTTATTAAGTTTAGTGACAACATGTTACAATGATTACATGGTACAATGACTGGTAGGCTACTGTTTGTATTGCTTAACACAAATTTAACGATTTCAATTCAATACTTGGGATTTGATTTAAATCTTGATTCAATATTGACTAATTTTGGATAAATATTAGGAAGGCTACAGTAGATAGCCCACATGTTATTTTTTTCTCATGAAAAAAAAAATATCTCACATAATGCTATGTAACCATATAGAGCCCTATCAGCTGGTATTATTAAAGGTTACAAATAACTAATTAAATCAAATATAATGTGGTTTTCATTATAATAACAATTATGTAATGACACACGTAAAAAATATAATAAATATGTAAAAAAGTGCAGTGCACATATTCAGCAAAATACTCTTTATCTATATGTTTTAGTCATCTAACATGCTGCTGGTCATTAAATGGTTTAAATGTAACGTTCTGTGACACAATTGTTCTCCTGTTTCATATCAAAAGTAACCTGCTCTGTCTTGTTTGACGGTCTTCGTGTCCTCTTTGCTCCGCGATTTTTCTCTGCGTGAGAAAACGGATGTGTGGCGTGAGCGTGTGAAGAGTCTCGCGCTGAATGCGTCGAGTTGGCAGCTCTGCTTTTAGAAGCGGGATGGATCCGGATAGATCGGCGGCGGCCATAGACTGTAGGCGGTGGCGTTCCTCCTTCCACCATGCTGCTTCTCCATGTGAGGACTGTTTACATTAGACTAGAAGTGCGCACCGGCCGCATGCTTACACGTGGCGATTGTTTACATCAGAGTGCGCACGTGTTTCGCGCAGCATACGCAGTGTTTGTTTAAGCGGTTGATGGAAAATAAGCTATAATGCGCGTTCTAAAATCAAAATTCGGATCTATTATTTTTCACGGTATTTTGAAGTGCCCGCGATAACAATATCGTGCATATTCATTACCGCGATTTATCGCATTACCGAATACCGGCACATGTCTAACCAACATAGGAATTTTTTACCGGAAAATGTCATCTGAACAAGTAAGTAACATCCACTTTTCTCACAGCACTTGATATAATTAAACGTACAGTTTGATGCCGGATCCAGAAAGGTTCAAACGACAATCACCAGTGACAACTGGAGATTCACCCGTTGTAAAATGCAAAAGACTTCGGACTTTGGAGTGGCTACAGAAAAAAAGAGACTGCAACCGGGCCCATGCGAAACCAAGGATAAATATCAGAAGGGCATTAAATGTAGTCACGCAATGCGGATGTTGTTAACATTAACAATTTGAGAACAAAGTATAATTTGCATGGTTTGACGTGATAGGATAAGCGATCGTTAGATTTAATCAGCATAATTTACTGCAATGCTTTTTTCCCTTAGTTGGTCAGAACAAAAGGCCATAAATCTCCACCTCCAACATCCTCACACGCAATATAGCCTACTAGCCGAGACTCCTGCTTTATGTGTGCAGATGTGACGTAATGACGCAAAACCATGCTCGAATTTCACGCAGAAATCCACCAGTACCCCTGGAATTAAAAACATCATTACAAGCTTAACGTTTTGAATCGAGCTAAGGCAAGCAAATAGTTTTTGGCTGGTTATTTACACTGGCTGGTTATTTACTTGCTCAAAAATGTATTTCGGATCATTTTTAACTGCAGCTTTAAGCTATAAGTGACCTTTAGAAAACTTATGCTGTAAAGTTTCTTAAACCGTTAAAACTTTCAGGCTCTCAAGGCCAACATGAAGTTTAATTTGTTAACCTACTCTCAGCACCTGAGGTATGTGAAAATTGTTCACTTTTGCAGAGTCAACTGATTGCAAGAACAGGCAATTTATTCATAACTACTTACGAAGCTTTGATTAAAATTGTGTTACGAATGGGTCATTATTATTCTTACAGGGCATATTGAAAAACTACAGTACGACATTCAGAACCTCCATATACTGTATGCCTATGGACTTGCACTTTTATCTTTAATCTCTTTTCTGGAGTAAGTTGCATGAAACTGAGCATGAAAATGAGGATGTGTTCTCACTGAAGATTTTTCTGTTTACTGAACAAAGTTTTTTTTTCCTCTCGTGAGAGAGAGCACATCATACAGCCTTCAAATCCAATTTTAAAATGTCCAAGATAAGGTGCCAGGGAAATTGAAACTTATCCAAGGATGATATGGAGCAGACTGTGGGAGTAAATGATGAGTGAGTAAATTAGACAGAGACTTGACTATAGAGAGTGCAAGGATTAGACGCATGTATTAGAACGTTTCGCAGTGCTCTTCAAGTATAAAACTAGAGGTGGTTTCAGAGGGTCACTTTCTTCAGGTGAACACTGAAAAGATTTTACTGTAGCAAAACAGTGAACACTGATACTGATGTGCGGTGCATCAGTGTCGCCTGTGCTGCAGGGTGTGATAAGCATTGAGTCTAAATGGATAGCAGAATGCATTTCAGCCTTGGGTCCAATAAGAAGTATTTATCCTGAATGTGTCTCTGTGTGCATGCTATTATGTATTGGCCCAGGAGACTAAAAAGCTTGACTGAAAGTGAAATAGTCCACCTCTATTAAAGCAAAAATTGTGTGCATTTGCAAGTAATCTGGCACATTGAGACGGTACAGAAAAAGTCATTCAATTGGCATTTGAAGAGTTTAACATAGAACTAACAGAAGTGTCCTTGAAGATGCTTGAGTATCCATATCCAATAACATATTTTTGCACTCCTTGAGATAGGCTTTGCTATGATCCTGACATATCAAACCTTCATTTCTAGTTCTTTCAGCTGTACACTTCAACAGTTTTGTCATGTCTTACAACATGGAGAATGTTCTTGATGGGTCCCTAATGTATACACCGGCCAAATTCTGCAATCAAAGCATTTTGTACTTCAGCATATTTTCTTCACAAGGCTTTAACTTGTAAAATCACAAACATCAAGCTTGCAGTTTTGTATAATGCGGTTTATGGAATGTCTGACATAAATGCTACAAATACAAGGCCTTACCTTTCTAAATGAAGTGCTGGTGTCGATCTTCAATTGAGTGACAATAAGAACTGACATTGTGGATTGGCAGTGCAGCAAAGTATGGAAGTCCACTTGTGGTACAGCGTGTTTTACCTGCCTGTTGTTTACTTTGTCCTTCTTCTCACTCTTATATGTTCAGTCTTGGCTGCACATGCACAACCCCGAGCGAAGTATGCAATTCCACGGCACCCGCTGCTCTAAGCTGTATTTTTCTTCTCTCAGTCAATTTCTCTGTCCTTTCCTTCTTCCCTCACCTCTCCTCCGAACGCAGTCTCTCTCTCCTTCTCACCCTCCCTCTCTCTTGGGTTGCCCCACTGAAGCGTGAGGGTAAACCACTTAAATATTCTGGGCAGATTTCACAAAACACACATAAAAACAGCAGCAGGTGACAGCAGCCCTTGCCAAATGGTTTAGAGACTAAAGGAAAAAGTATGAATATGTAAACTGACTATGGCTGGGTTATAGCAACAATAGTGTTGGTAAATTGGTAAGAGTTCAAAGTGTCAATTTCAATGAATTTATTCAACAATTTGTTTGCATCATCACTCAAAAATGTTTATGGACTTGTGGGACTTTTTTATATATTGAACTTTTTATCTTAAATATATGCAGGTAAATAATACAGTTGTATTACTGTATGGATGACTGTGTGGTGACTTTATGGAAGTAAAATAATGACAAATGTTTTTGAAACAAAACAGCTTGTTGAATTGCACTACTTGAAAAGAAAAATGCATCGCATTAACCCTGCTTGCATTTTAATGCATTGTCTTTTTAGGGCTTGCATTTGCACAACATGGTTGTATATTTAAGCTGTGAATATTTCAATTCAAAACATTTCACACACGTTTTCATTAATAAAAATTCACCCATCCAAATTCACCTTTCAGATTTCACTTCCAAAATATAAATTCTGTTTAAAAATACAACCTATAATATTCGCCAGGCAAATTCAGTGGTTCAAATTCGACAGAAATTTTTTTTTACTTCCTGGAACAGAATATCAGCAGATTGCCGATTGATTATCTCCATAGCTGTAAATCGTCCTCACCAGCAGGAGATGCAAGCGGCTGTTGACGAAGAAAACTATAGAGCAATGGGTGAGAGAGTCATTCATTCATAAAAACGGATTTACAGAAATGGAGCAAGTGGTAAGTATTTGTGATGATTATAAGGGCCAGTTTATATATGGAAAAGCTGATAAAGACACAAAAGCTCTGTTTAAGTTTTCACAGTTATTTTTGCACATGTAAGCAGCTTTCTCTACCGTGAATGAGATTATAATGTTATTCCCCGATGCTGATGTACAGATAAAACGTTAAATCTGAGGTAGTAGACATATATTTCTCTCGGTTGTTTAGTTTTCTTAACTTTGTATTGTGGTGATGTGCTGCAGAACTGGGGATTCCTTCAATACATCATTCTCTAGGATTCCCCTGCGGTCAGGACACTTAACGCTTAATGGACTAATACTGTAATAAAAAAAGACCAAACTCCCACCGTATTGGGGATGTAGGTTATACCAGATATAGTAACAGGCAAGTGGACTCAGAATATGAACATAACGCGCAAAAGTTTCAAGCTGAGCGACTCCCAGTGAAATACTGGCATAAAGTTGGCTTGACACTTGATATTCGATATTCGCACATTTGGGTTTGGGTACCGTCGACTGTCGAATATTATAGGTTGTATTTTTAAACAGAATGAATATTTTGGAAGTGAAATCTGAAAGGTTGAATTTTTATTAATGAAAACGTGTGTGAAATGTTTTGAATTGAAATATTCTCAGCTTAAATATACAACCATGTTGAATTTCAGCCCATAAAAATGCAAGCAGGGTTAATGCAATGCATAAGTTTTCCAAGTAGTGCAATTCAACAAGCTTTTTTGTTTCATTATTTTACTTCCATATGACTTCTTTAACCATGCTTTTATTTTATAATTAATACAAATAAAAGTATTCTTTAAAAAAATAAGTTGAAATAATGCAAATTGTTGACCGTAACAAACAGATACAGGCCCACTATAGGTTAACAACCTCGGATAGTTAGAGTAGGCCTACTTGCATTAGGTCTGTACTTAAACTGTACTCGTCTGTCTTTTAAGTTTTCATAAAAAATTAATTTCCCTATGGAGAAAATGAAATACTATGAAAATAGTTTCAGTCATTACTTTTTTCCATTTCATTTAGTCTAGTTAGTTTTGTATCAGATACAATGTGATTTTCAGTGATCGAGATCTGGCAGCAACAGCACATTTTTCCTGAGTGGCATTATTTTCATTATTGGCATTATTGCATTATTTTCCAGCACATTATTGAGTGAGCGATTTGCGGACTGCTCTCCTTGCGCATGGAATCCCCCATATGCCATCAAACCAATTATGATGATGCAGAACAGCAGAGTGTATGCGCCAAAGCTGTTGTGGATCCGCTTTCCCGAAATTCCTGAAAATTACAGTTGTTTGGCAAATAAATAAATGGCGGACAGTTTATTACCAATATTTTATTATGCAAGCTTTATGTTACACCTAAAATGACGAGAGAACTTATAGTAATTTATAGTGGAATAATAATTAGAGAGTCCACAACTCATTATCTCCGATGGATTGGGTATGTAGAGCAGCTTATATGGACTGTGTACCCCTGTAAAATATTCTTTCTAGTGTTCATTTGGTGAGATTATTTTTAAGCCAAATTAAAGCCATTTCAGCTCAAACTAAATAATAATGGGATATACTGAATATTGCTAAAAAGCTCAAATATATTTTTATAAGACATTTCACCCAGTCCTAGTGCTGATTAATACATGCGCCCAAATCCACAAGGACATATTTATGCTGCACTGTCATGAGGTATAAAGTCTCCCTGCCAGCAGACAAGGGTGCTGGCATCCCTGTTGTCCATGCAATTTCATTTACGGAGTATCTTTGCCACACGCCCTGTCCAGGTTTCGACACCCGATAAAGAATTTATTACACAAACCCCATTGACTCCAAAAGATTTGTTCTGGACACAGGAGAGGGGTAGAGAGAGAGAGAGAAGTGGCACTGTGTAGACTCGAATTAATTAAAAGACAAGAGTTTTATTTAAAGTAGACTATACAGTTGGCTAGCATGCTCTTAATTGACTTAGAGGGTAAAGACACAAGATGTGCTGTAATGGAATATAAACACATCCAAAACGTGCAACAAATGAAATGTGCAAGTGTATGTGTGGATATCTGAGTGTAAGAAAAATGCTGTTATAAAACAACTTATGAAGTTATATAAGTACAAGATAGTATGTGGTCCAAAAGATATATTTATAGCAGAATATTTTAGCAAGTTTTAGGATTTTGACAAATTGAAAACAAACTAATCAAACAAGTAAATGTGTGACATTGATCATGTGAACTCTTTATACAGATGGTCAAATACAATACTTATTGAACAAGGTATTGAATCAAAATGAACTAAAATGTGTGCATTACCAATTGACAAGGCTGTCAATAGATTTGGGAAATGAAAAAAGAAGGAAACTTACATTTCTGTTAATCGGCCAAGTGGACAAGGTTATTAGCCAATGTTGATAATGGCAATATGGTCGACTATCAGTTGATTTATCTGTCTATCAGAGTTACATTTTTGAAACTGTCTCCAGGTTTGCCTCGTGAACAAAACATTTTCAACAAGATCACAAAAACTCATAGAATAACATTTACTCTGTTATTAACAAAGACTGATATAACACTTCCTGTCTCGAAGGAGTTGGGCCACCAGCTAAATTAAATAGAAGGGTATAAAAGCAGCATTTTCTATGTCATGGTGGTGGTGGTTATTTTTCATTTTGCTCCCTGGGCACAGTTAACAGGCTTGGACCCTCTAGGCTATCTCATAAGGAGTGATATATGAAATGAGGCAGTGTTGCACAGCATCCTCCATTAGGGTCAGTTTAAAGATGGTGTAGGGCTTTGGTAAAGAAGTTATCAGCATCTGCAGGCTGCTAGAGTTCACAACATTGTATGTGTTTATAAGGTGCTATTGATTTGACCTCTCCACTAAAGCAGGACCATAATGACTGATGATTACCTCATTGGATTTAAAACTCTGGAAAAATTGAATGGATCGATAGTTTGGTCTGCATTTAAGACTGAGCTAAATGATTCTTATTTATTCTGTGATTTTAAATTCCCAGGCAGAGCAAAGTATGGACACAAATTATGGGAATTATTGATGCCACCCAGCTGCCAGACTTGTTCCATGAGCTTGTTGGGCACCCAGTTGAGGATGCAGAAAATATAGTAATTACATAAGTAATTTATTCATCATCTAATTACACAATTATTATACACATCTGGAGAGCACAAGTTTATAAATAAGTTAGCATGCAAGTAGTTTTTTAAATATCAGACATAAAACGTATTAAAGTATTAAAGCATTCAATTCTAAACTCATTCTTGTTTGAAGGTCTGACCATGGACATTGGGGAGGGGGGCTTTGACACCGACCGTGAATGACTGAAGACACTCCATACAAATTCACAGAGGCACCAAAGCCACTGCCTACTAGGATATTTCCCTACAGGCCTACAAAGGCTACCTGAGTCTGTCTTGATTGAGTTCTGCTTGACCGCCTCACTGTAAAGTAGACATCCTGAAAATATTGCCTTTTCCCTCTTGGGTGAGGGTAGTGCAACTCTTCCTTTCTCCATATCAGTCTGGTTAAGGGTTTCAAAATGTAATCTGAGAATTAGAGTTTCTCATCTGTCCAAAATATGGACTGCTCCTGACTAGTATAGATGCAGACAACCTCATAAAACACTAGAGCTAGAGATGCACTGATTGACTGGCCAGGGACCGGAATCAGCCAATGTTCCGCATGCTCTGCCCGGACCAGTGACCGCAAGGTCAGTGTCACATCTTTCAGATTCCGAAATGGCCGTTATGTTGCCAGCGGCGCAGGCAATATCGTCACAGCCACACTCACACTAACAGCTGCATGTAAACAAGTTGTTGGCTTGGAAATACTTCACTGTGAGTGAAGAAGACACAATGTTCGCAATTTGTAATATAGTAAGGCTAAAGTAAACCGTGGGGGAACCACAACGAAAACGTTCGGAACAACAAACCAAATTCATGCTCACACCAAAAGCGTGTGCACCACTGATCTATATAAGTGGAGCACATATAAAGCCACCTCTCAAACAGCTCGCGAGTCACAAGTACCAAAATGAGTGGTTTACTGCTCTTAAACAGTCGAATACATACAAAATTGTGTCAAAATGCCCGTCTTGGCGAGTATTCAGTTAAACTTAGTCAGTTTTGGAACGCAAATAGTTGAGAAAGATAACGCATGTTGTGTAACATTATATTGGAACCGTGCATAAACTGTGCATTAAAGAGACAGAAGTCTAATATTCCTGCTGCTCTCTATCATGTTAACCCTTTCACATGTAAGTTTACTGATCTATACTGTATATACTATACTATCTATACTAAACTATACTATCTATACTATACTGTTTACTGACTATACTGATCTATATAAGTGGTGCACACATAAAGCCACCTCTCAAACAGTTAGCGAGTCGCAAGTACCAAAATGAGTGGTTTACTGCGCTTAAACAGTCAAAATGCGAAACACAAAATTGTGTCAAAATGCCCATCTTGGCGAGTATTCAGTTAAACTTAGTCAGTTTTGGAACGTAAATAGAGTAAAAGTATATTGGAACCGTGCATAAACTGTGCATTAAAGTGACAGAAGTATAATATTCCTACTGCTCTCTATCATGTTTATGTTTTTTTTTATCATGTTTATGTCATTTTAGAACGTATCACCTTATTATTTCCATGGCGACGCGTCACGCTTGTCACGTGACACCATGCAGCCAAAATAGCTTTATGTTAGTTTATCTATGACGTGCAATGGGCACAGGCATGTTAGTTTGCACCACAATTCAGAGGATCGGATCTGTCAGATTTACAACACGTGAATTCATCCACTTCTCCCGAAATACATGAAAGTAAGTGACCGGTGAAGTGGGAGAAGAATAGAGAAAACATTATAGTTCCCAACACAATGTGTATCTGACCGCCTCATCAATCTATAATGGAATTGTTATTGCCGCTTCCACAGACATCAGTGTGTATATAACTAACTATACATGTATTGTTTTGCTAGTACTGATGTGTATTTAAATGTATGAAAAACTAAAATAAACATTATGTGGTTGAAAACACGAAATAGTTGTGATATATGACAAGCGCTGAGCACATCCGTCTCTGGCTCAGCTCCAGCCAAAGCGCGAAAACACATTTGAATTTAGCAGTTGATCACATGATGCACCGAACATTCTAATCACACTAAAGTGATTGTACACTCCAGGGACCAGTCAAGACTGATCACATCGGTGTGATCGTATGAGTCAAAGGGTTAATCTTGCTGTTTACTTGTCTTCTGTAACTGTTATTTTACATTTGATTACTTTAATTTCTGTAGTATTTCTCACCTGAATATACTGTTAGATCCACCTGAAAAACTGAAAGCCTATCTTATGTCATATCTCCTATTGGATTTATTTGTGCTGGTGTTTGCAATTTGTTTACTTTTATTACTGACCTTTTTACTAATATTTTGCATTGAAGAAAGGTAGATTTTTGTTTGTATATGCTGTCAAAGAAATTGGAATCGGCCAAGAACATTGCATAGAACATTCAGCATCTCTAATTAGAGACTGATGTTGACTATGGTAGATGGCTATGATTATTGCCCTTAATACTGGGTATTTTCTAACCAAAATATGCCATTCTTTACAATATAAACAAAAAACTATAAAATCAAAACAATCTAATAAATTTATTTATTAGGCTATTTATATTTATATAAATATCTTTATATTTTTAATTAGTTTATTTTGATAGGCCCCTTATTATGTGTGTTTCAATTTATACACTAACTAAAACACAGAACTAATTATATAGCAAATATTTATGCAAAATGTGTCAAGATGATTTCATATTATATTATGATATTTGATATTTAGTTATCTATAAGCCAATGTCTTGTTTTTGTGAGATAGTTCTAGACTTTATAACTATTTTTGTTCATATACCGTTATTACTTTTTCCATTCCTGATCTTGTGAATTTCTAATAAGTGCTGTGTATTTCAGAACGAGATTTTCCACAGCTTCAGTTTTATGCTGCAAATCAGTGGATGTGAACTGGCCCCATTTATTTAGCATTAATACAAAATAAAAAATAAATTAGCTTTTGGATATTTTAAAACAGCCTTTTTCATAGATTTAATTTTCAATCTGCATTGAAGAAACAGTCACAGATTTTGTTTTTGTTTTTTGTTCAATTCAATATGTGTATGTGGTTGTTTCTTGTTTCTCGTTCCCCTTTCATATAAAAATGCATGTTCTTAGAAATCTGGCCTTGATGTTGTATGCATAAATAACTGATTCAAAGTATTTATATTTTTTCTAAAATATGCCATAGACCTTTACCATACTATTAAAATGACTCAGGAGG
Source organism: Leuciscus leuciscus (assembly GCF_965113295.1). NCBI lineage: Eukaryota > Metazoa > Chordata > Actinopteri > Cypriniformes > Leuciscidae > Leuciscus > Leuciscus leuciscus. The sequence continues at coordinate 19,854,405 of NC_138730.1, read as the reverse complement.
AGATATTGGCAGCTCAAAGGCAGCCATACAAGTTAACATTCAGCACAAGGATAAAATAAGAGCTAATTTATACTGACTGTCAAATTTGAGACTTAGCCACTAGCACAATCACAGAAAAGCACAACTGAATCATCCATTTAACAAAAGCAGCTAAGCCGAACACAGAACTTTTGTTTCCCTGTAAGCTCAGAGGTAATCCTTCACTTTAGGGATGAAGCTTATTATTTAGATTAAGAATATTTTTTACACTGTTTTAGAGCATAAATGTTGCTGCATTATTAAAATTGAGTTTTTCACTCAAAATGCCACGGAATTTCAAAACATATAAAGTGTTGGGTATAATTACTGCAATGTTAGAAATGGAGGAGCATGAGAATGAATGTTAAACATGCAAATCTAAATCTATATGCATCCATCTTCTTTATGTTGGTTATGATAAAGACGTGTTACACACAGCCCAGAACCATTCAGTTATTATGGTAATCAAACTATATTAACCTGATTATAAATAACAACACTATTAACACTAACAACAGCACTAATGATATCAAATATAAAAAGTAATAGTACCTAAAGAAGGGAAATAGTTTCAACAAAAATTGTGTGTGTGTGTGTGTGTGTGGTCAAATTACCCGTTTGTGCGGTTCAAATGAATAAGACCATGTTTGGAAGGATTTGGGCTTGAAAGTGCTGTCATTACATCCAAATATGCAACATTATAATTACTCCTTTGCCTTTAATAAAAACTGGACAGAAGAGAGGGGAGAGGGATCAAGAAATGACCCCAGGGTTCCAACAGAGTATGTGCACTACCAGGCGGAAGTTTTATTTCTAAAGAGATAAATAATTACAATGTTTCTTTTAATGCAACAAATCAAGACTAGTCTGGAATGGTTCAAATTTACTGTGGGTCAAATGTGACATCACACAGCCAAAAGTATAGGTCTAATGTGTAATATCTTAGAATCCAAGGTAATACAAACACTGCACTAATTCATGTTGTGCATCATTTAATTATATATGGGCTAGCAACTGCAAAAAAAAAGAAGAAAAATAGCACATAAACTGGTAGAGAAACAACACTATCAGAACTAGTCCAGAGGACTATACATCTGCACCTGAAGAGAGAAATAAAAATCTAAAAGACTCAGCATTATCTAGATTGGTGAATAAAAGTAAATGATGGCAGCTAACCTTTCCTTCTGGTGTAAATTGTGGAGGGCAGTGACAGGCACTGGATGAATACTGGCATCATAAATGAGCCGCATCAGCTCAAGGAGACAGATGGCACATAAAAATAACAGAATCCTGCACTGGATAGACTTCAGCCCGGTTAATAGAGTCCACTGAGTGGAGAGAAGAGAGCAGCAGACATGACACTTTGGAGTTTGATTGAAGAAAGGTTTCTGAGTTTATCATGTATTTAGGCAGCCTCTGTGATAGATTTCACAGAAAGCGCTGATTCCATTAGGTTTCCCTTTTGTAACACTGTTTTGTAACACGGTTGAGAGAATTAAATGGACTGATCTGTCAAAATCAAGTCATGCTCTTTATCAGCTGACAACTGTAGCATAATGAGTGAAGATCGCATTATGTTTCGCTCTATACCACTGCACATTAAGCAGTAGCAGGAAATGTAAGGAGCTAAAAACTGAATAAAACTCATTAAAAGTTATTCAACAGCCTTTTGAAGGCTGTTTTAACCTGTGGTTTCAGCCTCCTTCACCGGTCCTCAAAGACCTTTAAAGTATTATTTTGGGCAAAAATGCTGTGCGATTGTTTGTTCTACTGAGAGTTCTAGCTGTTTACCAACTAGATAATGAATCAACAGGCAAACAATGCTAGTTTCACTATGTCACTATTGTCCCCTGGATCTACCACCAAAACTTTACACTAGGACTGCAACAACTAATCGATCAAAAAAAGATCATCAATAATGAAAACGATCAACAACAAAATCCGTTATTAATTAGTCTAGTCTGTGCAATGTGTAGGGATCATCTCTGTCCCTATCACTTTACAGACATTTAAAACACATTTCTATAAACAAAATATGTGCCTGAAAAAGGTTGCAGAGTGAGCTGTATTTGTATGAATAGCCCTACATTTACATTTACATTTATTCATTTAGCTGACGCTTTTATACAAAGCGACTTACAATTGCTATATATGTCAGAGGTCGCACGCCTTTGGAGCAACTAGGGGTTAAGTGTCTTGCTCAGGGACACATTGGTGTCTCACAGTGGATTCGAACCCGGGTCTCTCACACCAAAGGCATGTGTCTTATCCATTGCGCCACCCCCCCCACATCCCCCACATCCCCCACATCCCCCCACATCCCCCACATCCCCCACATTTGCACATTGTTTGGGGGAAAACATTGGGTAGGATGTGGAATCACGTTTATTAAAATACAGACAAATTGGACTTATCCAATTACTCAATAACTCAAAGAAATAATGATTAGTTGCAGGCTGCAGCACACAGAATGGCACTTGTATTTGTCAACTGCTGATGCAAGAAATGCAAACAATACCAGCTGCTCACCAAAAACATTTGAATTGGAGACAAGCTGCTAATAGAAATGCATTATACCAGTGGCATGCATGGTGCCCCCAGGTGGTATGGAGCAAACTATGTAAATCATTAAAATGCACTTTCTATTTTCCATGTTTTATTTCTAATGTCTGAATGTTAATATGTAATGTGCATATGTAATGTGTATATGTAATATGTAATGTATGTGCATACGTAATGTGTATTTGTAATATGTAATCAGTCAGAAACTAATCGAAATCTGATATAGAGCATTACGGTTGTTACTACTAAGCTCAAAGAAAGGACAAAAAAGTCATCTACAACAAAATAGAGAGAGCTTCGAAAACCAATAAGATGAAGGTATCTCAGTAGACAGAACGTGATACAAGCATTGGATTTGAACATGCCTTGTTGCCTTCCTACCTCCGTATTTTTCAGCTTTCGGAAGCAGCCCAAGACATTCCAATGCTCCCATTATCATGTATACTCTGAGCATAAAAGGTCTGTACTTTTGTTTAAAAGAACTGTTAGAGTCTGTTAGTTGAGAGCAGAGCCATAGAGAGAGAGAGTTGCGACACTCTTTGATGTCGCCGCTATGGCTGTCACGTGGTTCATGTAAGCCCCAATAGTTCCAAAACGTACGCTGGCTGTCATGTTCTTCTATGGGACAGACAGCAGCGATTGCATTATTGAACGGTAAATATAAAATAAAACACACACCCAAGTACTTTTTCAGCTGTTATTGCATTATTGCATTTTGTTAATGTCAGTTTTGCATTTGGAGATAAGTTTTAGGCTATATTTTTGGAGGGAAAAGCTTAGTGTTCATGTTCGCATGGGTAGTAGCACTGGCTTTAGCGGCTCTAACTTAACTTTTCCATATCATTCATCTGATGATGGACGTCTCATGATATTTATTTTAGCACAACTGGGCTGTATTAGGCTATTGATTCCCGTGATTTTGCTTATAAATTTTGATTCAGCCATTAGCCTACCTTCATGATCACGCAAGAGGTCTGCCGTGGCGGTCCGTTCAGAATTCGCTTAGAAGCTAGCTCACTTCTTCTGATGAAAGTGGCCACCCCCAGGACCACAACGTGAAACATGATCATGTTAAGACTAAGAATATTATTTTAAGATTAAGGCCATACACATTATCAAAACTATAACAGATTAAAAACGAATTTAAGCATGGCTGATACAAATGAAGGTTTTCAAATAAAATATTTTTTATTAAACAATGACAGACAACAAAAATGTGTGCTTGTGTGTGTGAACAAGAAAAACAAAAACCAGGGGCAGGTGATCCATGAAACAGACAGGACTGGTGATGGCCATAACAATCCTAAAGGTCCAGCATTGTTCTCACAAGCCGCTTCACTCAAGACAATAATAACATAATGAAAAGTTAGTATATCCCAAAAAAATAAAATAAAATAAAAGTTGCTATAAAGGTGGTAGCGATTCATTACCGAACTCTTAGCTGACGAAGTCGCGCTAGCTAACTAACGTTAGCTAGCAGGCAGTGCTTGAAAATTGGTTGAAACAACCAACATAAAATATAAATAATTACGCTGTGCATGTACAAATGAAGACCAGTATAAGCATCGCAAAGGGCCTCTGATACAATATAGACAGTTGACAATTCAAAAGAGGTCGATATTTCGGCAACTTAACTCTGGAACAACTCGACGCGCAGCAATGTAAGTGAATGGTGTCCAACGCCCACATGACAGTGTTTGGAACTATTCCGATCTTCATATCCCAGAAGTAGGCGGTTAAAAGCGCCGCCATTATTTACAACGGAGGTCTATGGGAGTGTCGCAACTCTCTCTCTCTATGGCTCTGGTTGAGAGTACTGGAATAGAGGACTGAATGAAATATTTGAATATTAAATATTTAATGTGTTTGTTTTTCTGTTTTCACTTAATTGAGAATAAACCAATGTGTTGGCAAGTTAATGACGTATAGATATTCAAAACTGATCAAGAAAAAAATATTGGCATTAGCAGATAGTCAAGCCTGCACTATTGGTACTGTGATGAAAAAGTGGTACCAAGCCATCCATACTCACACTGAGTAGCAAAAACGGAAATAAAAAATGTGGATTTAATTGCAGCAGTGATTTCTTTAATCCAAAAAAACTCAAACTAACACTTCTGCAAGATGAGCATTTGTGGTTAAAAAGTATATACATTTTTTTTTTTTTTTTGAAAATGAACGATCGTATCTCTAGATAAGACCCTTATCCCACGGCTGGGATCGCGCAGAGCCCTTTGAAGCTGCATTGAAACTGCAATTTGGACCTTCAACCCATTGGTTGCCATTGAAGTCCACTATATGGAGAAAAATTCTGGAATGTTTTCCTCAAAAAACGTATTTTCTTTTCGACTGAAGAAAGAAAGACATAAACATCTTGGATGACGGGGGTGAGTAAATTATCAGGACATTTTTATTCTGAAGTGAACTAATCCTTTAAAGCAGCATGATTTATTTGAATTACAATAATAATAATAATAATAATATAAATAAATAAAAATATATTATGTTTGTTGCTCAGTCTTTCAACTTGCGGCTAAAAAAAAAACATTGATGATGACTGCACTATTAAAAAATAAAGATTCCAAAAGGAGGTTTTTGTAGCAATGCCATTTTGGTTCCCTATCTAAATAACTTTTTCCACTAAAAATAACCTTTTGTGGAACAGAAGGTTCTTCATGGAACCACAATGTGCCAAGTACCACCTCTGATTTGTAAGAGTACTAGGCCTGAATAGTTTGAGAACGACTGTTTTGTACTATAAGTATGATGGAGAACAGCAAAAATGGAAAGTATGTCATAGTGGTTTATCACTGTATATATACCAAATTGTAAAATCTTACATATACCATTCCTTCTCAAACCTGTCCTTTGGACCCCCCACCATTGCACATTTTGAAATGCTGTGTCCCCATTCAGAGGCTGCATCCTTCGAAGGACGTGGACTTCAAAGTGACAGTTGCTAGTGATGAGTGACTGTAACGTTTGTACTAGACTGTTTTTGGAAAGTTATAGCAAACTGTCTAATACAGTATGTTCACCGTGGTCCATTTCTGTATATAAATAGTATAAATTATGCATAGATCGCATCTCAGTAAGATATGTCAACATTTGAACTGCTTTAAAAATATATATATATTTTTTACATTTGTATCATTAGATATTTGAGTAAGTTGAAACCCAATACTGACATTTAAACATTTAATTCTGCAAATTCTCTTTAAAAAAATCCTGTCTTCACTGGCGCGCAATTAATTCTGGGGTAGGCAAGGAGGCGAAGGATCCATCTGTTGTATCCATGATTACACAGGAAACAAAGGCCGCATTTGTAGGCCATATTTGAAGGAGCCTTCGAATTGGGACAGCCTTCGTCGCGCAGTGGTGACACAATCGGCCTTGCAATGCGCCCTTCAAAGGATGCAGCCTCTGAACTGAACTGAACTGAAAACTCAATTAAGCTTATTATGTCTATGATTATATATGTCTTTTATGTCTCCCTTTTCTAGAACACCTGATTCAACTCATCAGCTCATTAGTAGAGACTTGAAAGACTTGAATTGGGTGTGTCCAATAAGGGAGACATACAAATGTCCAGGACAGATTTAAGAAGCACAACCCTAAACCACCTTTTAAAGGAGAAAAATGCTTTCATAATTCTTAACTCTGATGTGCAGCAGCAAACTACACCAGAGTTTGAAAAACTTTCACATGAACAAAATTTTTTTTAAGTCAAATACAAAGAAAAAAAAAGTTACTGTTTGTAATCATCATGGTGGATTGTGCTCTACCTGAAAAATATAGGTTTACAATACAAACACTTTGGGCCCTATTTTAACGATCTGAAACGCAAGTGTCAAGCGCAAAGCGCAAGTAACTTTGTGGGCGGGTCTCGGCGCTGTTGCTATTTTCCCGGCGGGATAAATGCCTCTTGCGCCCGGCGCAAATCTAAAAGGGGTACGGTCTGAAGTAGCTTCATTATTCATAGGTGTGGTTTGGGCGTAACGTGAAATAAACCAATCAGAGCGACATCTCACATTCCCTTTAAGAGCAGGCGCTTGTTCTAAAGCGGATTCCTATTATAACGGCGGATTTGCCAGGCGCGCGCCAGGACATTGGGGATGGAGAAACCCACCCAAATTAACTTAGGTTAAACAGGCGTATGATAATTTGGGTAAATGTGTAAGCTAGATGTATGCTTTTATAATAAATTGTCTGTCTATCTATCTATCTATCTATCTATCTATCTATCTATCTATCTATCTATCTATCGTAATAATGTATGATTTGCAAAAATGAAAACTGCTGCATCTGTGTAGATGAGAGAATCAAAGTGCGCGTTGTGCACACGCTACATTGATTATGGCCAAGCATGCGCCCTTAAAATAGCATATGAATAACATGCGCAACGCGCCACTGACTTTATTTTTTCCTGGTTAGTGGCGCAATTGTTTTCTAAACCTGCAAAATAGCATGAAGGAACGTTTGCGCCGGAACACGCCTCCTCTTTGCGCTGAACCGCCCCTGGGAGCGCAAGTGTATTTCCTAACTTACCGACGAGCGTCTGAGGAAGGAAAAGTCCGCTTTGCGCGGGTGCAAAATAGGAATGATACATGCGTCGGTGTACAAAGTCAATTGCGCTGGGTGCAAGATAGGGCCCTTTGTGTTACATGCTTTGAAGTGTTATCAATGAGGTGCATTTTGTATTATTTCAAATTCGCAAAGCTATTTCCTGTCTAGGCGCAAAGTATTTTTCCTTACAGAAGGAGGGCGAAGGAAGCATTTTTTTCAGCAAAGGAAGCTCATCCAAACTCTCTATCACAAATCTGTCGTTCTGCTGCAGCACTCTGAGTGAGTTATAACATATCCTGCTCCTGCAGGAGAGCATAATGGGTTCTCTCTATACTGTGGCGATATATATTCCAAGCAGTGTCGTGATTTAGATGCATCCAAAAATACTTTACAGCTTTTCCATTCAGAACTCCAGCAGACAGGCTTCTGCTGATAGGAGCAGGGTCATTAAGGAGAGATGCTCGCAAATAAGGGATAAATAAAAATTAGGGGACCTTTGAAGAACAGGTTCAATGTTTCTTTGAAAACTCAATTAAGGCATGATAAAATTAAATTAAATTTAAAATGCAAACAAAACCTAAATGCAAAATATTTGACAAATACAACAATCTAGATTTTTTTTTTTTAAAAACCAAAAGTGAACCTCCAGAGGTCAAGCTGCATAGTTTGATTATCAAACATATGATGTAACTAAGAAACTATCCTTTATGAATTTAAAATCAACAATAAATGATCATCACAGATATGACGTATATATATGACATCCAATTTTTCTGCCAGTGTATTGCTGTTTTCCAGAAGCTTGGGCCGCAAAAGTATGAAGGGTTTGCATGTTTCCCAATCCCTCTGAAATGTCTGTTTGCGACAAACAATTATTGCGGAAAATGTTTGATACTCATGGTACTTAACGCTCGAAACGTTTTAGTAAAGCCCTGAATGTTTTTATTACATCATTTTTTTACCACTTATGTTTGCACGCTTGGTTTTCACTATTAAATCATTTCTGAGCTTTAGTAGCTGCTCCATCCTTCTACTCCAGAATTTTGACAACTGCCATAAAATCTAGCATTTTATTGTACAACAAAGTGAAGGCTCATTAAAATTATGTAGCAGAGGTCTGTGTAGTAGACAACTCCTTAGTAATAAGAAGAAACGGTGCATTGTCTTGGGTCACCCCTCCATCCAGTGGTAAAAAGCAGAGACAATGATGCAAACATAGCAGAATATACAGCTGTTATAGAGGAATTTTCAAAGTGGACATTTGTGATTCTTGCATAACTCTTTCTTGGACTTCCACATGTTGCACATGTCGGGGGGTCCGTGACATTTTGTCATGCCATATTATGTTTGATACAGGAAAATCAACGAAGTGTCATTGACCCAGGGCCGGCGCGTCCATATAGGCGAACTAGGCAATTGCCTAGAGCGGCACTTTTGTAAGGGCGGCAAAATGTGTGCCAATCGGGAATGAACAATTCACAAAATAGGCTATATGATTTGCTGAGCTGCCGCTGCGCCGCCCCGCGCCGCCCCGCCCCGCCCCCTGCTCTCACGAGTCATGACTCATGACTGAGTGATGGGAAGTTCGGATAATTTTACTGACTCTCTTGTTCGATCTCGTTCATAAAAATGAACGAATCTTTATTTGAGTCATTTCGTTAATTTAAGTGGCTTTAAATGTTACACAGCCAAAATCCCCGATCACATCCACCTACGCATATAGTAAATGTATATATTTGCTTCCTCTTGGCCTAAAGTGTTCCTGCAACGGGAGTGTTCTCTGGCTAGAGTGCAGAACAGCGGAGTTTGTATGGACAGAAGTGCATGCCTGAGCTTGTGTTTTGGGTTAAGCTGCGTTGCTTTGACATTGTGGAAAATATAACAATAGAAACAAAATATAGGCTATTAGCCTTTTTACCCATTATTATCAATCTAAATTAATCTCGATTTTAATTTAACTTAATTTCGTTTTTCTTTATGTAAATTTCGTTTTTCTTTATTTAAATTTCGTTTTTTCTTTATTTAAATTTTAAATTTAGTTTTTTCTTTATTTAAATGTTTTTTTTCTTTATTTAAATTTCGTTTTTTCTTTATTTAAATTTTACATTTAGTTTTTGTCTTTATTTAAATTTTGTTTTTCTTTATTGAAATTTAGTTTTTCTTAATTTAAATCTACCCTTTACTGTGTCAGTAATTTGTTAGTCAGAAAAATATAGACTACCTTAAAGTATTGCTTAATTTAACAGACATGTGTGTGTGCGTTTTATATTGCTAGTGCAGCGTGCGTCAAGTAGCCTATATAAGCCCTGCCCGCCTGAGGTGCGCCTTCCCGCTTGCGGTGTTCTGTAGTTTACTAAAAGTTTATTAATTCTGAACGTGTCGTGTCTCGCGTGTCCATCTATATTGCACCACCAAATGCTACACTGCACTCCCCTGTGAAGTTGATTGGATGAACGGTTCTCGAAATAATCAAAATGCAAACGGACATACAGACACATAGAGATTCCTGCCTTTATTAGAGAGAAGAATATGTTCAGCCCCCTCTCGAAGCTTTGAATATTCGATGTTCATTACTACCGCAGCTTCGAAGCTCAAAAAATGGTATTCGGACCAGCCCTAGGGGCGGCACAAATGTTTTTCGCCTAGAGCGGCAGAAGTGCACGCGCCGGCCCTGCATTGACCACTCACTGCCACATGCTAAATATACTTTTAAATGACCTAAAAAACACTGATTTAAAACAAATGTCAGCTGTCTAGAATCATTCTTTGAAATGTATGAACATGCTTTGAGTATTGCTTTTAGATATTCAGTAAGCAAGCGTTTCCAGCTGATTTTAGAGCCAACAACACTGAAAACACACTTCATAATTCCACAGCCCAGTCACTCCAAGATCTTGTCTTTACTTGCCTTTTATTAAATATCACATTATTGTATTACACAACAAAACTGCAAAAAGAGACCACCTGTAAACCTACTGTGTAAATCTACCTTAGTAAAGATTATAGAAATTTCGGACAACTGAACACTGCCATTATCCAAAAACTTTTTTGTTTGTTTGTTTGTTTTAAACAAACGTTGATAACTTAAAAAGAGAGACTGCAAGACATGTTCTGACGTATTATGACTCATTTCATATCATATCCAACACAGTATCTAGTAAAAGACAAAAAATGTGAAGAAGAGTGTTTAACATACCTCACTGGGTATAAAGGGTCCTTGTCCTTTGTCCTTTGATGGGAAAAATCAGAGATTGGCTCAGTAATTCTTGTAACTTTCAAATTGCACAACTTTAATCCATAATGATCTTGACACCACACTGACCACAGTAAACAAGACCTGTTTTACTGAATAAATTATAACTATAACACTATTATAACACTAAAAAGTACACATCCTGCCAGCAGAGGGCGCACTTTATTTAGTTTGCAGCTTCCACAGACTTTGGACCCCATACTCTCTTAAAGATGTCCAGAATGGCAATGCACCAGTCCACGACAAAAAAAAAAAGTCATGATCATTACCCTTTCCATTAAAAACAGAGCGGTAATCTCTAGCAAACTTTTTTACTCTTCTTTTTAGACACCCATTAAAACACAGAGAAGAAAAATGCATTTCAGTGTACTGTGTGTTCCAGTTTATATCCTGAAAACTTAAGACATCTGCTTCACAGACACAAACATTGAAATGTGTAACACCCCCGGTGCCTCAGCTTTGCTTTTCTTGTTCATATCCAGTGGGTGAAAACAATTAGTATACTGAATTGGTAATAAAAAAAAGAAATAAAAAAAGATACTTCAGTGAATTCTGACTGATGTTTTCTCCAGTCAGTTGCATCTTCATGAGAAATGAACTAAATATCATTTTATGTGGGTCAGGATATTGGCAATTCGCTGCTGTGATGTAACAAAACCCCAAAACTTTGTAGGACAAAGCCCCAGAGGTGTTTGCAGAAAACAGCGGCACAACAAAATAAGAAAAACTCTGCACAGAAATATTAAGACAATAACTCAAACTCTGATAAGGATAATTAGGGTAGGAATAACTGGGGGGTATAAGCAGCCTAACACTTTGTGTTGCTCAGATTCAAACTGAGCAACACATCTTTGAATACTTCTTGGACTAAAAGAGACCTAAGTTACCAAAGGTAAGTTAAAAAATGACTGGAAGGAAGAAGAATGGAGAAGTAGAGGATGAGGAGACCAGAGAAACCCTGTCCAGTGAAGCTAGATTTGTTGACAGAATCCTAAATGGATGTTTTAAGCCTGGATGTTGTGGTGCATTGAGCCTAGTTCAGATATATGAATAGACTGTATTTCCTCATTCAATAACTACTTCACTTCAATCTTTACAACGTTTTTTTTATTTATTTTTTTACTCTTACTGACAATATAATAGTGTGTAAACAGATACTAAAGTTTACTTGAGATTTATAACTGCTGGCTTTAAGATAATTACACAGCACACAGTGCTTTGCTACACAATGATATACAGTTGAATGGGCTTATCAAGGTCAGGTACAGTATAGGGACAGACTGACTCTTCAATATGAAGGCATCTATAGGTATCACATACAAATATATTGAACAAAAAGGTGCCAAATGTCCACCTGAGGGTAGAGACATTCAACATTTAGTCTTCCACTTAATTTACATAACATTCAAACTTCCATATCTCTTATGTAATATTCACCTCAATCATTTCATGTTGCCTCTAACCTCAACATCAAAGAACAGTTATCCTCCATAGGGAGCGTTTGGAGTGGGACAGACTGCTAGGCTTTTGGCAGTCCTGAGGTGCTTTTGACTTTCACTTCATAAATCCCATCAAGTTCACACAATTTCCCTGTCCCCTGAAACTCAGTGTTAAATTAAGTGCAATAATACAGAACAAAACAACAAAACCTGAGGGAAACCTAACACCTGACCTTCTTGTGATGAAAATCCCTTTATCTCAATCTCACATAGGCTATAGCCAAGGTCTTTCTCCTCATCACCATTATTATATAAAGAAAGGGCATAGGCTATTCAATACAAAGTGATTGATTTACATGGATATTGAAGCTGCTTCAAATGCTAAATGAGAATTATGTTCACCAGATTGTCAATTATGTCACACATACAAAATGCACATAGAGGGTCTTATAAGTACTATACATTTGTTGTAATATATGTCTTGAAATAGTTGGATGAAATCAACAGCTTACCTTATCCCCATTGGATGAACCCCTCCGGTAATTCCCTGCTCCAGCAGACGAGTTCATCCCTCAACGGTGTGTTTAAGACAGAAAAAGAGGAAGTTAATCCGTGTAATTACGTTTTTTTTGGTTTGTTTTGTAAAGAAGAAGCTTGGGATGTGTAAGAAAAGAAAGAAAAAAACTCCATTTTCATACCAGAAGTCTCGTTTTTCCGAGGAAGTTCAATGAAATGTTTATCGGCTCGTGTTTGTGTGAGTAGTTGTTCCCGCGTTATCTGATGCAGGTGTTGAGACAGTTTCCTCGTGAAAGAGAGTGACCCTCTCTCACAACCGCACGCGTGGTGAGTGTGACGTACCTGCGGGTGTGCGGGAGATTGTGACAGCTATGACAGCGCGGGTTGAGACCACGATTTCCTGTCGAAACGATGGAATAGCAAAAGCTCTCAGCGGCTGGTGCACCGCCTACCGCAAACTCCTCAGCGCATGTTTTTATATAGAATATTAAGTCTGCGCAGTGCGTACTTGACTGAATTTATCTCGATATTAAAATCATTTTGATCTAAAGGCTTATGCTTGCTTTAAATTAGTAGCCTAACGAGTTAACACAAACAAGTAAAAATTACGATTTAGCCTATTTAACATTTGGTCATTACATAATCGTCGATAATTGCATTTGTTAGCCTATTTATAGACTATACAGTTTTGATAGACACTTTACTAAAATTTAAATAATAAAGAATGTGTAGTGTAGCCTAGTCATTTTTGTATAGCCTATAGATCTGATGAACTATCTCTATTAAACTAAAATAAAACAGTTTAAATGCAATAAGATTCTAGTTTTATGACAAGTTGTCAAATTAACAACTCTAATTCATGACCACCACCTACTACAGCCTATATGATATTATTCTAGATTTCTTTTTCATAAAGGCTATCCATTGACCAGTCAAATGATCTACATACTAAAGTCAACATTCTTAAATCAAGGTACATTTATTGAGAAGCAATATGACAAGATATTAAGATTATACATTTTTGAATTTTGAAAAAAATGTATCAAAATTGTTTGTGCTTCAAAAAAAAATCTGCCAACAGGGTAAGGAAAATAACCTTATTTTCCTTTTGAATTAAGTTTATTTTTCCTACCTTTTAGACAGATATTTTATCTTGTTTTTAAGTAATTGTTTTTCTGCTCTCACATTAGTAGTGCTCCGTAAGTTTAATTAGAAGTACAAAAAACTAATTTCCATTGAATTTGCTCATTATGTGAAGCAAAGAGTAAATTAGGGAGACTCACGGGAGGAGGGCATTCTGCAGTGGGTTGAGCATTCACTGTACGTTGGGCAATTCATTTTGTTTATTTCAAAGAAAAGTGATGATAGAGATCTCATTTCATTGTGGTCATAATTTCAGGAGACTAATTGCAGCTCAAGTGGTTATGTTCAGTTGGAAACATGTTTATTATATTAAAGTGATCTTACAATGTCTTTCAAAAAGTGTATGGGAAATTCAGCCAAAACCTACAGTTTCCACTTTCACCTCAATCCATTGCGAAATGATTCAGCTCATATATAGCCTTCTCTTCACAGGTGAAAAAAAATGATTTGCCATACTGAGATATAGCCTAGCGCACACCTCTCATGAGCTAAGCAGACCTTAGAACAGCATTCATCAAAAACAAGTCAGAAGTGTGAAGCATACTAAATCAAAATGCTGATGCAGCCTGTGTTGCTAGACACACCGTTGTCTTGATCATTTGTGAAGGTTTAATGCTAACTTGAAGGTCAGCTGCAGAGTTGCAGGAGTCCACAAACTGTGCAGCATAATCAGAAAGGTAGGGTCTCAATCTGAAGTTCATCTGGCCATCGAATGGTAAATCCCTCTCAGAAAAGTTTTTATATCTCCTTTTAAAGCACTGCCACTACAGCCACATTCAGAAAACATTTTGGGTATTCTTTTAAGGCGTTTCAAATGAAAAATATTCCATCTTTTAAAAGTGTCTTGAAATTGCATCGAGACCACCTTTTCCATTCAGTTGTGAACAGCTTCATACTTCATACACTGTCAACAGCCACATGTTGGTAGAGCCATGCTTTGAATTTCCCCGGAAGTCCGGATTTCTCGATCCTGCTTTTCAGTGCTCTTGATATTGTTCCTATCTGAGAGTGAGTCATCAAACGAACCACTTTCCAAGGCACTTAATTGGATTCTCCTCTATTGATGGAATATCCTCCCCCTGCACTTGCAGCTTAAACCTGTTTGTCATTTTGCCTTTTCTGGCCACCATACTCCTGGATTTCTTTGGCTAAAACTTCATTCTGGCCCACATTGCCATGTGGTCAAGCACTGTTAACACCCACCTCGCCTCCACTAGTGTTGTGGTCGTCACAGTAAGATCGTCCATGAACCCGCTTATTGGGGGTTGACGAATACCTATTCCATTCTTGGTCCTCGGGTTAATAAGTTACTGCATGTCGATAAAGTTATAAAAATAAACTTCCAAATCTGAATTTTACTGCATACATGCCATTTCAAATAGAATACTCATAGTTACACAATTAAAATAAAGGTTTGTTATTGGCATCTATGGTTCAAAGATGTACCTTTTACATCCATGGAACTTTTTCTTTGCCAAAAGTTTCTTTGTAGTGGTAAAGGGTTCTTCAGATTATTAAAAAAATGCTTCTTTTAAGAACTGTTCACTGAAAGATTCTTAAGGGAATCCAAAATGTTTTTTATGAGTGAATTTTAGTTGAACTCCTGTATTAACTTCAGATAATGCTTGACATGATTTGTGCCAATGTTAATGTCCGGGCAAACCACAGATGTTCTGTGAAGTCTTTTGTATTATGTCATTTTTATTTTTTTTATTTTTCAATTTCATTTTCTGTCAAAGCTGCACATAAATGTATTGTTGTTGTGGTATAACGCTTTTGAAGCCGTAGATATGCTGGGGAGAAAAAGGAAAAGAGGAATTATCAGTCACAAATGCCAGACTTTGTCATTTTTAAGAGCTAACCTTGTCAAATATCGTACAAGCTGGCTTGTAGAAATTGAACAACTTCTCACTGAGACAAACCAGTCAACCAACACAATTTTTAGATAGATTGCTATCCACAACTTTACTGTGGGAAAGGCATACGTGTAAATTTCAGTGTTCAATAAGATATAATCATATTACTTCAGAACTTGAAATATAAAGAAATTATGCAGACTTTTATTATGTTTTGTACTGCTTTAATATTTGGGAATAGGTAATTATAAATAATTTACTATTATCTCAATGTACTAAACTACAATGTATGTTTTCTTTTTTTGCAGGAGATATTTTCTGAGAAGTTTCAAGTAGGTTGCAAAGCAACTGCATGGTGACATTTTTCCGCTCTATACCCATAACACATTTAAATCTCATTATCTGATCCAGTCTCTCTCTAACTGCAGATCTGTAATCATTTCCTTTCCTCTCATACTTCACACACATGCCAGCACTAGAATGTCTCACAAGTAAATTACAACTACACTAATGTATAGTTCTTTTTTTTTTTTTCTCTCTAGGAGAAGTATCAGATCACTCTGCAGATATAATGGAGTTCAAGTTCTGGTCCATCAACCAGATAATGATCACACAGCAATGGATCGCTGTAGCAATGCAATCGTGCTGAAATCAAGGCTGAGTGTGACTCTTTTCAGAGCTTCAAGCTGACATTGTTGGCCTAATCATCATATTAAACTGTTGCCTCAGTCTTGATAGAAGAGAGACTAGAGTGGTCTATAGTTTTTTTTGGTGTCACTTAAAATATGAATTTCATTGCATTCGAGTTTTTGTAATCTAACGCAATGATATATACTTTTAAGTGTGGCTTAAATGTCCACGACAAAATGGGCCAACTCACATTTTAGAAATGGGCTTCTGTTGAATCTTCAGAATAAAACGTCTCAGGTTACGACTGTAACCTATGTTCCCTGAGAACAGGGAACGAGACACTACGTCAGAATGACGCTATGGGGAACGCCTCAGGCGTGACAGGTGTCTGAAATCAAATATCAACTCACGTCAATCATGTTGACCGGCGACAGCCCGTGAATCATCAGCTTGAATGATTAACGCGCGACCTGGATGTATAAAGGGGAGCCTTGCACACATGACAACATCCTATCGTCTGAAGGGACTGTTGCAGGCAGGCCCCGAGGCATGGCAGGGAGACGTAGTGTCTCGTTCCCTGTTCTCAGGGAACATAGGTTACAGTCGTAACCTGAGACGTTCCCTTTCGAAAGGGAACTCTACACTACGTCAGAATGACGCTATGGGGAACGATATACCAACGCCACCATGCTGAGGGGAGTGCATGCCCAAAGGCAGTGACAACTGTCCGAACCAGTAATTCAGAAAACACTGGAACCACTCACCCCTAGGTCACATCAGGCTGTCAGTGACAGCACTCCCTACCGGTCATAGCCCAAGCTAATGAACCAAGAAACCGCCAGAACATAGTCAATGGGGGGTAAATCTGGGCCAGCTCAAAGGCTTAGGACCACAGCTTCCAATAGAAGGGGTCACTTCTAGGGAGTGTGGCTAGGGGACCCAAGGGACCCCCAGCCAGTCACTATTCAGGGGAGCGTGCCACCTGAAATACCACCAGGCTGGCCTGGTGATCTATACTAAGACACACAGTCTGGCCATAGCCTGTCTGTCCGAGACAGAGCCTCTGGAAGTTGCCTTGGATAAGGCATCCAAAACCAAAGGCCTGCGAAGCTGGCAGAAACCATTCAGTTCCGGAACACAGAGACGGGATCTCCCGGAGAGTGTGACTCAACCTCAAGAAACGACGGAAGTCGTCCACTCAATCCACGGGTCTACCCAGTGCTCGCTCCGAACACTGGTGAAGTAAGAGAGGGTTCAAACCAGGAAGGTCTACTGAGACCGAAGACCTGATGACCTCCTCATATGGAGAGCTCCAGTACATGAGGGCTCATATCAGGAAGGCCGGTGAGGCCTGTAACCCGGCGACCACAATATGTGGGAGCTCATACTCAGGAAGGCCTGAGAGGCCTGAAACCTGGTGACCACAGTAAGTGGGAGCTCGTATTCAGGAAGGCCGGAGAGGCCTGTAACCTGATAGCCACACAATGTGGGGCTACCTTCAGAAAGGCCTAACGAGGCCTGTTACCACAAAATGTGGGAGATAGCTTGAAAGGGAGGCGCCTGTCGTAAAACATTGCGACAGCAAGACGCATCTAGAGTGGGACCCAAGGTGAAGAACCGGAGTCTGAGCCACGTAAAAAAGGGAATGAAGCAGAAGCGCATTACCCTTACCATAAATATGGATTCAAGAAAGTACACGAAACGAAAGTGCGTGTACTTACGCCAGTTTGAATCCAGGAAGGCCTGGTGAGGCCTCTAACCTGGCGACCACAGTATGTGGGAGCTCATACTCAGGAAGGCCTGTGAGGCCTAAATCAGTAAGTGGGAGCTCGTTTACAGGAAGGCCGGAGAGGCCTGTAACCTGACAGCCACACAATGTGGGGCTACCTTCAGAAAGGCCTAACAAGGCCTGTAACCACAGAATGTGGGAGATAGCTTAAAAGGGAGGCGTCTGTCGTAAAACATAGTGACAACAAGACGCATTTAGAGTGGGACTCGAGGTGAAGAACCGGAGTCTGAGCCACGTAAAAAAGGGAATGAAGCAGAAGCGCATTACCCTTACCATAAATATGGATTCAAGAAAGTACACGAAACGAAAGTGCCTGTACTTATGCCAGTCTGAATCCAGGAAGGCCTGGTGAGGCCTCTAACCTGGCGACCACAGTATGTGGGAGCTCATACTCAGGAAGGCCTGTGAGGCCTAAAACCTGGCGACCACAGTAAGTGGGAGCTCGTTTACAGGAAGGCCGGAGAGGCCTGTAACCTGACAGCCACACAACGTGGGGCTACCTTCAGAAAGGCCTAACGAGGCCTGTTACCACAAAATGTGGGAGATAGCTTGAAAGGGAGGCGCCTGTCGTAAAACATTGTGACGGCAAGACGCATCTAGAGTGGGACTCAAGGTGAAGAACCGGAGTCTGAGCCACGTAAAAAAGGGAATGAAGCGGACAGCGCATTAACCCTTACCATAAAAATGGATTTTAGAAAGTACACGAAACGAAAGTGCGTGTACTTAGCCATTCCGAATCCAGGAAGGCCTGGTGAGGCTTCTAACCTGGCAACCACAGTATGTGGGAGCTCATACTCAGGAAGGCCTGCCACAGTAAGTGGGAGCTCGTTTACAGGAAGGCCGGAGAGGCCTGTAACCTGACAGCCACACAATGTGGGGCTACCTTCAGAAAGGCCTAACGAGGCCTGTAACCACAGAATGTGGGAGATAGCTTAAAAGGGAGGCGTCTGTCGTAAAACATTGTGACCACAAGACGCCTTTAGAGTGGGACTCGAGGTGAAGAACCGGAGTCTGAGCCACGTAAAAAA
Source organism: Leuciscus leuciscus (assembly GCF_965113295.1). NCBI lineage: Eukaryota > Metazoa > Chordata > Actinopteri > Cypriniformes > Leuciscidae > Leuciscus > Leuciscus leuciscus. The sequence continues at coordinate 19,835,605 of NC_138730.1, read as the reverse complement.
GGGAATGAAGCGGAAGCGCATAACCCTTACCATAAATATGGATTTTAGAAAGTAAACGAAACGAAAGTGCGTGTACTTATGCCAGTCCGAATCCAGGAAGGCCTGGTGAGGCCTCAAACCTGGCGACCACAGCATGTGGGAGCTCGTACTCAGGAAGGCCGGTGAGGCCTGTAACCTGGCGACCAAAGCAGGTGGGAGCTCATACTCAGGAAGGCCAGTGAGGCCTGAAACCTAGTGACCACAACCTGTGGGAGCTTACTTTCAGGAAGGCCTGGTAAGGCCTGTAACCTGACAACCACACCATGTGGGGGCTACTTTCAGAAAGGCCTAATGAAGCCTGTAACCTGATCACCCCTGAATGTGGGAGATAGCTCAAGAGGGAAGCGTCTGTCGTAATCCATTGCGACAGCAAGACGCATCTAAAGTGGGACCCAAGGTGAAGACCCGGAGTCTGAACCACATAAAAAAGGGAACAAAGCGTACAGCGCATAACCCTTACCATAAATATGGATTTTAGAAAGTGCACGAAACGAAAGTGCGTGTACTTAGCCATTCTGAGTCCAGGAAGGCCTGGTGAGGCCTGTAACCTGGCAACCACAGCATGTGAGTCACAATGCGTGGGAGCTCACATTCAGGAAGGCCTGATGAGGCCTGCATCCTGACATGTGGAAGCTCACAACCAGTGAGGCCTATACCCTAGCGACCACAGTGAGTGGGAGTTCACATTCAGGAAGGCCTGGAGAGGCCTGTAACCTGACATGTGAAAACTCATAACCAGGAAGGCCTAGGAGGCCTGAAGCCTGGTGACCACTGAATGTGGGAGCTTAATACTCAGGAAGGCGGAGAGGCCTGAAACCTGGTGACCACAGTATGTGGGAACTCACATTCAGGAAGGCTGGATGAGACCTGTAACCTGACATGAGGAAACTCATAACTAGGAAGACCTGCGACCACCATGTGTGGGAGCTCATATTCAGGAAGGCCTAGTAAGGCCTGTAACCTGGCGACCACAGTATGTGGGAGCTCATAACCAGGAAGGCCGGATGAGGCCTGTAACCTGATGACCACAGTATGTGGGAGCTCACATTCAGGAAGGCCGGGTGAGGCCTGCAACCTGACATGTAGAAACCCATCACCAGGAAGGCCGGTGAGGCCTGTAACCTGGCGCCACAGTATGTGGGAGCTCATAACCAGGAAGGCCTGGCGAGGCCTGTAACCTGGCGACCACCGTGTATGGGAGCTCATATTCAGAAAGGCCTGGTGAGGCCTATAACTTGATAACCACAGTATGTGGGAGCTCATATTCAACCACAGTATGTGGGAGCTCATCCTCAGGAAGGCCTGGTGAGGCCTCTGACCTGATAACCACAGTATGTGGGAGCTCATATTCAGGAAGGCCTGGTGAGGCCTCTGACCTGATAACCACAGTCAATTCCTGGGAGCTCACCTCAGGGAGGCCCAAGCGCTGTCCGGTTGCAAAATGGGGACTGTCTGGTCAAGGAGGCCTGATAGGACCTACTACCTGACCAAGAAAAAATCTTTAGATTTACTTTCTTACCCACAACATTTTGCCCCAGACTCTAAAACAGGAGACGTGGTCTGAAAAGAAACAGAAATATGTTAATTTCACATTTTACAAAAAGACCAGAATTACACCTGCTCTTTTTGTTCACTGCTCATCATTTTAATTCCTCAATTAAAATGCAGCCAAAAACACTGGATAACGCGATCTGGATGATAGGCTGAATTACTAAATATCTAACTTCTTAAAAAGTCAGATAATATTCCATCATTTTAATTCATAGAATTAAATTCCGCCATAATCACCAGACAATACTGTTTTAACATTTATACGTTCTCGTAATCTACACACTGCCTCGGCAAGCTCGAGAAACGAGCCCTTAAAATATATTTGGCTTTCATCCCTTGAGAAGAAAGTCACCAGGTGCGAGGTTGAAACATCCGACAGCGCACGGATTTTTTCTTTCTCACGCGCGCCGAGATATTTCTTAATGAACACTGCCAGCACCCTCAGGAACTGACTGTGAACGCCTCGTACCCAAACAGTATTGTTTCACAGATCGCACGCACCACAGCTCAGATGCTGAACCCTCTTCCCTCGAGAAAAGGGTCCGACGAGAGCGGAGCATTTTTAAATGAAAAACGCTCACAGTTTGCACAAGAGGCTCTCTCGAGAGCCTCCCGCGCGCTTCAGCGATATTCTCAAAACAGACAAACAGTCCCTGAAGACGAAAAGATGTTGTCATGTGTGCAAGGCTCCCCTTTATACATCCAGGTCGCGCGTTAATCATTCAAGCTGATGATTCACGGGCTGTCGCCGGTCAACATGATTGACGTGAGTTGATATTTGATTTCAGACACCTGTCACGCCTGAGGCGTTCCCCATAGCGTCATTCTGACGTAGTGTAGAGTTCCCTTTCGAAAGGGAACAATTACATCATAACCACAGGGGTTCACTTTTATTTGGTTTTGTGAATGAGCCTGTTGTCTTGTTCAGCCCTAACTCAGTCTCCCTGGCCAGATCTCTTTACATGTCTTGTTTCCATTAGACAAAGTGACAATTACAGCAATGCTCCCAGAGAGGATGAAAGACATTCGATCTGTGTGCGAGTCTCAAACACTAGAGACTGTTTGAGTCCTAGCCATGCGTGTCCATTGTCTTGTGAAAAAAAACACTAAACTGTATGTGATGCCATGAGCATCTAATGTTCTGACATTTAACTTGCAATTTACTGATATTTAGGATATTTCCCGTTCCTGTTAGCAATATGTTTTTTTCTAAGTAAAAAAAAGAGCTTCCTGTCTGAGGAGTGACATCATTTCACACCAGCCAATCGAAGAGCTAGTACTCTTCTAATTCATTATGTTTTCATTGCCTTTGGTGTGAGGTCAGGTGGTACTTATGACAAAGTGTACAGAGATAATTAATCACTTGACTAGCAAGTTATGATTGTACGTGCTATGTCACTTTTTTCTTTAGTGAATATTTGTGAGTAGATTGAATTGATTGAGTAGTTTTAAAATGATGTTTAAGTATATTAAAAAAAGAAGTTGAAGTTTTAGGTTTGAAAGACAGAAATCGTGTATTTTATGTCAATTTTGAACATTATAATTTTTTCTATATTTTGTCAAGAGAAATATGCTGTTCATGTTGTTCAACCCTTATAAAGGCCCATCTTGCAACATAATCCAAAATCATAATACGTTTTTCAGAATTTTATTGGATTTTGCTGGCTCTAGTTGCACTGCGACTGCATGTCCACACATAACAAAATCAAGCGCTTCAGTAATTACCTTTCGCGGTGCGTAGTTCAGGAAAGCTAATGCTGATGTTGATGGTTTGATAGCATAATTCCTCCTCCGCACAGCTTGCGCAAGTCTGTTTAGGCCAAATCATGGAAACCTCTGAACTATCCTTTGATCAAAATTCAAATTATTTTGGTTACATAAGATACGTAACATATGCCATATATTATGTATAAAAAACAACCTGCATAGATATATTCATTCCAGCAATATTAGAATCACTACAAATGTGCAAAAACGTATCAGTAATATTACAGTTATGGTGTAGCCTCAAATATCGCTAAAGAAACTGTAACATCACATGTCCCAATGGTATTAGTCTGTGCTCTAAAAACCTGCTGTGTTAATGAATTAACCTCAATATTTCATCATTTGATTTCAGGTCCAATATCTTACTTTAGGTTAATCTATGCAGAAAATATTCTGCATTATACTCACATTTGTCAACTGCACAGAGTCTTTGTACATTTAGTTAACAGCTCCCAATAGTGGTTAAGATTTAAATCTATTAAGCAAAAAAAAAAAAACCATCCTCCCACTTTCAACTGCTTTTCCCAGCAAATTTCCTATGTGTTAAGTGTGAACATAAAAAGATTCAACTGAGACATAAACTGAACAAATTTTTTCAGACATTTGACACATGTTCAGTATATCATTGAAAACATCATAGGTATAACTTAAAACATGAGATGTGGTTTGTATTGATTGCAAGGGTTGTATAGCGGATACTACAGCATGTTCTTGCGTCAACGAAACAGTATAATGTTGTACAAAAATAAGAGCCTAGGTGATAGTGTGACACAAGCCCCTTCCTGTGATAGGAGATAGCAGAGGAAAGTCTTACTTTTGCCAGATAATGTTTCTCACACACAGATCCCCAGCAGGGCTTCAGCTATCCCAGATCAAGTCTGTCTGTAATTAACATTCTGACTAACACCAGGAGAAAACTACAGAAACTCTGAGAGATGTACAGTAACTGTTGTATTCAAATGGCTTACATTGATCAGTCACTGTTATTCAAATCCAGGTATTGACGCTTCTTGACCTCTAAAATATTAGATTCAATGAAATAGTTCTGGTCTAGTAGTCTATTCAAAGTAAAAAAATGCATTAATTTGCCCCATCGATTTGTCAATAGTCAAAAGTCTATCTACACAGGATCCGAGCTAGTGTAACAAGTTATTTTCAAGCTACCGAATCTTTCTCACTTTGTATTTTACATGTATGATGAGAAGGTAAAAACTAATTAACACTGATTTCGGTTTTATTTGACTTAATTTGGCCATTTATTGATGCTAACTCTAAGTATGCTACAGTTTTACATGCTACGTTCTCAGTGGAACTTTCTTAGTCTGTTACCTTAGACTGAAAACAGAGAGATTAAACAGAGGAAAGGAAAGGAAGATCAGCCTTGAGCAGCCACAATAGAGAGCACATGAGGATTCAAGGGACCAAAAGCTAAGGAGTTCCATATGTGCCTGTCTACTTGAATCCTCATGTGCAACCTAGTTGTTTATATGAAACATTGATAGAAATGCACTACCTTAACTGTTTTGATGAAATATATGCATTTTATTTACTTCCCTGAGCCATTGTATTCCAGGTGCTGAGTCAAGTCTGATCCTATGTCTCCCTCTCAGCTATATTGTAATTGGAGTAGGCCTACAGTTATCTGGAGGATATGTATGAGCTACAAATGATATCTCCAATTGTGGTCATGTATCGGAAATCATATACTGTATGGAAATGGGTTTCAAATGAAACCATTATAAATTCCAGACAAGTATTGATTTCTCTGTGTGGTGTCTTCGGGTTTTGCTTGTGTTATTGGGGTCAATGTCATGATGCTATTTTTGTCTGGATCCATTTATTAATTTACAAATACATGAATTTATTCAAAAACACACAAGCAATGATTTAAAATAAACTACTTCTATGACAAAATGAAGAAGAAAAAAATTCAGGGTGATAATGCTGGAATTTTTTATTGAATAGTTTCACTATTGCTATTTATTAAACAATTTGTGATATTTCTAAGTTTTTCACTTAAAAAGCATTAACAAATATAAAAACTTAAAAAAAATATAGAAACGTTATATAATAATGATTAATATGTGTACACCCACAACAAAAAGTATTTTAAAGCGTTACATGCTAGTTTGGTACTGTCACGTTTAGTTAGTATTCATTGAATTTTCAAGGACTTTTAGTTTGTTTCTCTTCAGTTACCCGTTTCCTTTTTTCTATCTTACCGCCACTATCAGTTGTCATGGATATTCATTTAACGGGCACACCTGTTTGTAAATAAGATCCATACTATGGAAGTAAAATAATGTCAAATGTTTTTGAAATAAAAAGCCTGTTGAATTGCACTACTTGAAAAAAAATAGGCATTGCATTAACCATGCTTGCATTTTAATGCATTGTATTTTTAGGGCTTGCATTTTTATGGGCTGAAATTCAACATGGTTGAATATTTAAGCTGTGAATATTTCAATTAAAAACATTTCAAACACCTTTTCATTATTAAAAATTCAATAATCCATATTCACCTTTCATATTTCACTTCCAAAATATTCAAACTGTTTAAAAATACAACCAATAATATTCAACAGGCAATTTTCGGTCCATTTTATTTCGCTTTGCAAATTCGCTTCCACAAATTCAGTGGTTCAAATTCGACAGTAAATTCAACATTGACGTCCAGGAACTGCAGGAAAAGCAGTAGATTGCCGAGCATACGCTCCATATGCTGTTAGTCGACCTCACCATCAGATGGTGCAAAAGCGCGTGTTGTAGACGAAGACCAGCAAAATTAGAGCAAGTCATTCATAAAACTCATTTACAGCAATGTAAGTGTATTTGTGATTATTATGACGGCTGTTTTATGTTAAATTCAGTGCCTTTCACGGTTACTTTTCCTGTGTAGCCTACATGCATCTTTCTCTACCGTGAATGAGATTAATGTTATTCCCCGATGTGGATGTACAGATCCAATGTTAAATTTTTGAGGTTGACATATAGCCTATTTCTCTTGGTTGTTTAGTTGCCTTAACTTTATATTGTGGCGATGTGCTGCATGTAAGGTTTCCCTCAATACTTCAGGATTCCCCTGCTGGACATATATAACGCTTAACGTAGCTTAATGGACTACAGTGATGTATAAGACCAAACTCGCAGGCAAGCAGATGGACGCGCAAAGCTGAGCGTTTCCCAGTGATAGACTTGCATAAAGTTGGCTTGATGTTGGACATTCGCACATTTAGGGATCGTCTCTAAAGTGAATACGACTTTGGCATACACGTTTCTAACTCCGATAGCATTTGAATAGAACGACTTACAGTCATAAAACCAACTGTAAAGTGTTCATGTAGTGTCAGGCATACTGCGCAGCCTTTGGATTTTTGATATTTATTCAAATAAATTTAAGTTTGCTATTGAAGTTAGAAACGTGTATGCCAATGTTGTATGCAACTTTAGAGACGGTCCCTAAATGTGCGAATGTCCAATGTCAAGCCAATTTTACATTTAAGCCGCGTTTCCACCGAAATTACCCGGAACAATTTGTACCAGGAACTTTTTTCCCAGGAACTTTTTTTGCCCCAGACCGGTTGCTTTCTGCGTTTACACCGCGGTCTAAAGTACCGGGAAGGTAAACTGCGCGCAACTGCTCCTCCCAGTCTGCGACGGACATAATCAGTTGTATAAGTAATACCACATGTATAAGTATGGAGGAGTTTCAAGCTGTGCTGCAGTTATGTATTGGTTTACTAACGAGGTAATTAACAAAACAAAATAGACGAGCACTGATACTAATGCGTGTTCAGAAAGCTCATATGCGTATAAAATTAGACAACGTATGTTATCAGTTATTGTGAGATGCCTGGGACGAACGCGCAAAAAAAATGTCCTCTTTCGCAAATACACTTAAAAAAAGCCTGAACCCCGTCTATCAATCATAAATAGTGACAGTCTTGTAAATAGTTGTTTGTTACTAACCTAACCTTGCAATAGATGACAATGTGTAAACATAATGACTTAATAATAAAAGCTGTGGCAGAAAAGAGACGAGTACTGATAAAGCGTGTTCAGTAAGCTCGTAATGCTAACGTTAGATATAACATTTGTATGTTATCAGCTATTGCGGACATTGACCGTGAGATGGCTGAGACGAACGCGCAGAAAGTTTCCTCTTCCACAAATACCCTTAATAAAGCCTGAAACTCGTCGCCAGTCCACCAGTTTTTTTTTATTAAATTCCATATTTGCAGACAGACAACTCTTACTGCATGAAGCCACGACACGAACCGCAATAGATTTTTTTAAAAAGGTTAAAAATAAATAAATGCTGCGTGGAATCATCCAACCAAAATGCGGCGTGAACACAACCAATCAGCTTGTGCAGCGCACAAGTCCCACCCCTTAAAGTTCCTGAACTTTGAAAAAGTACTACCTCATGAGCAGGGACTATCGGAGGGGGAAATATTTACCCGGAACTTCATTTAGACCATGGTTCCTGCGGTGTAAACACATCGAGTACCAGCCCAAAGTTCCTAGTTCCTGGGGAAAGTTCCTGCGGTGGAAACGCGGCTTTAGTCATTTAGCAGACGCTTTTATCCAAAGCGATTTACAGTTAAACTAACAATAGGACAACAATATGCAAGTGCTATGACAGTTTAAGCTAATGCAATACACGTAGGCATACTATATATATATATATATATATATATATATAGGGAGAGAGAGAGAGAGAGAAAATAGAATAGAATAGAATAGAAGAGAAAGTGTTAGTATTAATTGATCAAGTGTTTTATGCCAGTATATCACGAAACGCTCAGCATGAAACTTTGCGCGTTGAGTTCATATTGAGTCCATCTTCTTGCCTGTAGCCTATATAGTAGCCTACAGCCTACTTCCCCAATAAGGTGCAAGATTGGTCTTTCATATCACTGTATTAGTCCATTAAGCTATAGCGTTTTGTCCCAACGGAGGGGAATCCTTGAGTATGAGGTATTGAGGGAAACCGATTATAATCCTGTTCATGGTAGAGAAAGCTGATGACATGTAGGCTACAGGGAAAGTAACAATGAAGTTATTGAATGAAACATAAACACAGCTTTTGTGTGTTTATCATCTTTTCCGCATATACTGACACAGATAATCATTTTCATTTTATGAATGAATGTCTTCGTCAACAACACGCTCTTTTGCACCACCTGCTGGTGAGGTCAACTAACAGCAGATGGAGAGTATGCTCGGCAATCTACTGCTTTTCCTGCAGTTCCTGGACGTCAATGTTGAATTTACTGTCGAATTTGAACCACTGAATTTGTGGAAGCGAATTTGCAAAGCGAAATAAAATGGACCGAAAATTGCCTGTTGAATATTATTGGTTGTATTTTTAAACAGTTTGAATATTTTGGAAGTGAAATATGAAAGGTGAATATGGATTATTTAATTTTTAATAATGAAAAGGTGTTTGAAATGTTTTTAATTGAAATATTCACAGCTTAAATATTCAACCATGTTGAATTTCAGCCCATAAAAATGCAAGCCCTAAAAATACAATGCATTAAAATGCAAGCATGGTTAATGCAATGCCTATTTTTTTCAAGTAGTGCAATTCAACAGGCTTTTTATTTCAAAAACATTTGACATTATTTTACTTCCATACGTCACTCTGTGTATTTAAGTTCCTCTGTTTTTTATGGCCATTGGCCGGTATTGTTTGTGCATGGCACCCTGTTTTGTTTGTGTTAGTTGCTATTACATTACCTGAGTTTCCTTTATGTTAATAAATCATGTTATATTTGAGTATATTTCACCCACCTTCTTCATCCCTAAGATACAATTTGACAGAATATCAGAAACGAAAAGATGGATTTTTCAGTGAATTTCAGTTCAGAAAGTTCAGTAAATTAGCCTGCAACACCTTTCTATCTTGGAGTACTCTGCCCGCTTTTGTGACCTGGCAGTACAAATGAACTTTAATGATCAGACATTAAAGTCTCTGTATTGGACAAGGGCTAACTATTACAGTCCCCTGGAATTACCAAACATGGAGAAAGGAACCTGGAGAGAGGTGATCCTCCGATGTCTGCAGTGCGCTTACCCTCAGCTGATGCCAGCATTAATGGACACTGCAGAGCCTGAGCCCTCGACTGCGGCAGGAAAGGAGCCTGAGCCACCGCAGAGCTGGATACAGTGCTGACACCCTGCCATGGACCCTGAGCCTATGCCTATGTCCGTCCCAGAAACGGAAGTCGCCGCCCAGTCTGACCAGGTGTGTGAGCCGACTTCTACACATGAGCCTGTGGGATGTTTAGAGGAGCTTGAGGATGATGGTAGCCTTCCTCAGCTGATTCCGCCCAACCTAAAGCCTTCATCACCGCTGGTACTATCCAGCTCTAAGACTTCATCGCTGTGGATAATACACCTACCCTGCCTCCCTCTTTCACCTCATCTGCCCAGGCTTGTCTGCCCCTCGGACCGCCTTTGCTGGCGCCCTTCAGTCCCTCGGCTCCATCATTGGATTTACCAATTCAAGTTGTATCTGCCTCAGAGATTCAGGGCACAAGCTCTGCCTTGGAGTGTGGATCCCCACGCCATTCCCGTAAATTCACCTCGGCCCATCGACCAGTCGGCTCCACCTTGGCTCCTCGCCCCCTCTGGCTCCACCTTGGTCAGATTTTGCTCTGTCTATGCCATGGACTTCCAGGCCTTTTGCTGTGCTTCGTCCCTCCACCCCTTCGGCTCCTCCTTCCCTCCGGATCCGCATTTGTCCTTGGTCGCTCCGGAGTCACCTCAGTCCACCGGCACCCCTGGCTCCTCCTCAAGTGCTCGTCAGGATCGTAGGATCGCCTATGCCTCTGGATCCTACGTTGTCATCCGATCCTGTCATTGCCTCAGCTTCAACAGCCCCGGTACAGGTATATGTTATTACTTTTTACTTGATTACAACACAACATTTTTAGAGCCATTAAATATAAACTTCTGTTGGAATTACATTGTATGTACGTTTTAAAATCATGTGAAACCAATATAAATACAAACAGTAAATTATAAGACAGTCTTATTTGCCATTGACCTACTTACTATCTCACATACTGTTCTGAATATCTTGTCTAGTTGTAGTCAGTGCATCATGGGTTTAACTTCACTGTCACACTTTTTTGCCTCTTGATTAGTTTTGCAACAAGACCTAGATTTTACATTGTACGCCAAGTGGTGGTGCAAGATAGTGCCAAAATTGGTTGTTGTATAAAAAGTACCCATTGTCCTTGGTGGAATTTTTGAGAGAAGGGGTGACCTAATTCAAATGCTAATTCAGTCTGGCAGAATTTAATTCAATTAAATTCGATTCAGTTCACATTTGTATAGTGCTTTTAACAATACATATAATTTCAAAGCAGCATTACAGAAAATACATGTCTACATTACAATTTGGAGTTTATTATCAGAGGTGACTGTGTCCAAGTAATGTCTGAAATTTACAGTTTCAGAAATTAGCCAACATATATTTAAATTTAAATGTTTATTTTGTGAATATTTATAAAATAAAGTGCAGCCTGCCTACTCTAAAATTGATTCTGTAGTATATTCTGATACCAAGAAAGCAGCTTCCATAGCCACAAACACTCACAAGCCTTTTTTCCTCTGAGCTTTCAGCCAGGACCAAATTGGTCTCTTGGGTTTCCAAAAGGTAGCGAGTTTCTCAAGGCTTCTTTATAGCTGCAAAGAAATGAAACTCACAATTTCTCTTGTGAGACTTCAAACACTTGACATGCAACAAAACATATTTTATAGGATATCTCTCATCATTAGACATGAATGTAGATCTGTTGTAAGATTTAAGTAAACTGACATTGTCAGAAAGAAAAAAATCTTTCCAGAATTATTGAACTACACTAATAATAGATTAATATTTATGGTACTATTTACAGGGTTTCCAAAAAAGATTCTCTAATGAATAATTTGTGAAACAATCAGTATTTGTGAACAGCTTAAACTGATTCATTTTAAAGTTTCAAATATCATTAGCTTACATTTTTGGGGGAACTAATTTTTTTTTGTATTTTAAGGAATAATACATATAATAAGGTTCAAATACACACTCAGCATGCCTCAGTTACCAGCTTACATATACAATTAAAAGTCAGATATAGTTTTTAAACTAAGTTTTTTATAACTAGATAAAGTTGGATATTCTCTAATATGCTGGGGTAGACGGAGCCATACACATAACTGGCACCCTGGATGAAGCCTAGAAGACGCAGTTCATCTGGCACTCAACAGTCATAGGAAAAAAGACTCTGAGCCTCATATGTACACACACACACACACACACACACACACACATATATATGTATATGTATATGTATATGTATATGTATATGTATATGTATATGAGTTTAGCTCATTGGCTTGTGCTGAGTGTAGCTCATCTGCTGAACACTTTCACACCGCAGCTTGAATATGTTTCCCCCTCTATACTGGGCTCTGCTGTGGGTTCTGGTTTGACCCACAGAGAAAGTTCTCCATCATTTCCACACTGTACAGCACTAGTTTGCATTTCAAAAGCTCAGAGTACAGCCTCACCTACTATTATTCCCTCAATATCTGCAGTGCACATCCTAATATTTATCTCAGTGTCTCTTTTTTTTTCTTGTTACAAACTTTGTTTTCTTGCGTGTGATCATAGATGCTTGCCTTCTTACATTACTTCTTACAGAGTAATTTCAGCCTAGGGTCCTTTGCACCATAACCTCGAGCCAAACACCCCCCCAGAAGCATTTTTTCCCTTGGTCAAACATTATTAAAGTTAGAGCTTATTTAGAGGTATCAGCCGAATGGCTTAGTGCAGGCGCTAATGGATCCAAGGTTGTATCTCGTAAATTACCCCTCTAATAATGCCCGGAATGGTACCAAACTTCTACAGTAGTACAAATAGGTTCTGTACTCATAAAACGTGGGGGGGACCTCGAAAATACCTCGATTTGGCTCGAGGTCATGGTGCAAAGGACCCTAGGTTGAAATTACTCCGAACCTTCCCTTTAATATGAAATTTTCATCTGAACTTTAAAGTCACCTTTCACTGTCAAAATAATCAACCTATTCCCTCAAAGAGATTAGAAGCTACCTTCATTTAACTTACTGAAACTTTGAGCTCAAGAGGCACTTATATAAATTGGATTGCTGCAGTAGTTTCATGTAATAGTTGCATAACGGTTTTAGTGATGTCCCAGATGTTTCACATCAGACATGTGATTGAAAAAAAAAACACCTAATATAAAGTAAATTCAAATGTAGACCTTGCCTCCTCAGCAAGTATGCTTTATTACACGGCTCTCTGAAATAACAGAATCTGACTGGTTAATTGTAGTGTCACTTTGCAGTCTCCTATTTTTTTAAGTGGCACTTTCCCCAACTCTCCAGTAGCAGTTTTAACTAAGTGACATGGCATCTGACGCACAGAAGCCAATGGCACATGTCAGTCACTATGCTTATTGGCACATCCGGTCTTCGTTGTCATGCCAAAAGGGCCTTCTTTTTTAATTAAATCAATCAATTTTGACTTTATTTAATATAAAGCAATTTATTTAGTTTATAAAAAACAAAGCCTTTGCCATACAGTAACAGGGCTATGTACAAAAGTGAAACAGACTAATACCTGTGTAAATTTTAAATTAGTGACTCATTTTATCTTTTTTTTTTTTTTACTACAATCTTTTTTTTACTACAAGTTCAAAAGATTATGATTTTAATTGTTAAACAGTAAAAAATGTCAAGACCTCTGCTGTGAAACAGGTCCAAATTAAGGATGGTTTTAAAACTATTACTTTTATGTTGGATAATAGTTTATATATGCCGTTGTTATCAAAAGAAAAACATTGAGTTTTTGCCTCTAATGCTTTAAGTAATGGAAATAATGGAACACCACAGAGTACCGTTTTCATAGAAGGCGGCATGTAGCTGTGAAATAAGTATAATAATGCATCCAGCTGGTCATTATCACAAAATATACCCCTTCAGGGCGACACAAGACCTGATCCTGATCCCTGTCAGCGTTTAGCTCGTGATAATGACCAGCTGACTATATGATCTCTGACATACACGCACATAAAATGACACTAAATATAATGAACAGACAGACTAAAAAGCTGTGCGAGTGAATATTTCCAAAAAATGATGTGAACCTCCTAACCTGCAGCGCCATATCAAAAAAATAATCCAATTTTGGATCCCTGCACTTCCATATTCTGTTTTAGAGCGATGAGACCTGATCAAAAATAAATGTTCAAGGATTTCAAAAGAAAGTTATAGAAGCTCATTAGACAGAGAAGAGTAAGAGAATAAAAAGAGTAAGGCTTTTGTAAGGCTTGGTAAATGGTATCTGGATGCCCCACTGTGTCACTGCAGTCCTGTTCAGAGTGCAACATATACAGTAGTTGAAAAAAATGTATATTCTACCAAACCTTAAATAACACCAAATACTTAAATAAAAATCAAGCTTAATTCCACCTGTTAAATAATATGTAAGAAATAGTAATGCCATGGGGATGCGCTATAGGACTTACAATTTTGTCCAATGAAGACACCAGTGAATTGAAACACTGGTTTGTGGAAAAGTGTCAGGAAATTTTATACAGCAGAGGATCAAGATGTATTTCTATGATCTAAAATTAATAAAGAATCCAGGAATTGCAACATTACATTGATGAAATCTTGGGGATGAATCAATAATTTAGAAGTTCAAACTCAAGAAAAAGACTGACTTTAGTCCCACTGAAATGTAATGCTTTGAACACCACAAAAATATACACATACTGAACAGGTTTGAAAAGAAAAATTACACAAAAACGTCTCCTGACTGCCGTGCCGGTCTGATCAGCAGCTTCAGACAGCATCTGGTTGAAGTTCCTCGTTTGAATTCCTGAGGGATTTCAGTTATTTCTGCCTTAATCCATACTTTAGTGCCATGCAGTGTGTACTTCTATGCATTATTTTCTAGAATATTATTCAGTTCCCTTGCTGCACCATCACAGATCTCTTACAAATACTTCACTTTCATAGTTGAAAATGCTGTTTGTGATTCAGAATTCAGCTCATCTGGGAAGGAAAAAGTATGTGAACCCTTTTCCGGCAACTCTACATAATATAGCTTTTTATTCGCTGGCTACTTTAGTAAACAAATTCCACTGAATGCCACTGAGGTTATGTGCAGAATTTATAGTGCATTTATATTTTATGCCTATTAAATGCAAAGAACTGTCTCCATGTGTGCCAAGTGTATTCATTATTAATGTGACCACTGCAAAGGTTAAGGCTGCGTTTGAGAGGAGTTATTGCTCGCTGTCTTCATCTAAGCATGTTGCTATAAACATACAATAATATGGAATAATATAAAACACTCTTTGACATCACTTCCTAAATCAGGTGGAGATTGTTTTATTTATTCCATGCATTTTAAAAAGAAATAAGATGTCATCCTTCCCTTGAGAAAAAAAGAAAAGAAAATATGCATTGCATTAATTATCCATTCACCTGATTTAATGTGTGACTTTGATGTAGTCACTCCATCTTCACTTTAGTCAGGCAAAAAGAAAGGGCAAACAGCTGTTTACTTAGCGCGTCTCATCATAAACCGTACCACGCTAAAAGAGTCCATCAAGCAAGGAGTAAAAAATTGATTCATTTAAAAAAAAATAATTCAGGCAGCATTTGAAAAATTGCCTAGATCTAAGCAGATTGTTGTAATATCGACTGCCCATTTTTGCTGACACAAATTAAGTACAAAGCATCCAATTTCCTATTCACTTCATTCAGTGGGTCATTCAGTTATCATAGATCACTTTTTTCCGTAAATTACTTCAGCAAACAGGATGTTTCAGATTCAAACTGTATAACTGCAGACCAAGCAGTTGCTGCTTGCACTGTGATAGTCATAGCACACATAACTGCATGGAACATAACTAATTTATTTGTTTATTTGTCCAGCTTTAATGGTACAGTTGGTTCTCAAAAGAGCTGATCACTGTGACCTGTGTTTTTATTATAAACTAGCTCTCTGTATAAGACCGTCAATGGTTTACATTTATCTACAAAATGTTTCATTGGTCTGATTATTTGTAATACATCTTAAAATTCATACATCGAACATCATTTGCATCCAATTCTGCGTATTTCCCATTATAGTAAAAATATAGTCGCAACATGCTTTGGATTGTAAGGATGTAAGTTTTTGTTCATTATTTTACTCCAACTATCTAAGCTAATCTATACTCTCTTTAGTTTGTTACACTGTAGGTATTGCTTATTTTTCCTTATTTACTTTCTACTTCTGATGTTTTTTTAAATATGTATTTATATTCATTTTACCATTTTACGGTCCACAGAGAATGATGGGAAATCAAGTTTTCACAGAAGCTTGTGGCCTCATAAATGAGCCAAATGATTAGTGTTTTCTGGTTGGTTCGTTGCTATATATATGGGAGGAATTATTACTTTTTCAATGCTTTTGTGTTCACTCTCAAATTCTTCATGTTCTCTCACAAAACTACTGCGTTCCCCCAGTAATACTTCGCATTCGCTCGCAAAACCCACGTGAAATCTAGAGTTTTCATGCGAAAGCATTGAAATATAGTTTTGCCTTCTATCTCGCATCACCATTTCCCCTTGGGGGCTCCGTGCTCCGTATTGTTCATCAACAGTATAATTACACTATTATGATCAACTATACACTTTGATGCCAATGCTTACTCCATCATTCTTGATATACTGCCAACTTTAAATGTTTTCTACTCACATTCATTCTGTCATGACCTAATGCAGCACATTTCCTTAAATAATCTAACAAATTTTACAGTCATCAGTTGGTAATAAGGATTTTCTCACAGTTCATTTTGCCTGTGTGCGGATTCCCCTACAAATGGAAGTATTTTCATTAAGGCACTGTATTAATTTTACACTGCTCTCAAGCGAAGCTTGAATATCAAGGGCAAGTGGGTTCTGGTCACTTGGGTCCTCACTAAATTCAGTTAAGACCCAGTTACCCCAGTGGTTCCTGTCGGCTCTCCAGATGAATTAAGGCCCCTCATTCTTACACAGTCCCAGACTGGATAATCTGAAATCAGTGTTAAACTCTCTATACCCTCTAATCAGAAAGGTAATCATTTGTATTTTTATTATATAAAATGATTATTTTAGGAAAAGACTCATTTTGAAAGTTGAGGAGCAGAGAATATAATTGGATTTCATGCCATATTAATCTTTTTCTGGAACGGAGATGAAGATCAGCTGCAGGGTACGTTCACCTCTTTATCAACACACATTCACAGTTTTTCAGTAGATTAATAATAGTACAACGATTGTGCTATCTCTTCTTGTACAACAAAACCTGTAACCAAGTGTGAAATGTATACAAATGATAACTAAAGAGAACCCCAAAAACTCCAGAGACAGAGAAGTGTAACTGCATGGAATTGACATGAAGAGCCCAAAACCTCCAGTTCACCCTATACACTCAGAGAAATTTACACAGGAGAAATATGCATGAAATATTGGAAAACTGCCCTAAAGTTGGCATGAAATTGAAGTCTTGTATTCCCTATTGTGACGTACATCAGAGTGAAACAGCTTCTCGAACAAGAAAAAAAAATTAGGGAGGGAAATGTAGGGGTTACTCTGGGGTCACACTTTAGTTTAGTGTTCAATTCTCACTTAACTATGACTTTTGCCATAATAAACTGCTAATTATTGCTTATTAATAGTTAAAGTAGCTGTTAAGTTTAGATATTTGGTAGGATTAAGAGATGTTGAATATGATCATGCAGAATAAGGCATTAATATGTGCTTTAAGTACTAATAAATATCCAATATTCTAGTAATATATAATAAGCAACTAATTAATAGTGAGAATTGGACCCTAAACTAAAGTGTTAATAAAAAATGGAATATCAATCTTCCCTTCTACTAAATCTATGATTGGCCCATTCCAGTTGATCTACAGGAACATCAATATCCAACAGTGTGTGAAAAGTTTTGAGTGTTTTGCCTCTCTTAAAAATGAGTTGTGTCTGTTTTAAAGGCGCTGAAGATTCCTCATGTTACGTAAAGCAAATAAACTGCCACTACTTGGTGGGAGAGTTGATGAATGTTCTGCTGCTAATATTTAGACAGATTGTTATTAAAGCACATCAGCCCAAGAGACCTTTAAAACAACTACACCTGAGAAGAACAAACCAACAAAATCCATTAGAAGCTCCATTCACACTGAGGAGTTGTGTAAGTTAGACGTCTGCTTAAGGACAGATGCATTATGGTCAAGCCAGTCTGTGTCTCCAGTTAATTCTGATACAGATGAATTAAAGATGCAATTCTTCTCTCTCGAACGAGCACAGGATCTCATTGCAGGTAATTGCAGGTCTGCTCAACATCCGTCTAAGCTTCAATTTGCGAAAAGTCCAACTTGCTTTGTTAATGCAAAAAATATATGTTTTCTTGAATTATCAGTTTTTTTGGTCATGTTTTGTATCCACACATCCTTAAAGGAGAGTTCACAGAAAAATTTAAATTCTGTTGTGTGTATATGAGAATATGTCTCACACAACAAGGATAACAGTAGATCATATGACCTGAGCGCTATAGGCCTCATGAAGCCTTTTTCTCTGATAACCTTGTCCTCTAGTAAGCTGTAACTCAAGAACCAGATCATTATAAATTGGTAAGCTGAATCTAACAACTGGATCAGATCAACAAATCATTCTTCAAAGCTGGTTTCTTTTTGGATGAATCTGTTGATCCAGACATAGACTGATCCGGTTCTCAAACTCAACTCAATCATCCATGTGGATCACCGCATTAAATTCGAACAAAATTTAGTGGTTTATGCTTTAAAAAAAATTGCCAATGTAGTAAGAACTAAATAACTTAAAGATATATTCTCTGAAAACAAATTATTAAAAAATTAACAATTTCAATTAAATACATTTTCTCCGCACGTACATTTAAAAAAAATGATATTTTGTAGAACAACTAAAGAGTGCGGTCATCTTACTGTAGTTTCTTTCTCTTCCCTTTTCTAGCATGTTCTGATGTATTGTTGCAGGTTGGGTTTCCATGTGCATGTCTCTCTAAGGTTTTCTCTACTATTCGTAAAAGGAGCTTAAAAGATGTGTTAATAAGATTTCAATGTGCATGAAAGCCATGCATATACTAAGTGAAGAAAACTTTCAAAAAGCTTAGGTTTGAATTAGCATTGTTGGAGTAACAGACAGAATTTGACTATCAAAGACAAATATCCTCAATGAGTTATTTTTTACAAATGGCTTTCATATACTGCCCTTCTCGACTGTCAAGACTTGCTGTGACACTTGTGTTGTTATTTTGGGTCATCATTGGGGTTACGGTGGAGACACATGTGTGACAGCCAACCTGTGAGTGTGTGTTAAATATGTATGGCCAGAGACAAAACATGGGATAAGGGTAGTGTGACTATAAGCTTATCTATAATGGATGAATGTCGTTCTAATGGTGTGCTACACACTGCTGGACCCTAATCAATCCTCATGTTTTTCTGCACACACAATGAAAGTCATGTTGAGCCATGAAATCATCTTTCTAAATGTCAGAGGGGAGAATTTTTTGTTAGAAACTATTAGTGGTGTTTGTTAAGGCAAGCATTAATATTACTATTGCTCATTGAGCAAACAACTAACCTAAAAAAATTAAAAATAAATCTCTTATGCCAGGTGCACACTGCACGATTTTAGCCCTGATATTCACTTGCTGACAGTTTCGTGGAAATCGCAAATGCCCAAAATCGGAGGCAATTCGCTCCTCGTTCATGTGAGTAACACTACAGTACACTAGTGTATTGTGTATGATCAAAGACGCAATCTGACTGAAACGCCAATGCGTCGCCGATGCCCATGAAATGATTAGCATGCTAAATATCTGGCCCTGTCTGCGACATCATGCAGTGTAAAATGTGTTTTGACTGGAAATTACTTTGCCAACAACCTACAGCCAATGAGAGTGCAAGATACAGGGCAAGAGAAAGAGGGGAAGGAGTCACAGACCTGCAACAGAACACCAGCAAACATGGCTTCAGCAAGCAATCATTCTCTCCTTCATCATCCAAGTGGATGCTGCACACTGGAGGTGGTTGAGGAGAGATTCCCTGATACGATTGTAAAGCGCTTTGGGTGTACAGTAGTACACATGAAAGCGCTATATAAATGCCTCATTCATTCATTCATTCATTCATATTCTTCTTTTTAATACACCACCAATAACCCCTTAGCAACTGTCTAGCAACACCCTGGTAACCACCTAACCCATGAGCAAACACCATTCTATTCAGAAAGTGTAAAAAGCTAGTTCAATATTATTCAGAAAGCTTAAGCAGATGGCAATAACTTTGAGGATACAGCGAGGATATTTACAGCAGGTTTATTCGCACGGAATTAGTATTACCTGAGGTAATTTTTCCGGACCTTTTTACTGAAGGTAAAAGTCGCCGTAATCTTTACTGACATTGTCCGTAATGATTACTGAGATGGCACATTCGGACGGCACTAAAATCACAGAGAAGCTCTGGTAATTATTACTTTACCCCACCTCTCCATGTTAAACTAGTCCCGTCCGAATAGGGCTTTAGATAAACAATTCTTCTAGCATGGTCATTTAAATGGGTAGGCTAATATAGATTTAAATTTTTTATTTTATGAGGTCTACTAAAATGTTAATCAAGTTTCTTTTTATTACATTTTTCATGACCTAACCCTTGTACACCAGCTGCAAGTTTGCTGTTGAGTCCTTTTTGCATTACAAAGCATTTAATCTTTATTAGGCTAAAATATATGTATTATTGACATATTAGTTCTTTTTTAAGGAAATAATTTAACTGATGTGTAATTGTCTTCTTTAAATTTTGTGGATGGCAGTGTAGAAGACTATATGTATGTGGCACGATGAAGACAGTGGACAGAGATAGATTTCAGCAGCGACAATCTTTTCACTCACACACACACACA
Source organism: Leuciscus leuciscus (assembly GCF_965113295.1). Classification (NCBI taxonomy): domain Eukaryota; kingdom Metazoa; phylum Chordata; class Actinopteri; order Cypriniformes; family Leuciscidae; genus Leuciscus; species Leuciscus leuciscus. Next base: position 19,815,242 of record NC_138730.1, on the reverse strand, counting down.
CACACACACACACACACACACACACACACACACACACACACCTCTTAAACAGTATCAAAACACAGGAAATGAAAAAGCGGAATAATTCAACATTAAATCAAAATCCATAACTACCCTGTTATGCAACTAACAATTTGCTCTTGAATTGTATTATTTTCTTCTGATCTGATTATTATCATAGCTTTTGTTAATGACTGCTGAAATTCTTAGTTTCCCTCAGGAGACACAGCGTATCAGTGACAGACCTTGGTGTGAAAGGGCATACAAATAAGCAGGTATAAATCTGATACACTACATCAATGCACTCATTATGAACCGCAGATCAGATCAGTGAAGATGTTGACAAGGGTTTAATCTTTGCCTGACACATTTTTCCAGACTGAAGGACTGGATGGTTGCCATATAATTGCTTTACATGAAACCTGATTCTCTTGATGTAGTTTGGACACAGTTATTTGCTAGTGTCGGTATCCTTCAATCTAGTCACCTTTTGAATAATATCCTGTGTGTTATTCAGCCCTGTTCACCACTGCCAAGAAGTGTCTGAGCCTTCTGTAAACCTCACTGCAACTAATTCCATGCCATTGGGTCATGGGAACTCTGGATGAACTGATTTAAACCAATGACAGATTCAGGACAGGTGCAAAAGCGTAGACACGTATGTCTCGAACATCTCTTCTCACCTAACCCAAATGAGTTTGGGTGCAGTCTAAGTCACAGGGATCATGACACACACAGTGTCATTAACAGGACAAGGCCGCAAGATAATCTAGCATGTTCTCTTATATCATCTTAAACTTTAAACCTCAAAAAGCATTTAATGAAACGACAACAGGCTGACAGTACTTCACTGTAAATTGGGCACCTGATTCAAAGTTGAATCATGATGATTAAAAGTAAAAACAAAACATTTTCTTCATCCTTTTATATTTTTATGTATAATAGTATCATGCTTTATATGCTTTAGCATAAGTAAGATATTGAAAATAACATATTGTCAAAAATGTGTCAATTTGTGTGTGTATGTGCATGTGTCAAGTGTATAAGCTAAGTTAGCAGGCTAATCAGCCAACACTTAACATGTATAAGCTTGCTAACGTGGTTAGCTAGCAAACACCTAACTTAACTAGAAAATAAGACACACAAAGTACATGAAATTTCACAAATAGCTTTGCCAGCTATATTGGCTCATCTATTTGTTACCGATATATTTGTATGTAGCATTTATAGAAACAAAAACATACTTTTTTGTATGTTTGGGTAGATGCTCAGATGTATTACATATTTACAACTATTGAAATGTAAAATATTAATAAATAATTTACTTCATAAATATATTTATATAGTTAAATTTACATCTCTTAATCATACCACTTTTCAACATCGACCCTGTACCCCCGGGGGCACAGCTGCCCTGGGCTTGGTATGCAAAAGAGATTGCATCTTCAATCCAATGGGCCAACCTCAGTTTGGAGACAGCTCTCCCCTTCTGCTGTCCCCTAAAACAAAGAGCTACCCAGAGCGTCTAAAGCTCTCCATAAGATCGAAGTAAACCCGAAGGGCAGGTACTGGACACAGCAACAACCAAGCTGGGTCTGTCTTGTCACGAGGTACCGCTTGCAAGGGACAACGTAGCTTAGGTGTGTTTTTCTGACAGAGAACACCTGCAGGTCCCCAACCATCTTGATGGAAGTGAGCGCGTTCAGGAGGGGTGTCTTCAAAGATGACACTCATCTCAACTGACTCTAGGGCCTCAAAAGGGTCTCTCTGTAGACCAGCAAAACTCCCAAGAGGGAATAAGGTGTGGAGGATTTAACCCCTGGTGCCTCTGAGAAACCTGATAATCATTGCACTGTGTTGTGCCGCTATGGTGGAGGGAGACAACCTCTCCTGAAGGAATGTAAGCACCGACCCTACTGCACATCTCTGTGGGTCTTCACCTTGGGAAGAACACCAGTTCGCAGACAGATGCCACTTCAAAGCATACAGCCACCCCATATGAGGAGCTCAAGTGATATGGCTTGATTGATAGTGATAGTTCATAGGTGATTGTCCACTTAGGTCTTCCACGTCCCGTCCAGGGCCAGAGGAGGAGGTTCCAGAGGTCTAGACGCAAGTGCCAAATTGTGCCCAGCCCTTGAGAAAGAAGCTCCTTCCACAGAGGAGTTTGCCAGGAAAGGGCTATCATAAGGAGCGTTAGCTCCAAGAACCAAGTCCGGGTGGGCCAGTATGGCGCTACCAGAAAGACCTGTTCTTTGTCATCCCTGACTTTGCACAATGTCTATGCTGTGTGCTGTGTGCCGAGAGGGGCCTGAGTCAGGGAATATCACCGTGGGCAATGGGAATTGGTCAACCTGTGCTTCCCCGAATCGACTACAAATCAGCTGGACCACCTGGGGATGGAATCTCCACTATTTGAAGCCTCACTTGTTGAGAAAATGCGTCCGCTGTGCGACTGAGTTCGCCTGGGATATGAGACTTAAGTTGCTTCTGACTCCAAAGGAGGAGACCTTGGAGACATAAACCACCTTGGCAATTTATATATACCCTCGTCGGTGGGCAGACGGGGTGTGGGACCTTGGTGGCCTGCTCTGGCGGCTGAATCACACTGTAGTATTTGATTGCCTTCGTCTGTTTCTTTACCGCTGAGAACTGCAGGGCAAAACTCCTCCACGGTCTCACTGAAAAGGCCCCCTTGGAAGATGGGGCATTGAGAAAGCACACTTTCTCGACATTCTTCATCTCTGCAAGGTTGAGCCATAGGTAGCGCTCCCGGACATCAGAGCGAAATCACAGTTCCTGCATGAGCGCTGGGTCGAGACTAGCATGTCTGTGTTCCTGCAGCGCTTCAAGGTCTTGTTGTCAGGGATGACATTAACCTACAGGCTTGGGATGGGAGTCTCGGATGGTTGATCCAGGGAGCAGCATTCTGCACAGATGCACCGCAATCACACACTCAACCTGTGGAACACCCTGTATTCCCTGGCTGCCCCAACGTCAAGGGTAGTGAGGGTGGAAGAACCCGCGGTACGTATTCTGGCAGTAAAAGATGCCTTCCACGACTACACAAGCTTCACATACACCTTTTGGGAAGAGCCCAAGAACCAATCATCTAACTGCAAACGCTCAGTGCAGGGTGGAGGGGTCCACTCAAGCACGATGTTCATGGCAGCCCGGGCAAGCAGAGCAGCCATCTAAGCATCAGACTCAGTCTACACAACCACACCTGATGGTGGGGCACAGGTGAGGCTTCCATGTCAGAAGGCAAAAATTCTGATGCTGCAAAAACTTCATCTCAAGCACCGAATGAGAAATTAAGTTCACCCGCAGGGGAGCCGCCTAACTCATCCGCAAACTTGACTGGAAGAAACAAGCATGCTGGGGAATGGAAGGCCCGTGGGGATTCACCCTGTGGAAATGCATCCATTGAAACCACAAATCACTTCCAGCACTAGTCGCCACAGCCTTGTGCTTGACAGCAGAAGGACCAGAACGGGATAGAACTGAAGTGACTTCCTTTCTAAAAGGAACACATAATCACACACAAAAAAAAGATTAGTGAAGCAGTAGTTGCAAAGAAAAATCCCAAATAAATATGCATCTATGCCATGACTCACAGGGTCTCCAGCTGCTTGTACAAGGAGAAGGAAGTTCAGAATCAGAAACCAGAAGGAAAAGACCTTTGAAAAGTATCAGATGCCTCTGGCTATACCTAGACTGAGCCTTGTCACAGTATAAGCCTACTAAAAAGGTCTGGTAGGAACAGCATCCTATTTGTTGGAGTGTCAAAAACACTTTTTATAGAGAATTTAAAATAAATAAATACAAAAATTATTAAAATGCTTGAGGCAAAACCTCAAACATCCAACAATCTACACACTAAACATGAGAAATGCAGTAGCACATACTCTAGCCACTTATGACAGCTTCAGTAGTGTAAGTTAATTGAGTACAGTGTTACAAATCCTGATATGGAGGAATTTGTGGTATCATAATTTCACACAAGCTACAAGTCTTTCATCTTTTGGAAGCGCTTTGCCCTTCATACAAAAACACAGAGATACACATACATGTTCACAGTCCCTATGAAATTGTTTGTTCTCTTTTGTGATGTCAGCCTTTGAGGCTCAAACACAGTTTTTGATCTATGAAAAAAATTATTTTAAATATTTGAAAAGAAAGAGAATGATAAGTTTGAGGAAAACATAACATTTCATGGAGATGTTAGGCACGTTGCCTCTGCCTGACTAACCGAGTCTTTACAGTATCGCATAAACAACACAGGGTAACAAGTTTACAATTTTACTCTGATGCTGCATTTATGTTTATTTACAGACTGTTTAATGATGATCAAAGGTGACATGTATTTGCATGACAACTGCACAATGTAAATAGCCTACATAAAGTATAAATTATCAAATTAAAAATCATTACAGGGCTGCAATATTATGACAAAAGGCCATCATTGTCGATTATTGCTCTTGATATTGTAATACTGACTATTAATGTTAATTAATAAAATACATACACACACACACACACACACACACACACACACACACACACACACACACACACACACACACACACACACACACACACACACACACACACACACACACACACACACACACATAAAAAGAAATGTTATCCAATGTGAAAATATCTAAATGTAATGCCACAAAAGACACTTTTCATTCATTTTCACATTTCACATTAATCTTGACAAGTGTAATAAATTTAGTTTTATTTATCTTGATTTTGGGGGGCATTTTTGTTCAATTCGCTGGCATCTTTATGCATTTTGATTATAGAAATGTAATCTTTATAGATTTATATTATCAAGAGCTTGCATCACATATCAGTTAAGGCATTTCTAGCATGAAATCATGTTCAGCCAGTTAATGGTCTCTCAATTTTTCCAATAGACCATGCACAACATTCATTAAGTCAAGACATCATAATGCATCTGTTATCACCTTGAGGGATTACAAGATCATTACATACAAGATATTATTATCAAAATAAAGTCATTAGTACTGTCTCGTTAGCTGTGTTGTGTATTTGATAGCTTGCTGATCTCCGAAGGAAAAAACAAAGGGACAATGTAATAGTTGTAGGAAGTCATTAAGGGATTTTAAACCATTCTAGCTGCAGTAATAATCTCTAAATGAGGACAGTCCAACTGGGGAAACAACCTGAGGTTAGTGAGCCTGAATGAGAGGAGGGGGGACACAGCAATCCTCAACACATTCAAGCATTTTCATGGCCTGCAGCTAAAGCACAGATTTTTAAATCCGAAAACATAGTCCTCTTCTTTGGCATGTTCAACGCCTTCTGTTCAAGCTAACTATTATGGTCTTGATATAAAAGTTACAGTTAGGCCCACCAATAGGCAAGAATGGTCTCTACCTTCCTGATTCAGCTGGTCCACGTGAGTAGACATGAAAAGCACTGGGGATTGGGGATCAAATGGGTTTTGTTAAGATCATTTTCAAAAATGTCTCAAAATCAGATGTTTTGCAGAGACAAATAGATAAGCACATTTTATTTGTGCATATTTGTTGTGAACATCCATAGACTTAAAATGGATGTAGAGGATGAATAGGACAAGGAGGACAAAAAAATGGCTAACTGAAAAGAGGTGACTCTTATGGTTAACCCTCTGGATTTAATCAAACTGGTAATTTCTCACAATTTGAAATAGGTCTATTAGTCACATTCTGTGTCTGAGAAAGCCAACCAGCAAAGTGTCGTACCAGGTGAGCTACCAAACAAATTTACTACAGTATGCAGGAAAACCAAAATTATGAAGCAATGCAAATGTCACAAATCATGCATGGTAAAAGTGTTATGAGGTCATAAGACAATCAAGTCAATTCATAACATAGTATTGTGCAAGTATCTGTGCAAAAATAAGTCTATTAATCGATAACTGCCCCTATAATCATCATTTGTGTGAAAAGGAAAAAAAAGTTGCTGTTTTACAGGCACTAGTGTTCATTTTAGCTAGAAACTGCAGTTAATTAAATTACATGTTTGTGGAGTTTTGCAAAACTGCAGGTAGAGCTTTTTCTAATGACTTTTTTGGGAGAAAGCAACTCTGAATGCAATATTAAGCATTTTTCTGCAAACAATTTAAATATCAATAAACAGCAAGACCATACATTTATAATGCAACAATCTACTGAAAGGGTTTTTTCTTTGCCCCAGTTTTATACTAAACAAGAAATCATGCAGAGGTCTCTCTGGTGCAGAGAGCGGAGATCTGTGATGTTTCGCCCTGGGGTGGAAAGACTTGGCAGACGCTTCAAGCTTTGGGCCTGGAGATGGTTCCAAATTCACCTGGGTAAAATGTGAGCAAACTGTGATAAGAAAAAGGTGCTGGATTGAGACAAACACCTCACTTGCACCTTTACACTGAAGAGAAAAATCAAAAACAGACCTTTTTTGGTAGAACAAAAAGCTATTTGAATGAAGCCGGCAACTAAATCTCAGCAAGCATACTGAAATCTAAAGAACAGGACAGCTTGCAAAGCCATTACAAGAGTTCCAGTCTGGCACCTCAAGTTCCACTGTCCTGCAGAGTTTCGCTTAAACCCCAATTAAACCCCAAGACCTAACAAAGGTCTTCATGCAGTAGATGCAGTAGGAATGTCACTTTTCATTAAAATTAATGATCAATTAATTAATGTTAACACAAAAGGCAAGTGGAGAACTCCAAATATAGTAGCAACACCACAACGGCTGTGGTACATCATTACTGAATCGAACGGATACAGGGCTTTCTGTCACACAATGACACAAATGAATACATATCTTGACATGCACGGTACAAAAAAGATATTAAAAACAGAGAAATTGGAGAAACTGTGTAGTAGACAAACGTTGCTTCGTGTTTTGTTATTTTCTCTGCTTCTCATGAACCATGAGCGACGTGGTGTCCGTTAATACCGGTGCCAAACATCTGAACAACATGGCTAGAAATTCTTAAAGACACAAAGAGAGCGCTAACTTCTGACCCTTCAAATCACAGCGCTTATTCAAACAGACAGAGAAAAATATAATGGGAAAATTAGGTGTTTGTTTGTTGTCATGTTGTAGCCTACTATAACAGGAGTCTGTGTTGAGGCTGTGTTGTCATGTTGAGGCCGCATAACTTTTTTTCAAGGAAGCCAAGTGTGCGTTTGTGCAGCGGAAACAAAATCCATACAGCGCACAGTTAGCATCTAGCATCAGGTGAGTTTTTAGGCAGTGATTTCACCACCATCTTCTCGCATGATTACTGAACACAGAGCTGTGCTGAAATTGCTTAATCAACCATTGATAAGCTTAATCATTAAATGATAAGACAGGTGGACGGAGTCTGAAGTGGAGTTGGGTTGTAGGACAATGCTTTTATATCAAAATTCTTTGCTATTGCTATATTTGTTTTATTTTGTTTTGTTTGCGGGTTCCTGGCATAAACTGATTTGTGACTGAATCAGAATGGCAAGCTATAGTGGATTATCAGAGGATGAAGATATGCAGATGGTTTGGGATAGGAGTACAAGTAGGAAAGGAGGAGGGAGAAAAGAAAATAGAAACGAGCATTAGAAGAGGATGAAGAAGGCCGAGACGCCAGGAAAAATATTATGACGGAAGAATTTAAGATCATTCTTAAATTCTTAAAAGCCCGATCACTCTGACGACTGGATTGTTGAAAGCAATTGGGGAAATAGAAATGGCGAAAGTGTTGCGTGATGGGAGTCTATTGGTGAAATGCATAAATGCTGAGCAAAAAAATAAAAGCTTTGAAACAGCAATCAGTGTGTGAAAAAAAAAAAGTGTACAAAAGAATAATTAGTGAGAAGAGAGGAGCTAAGGGAGTGATAACAGGAATTCCCATAGAAGAGAATGTGGAAGAATTAAGAAAAGTGCTGAAAGGAGGAGTGATCAAAGAAATTAGACGACTGCAGGGTTTCAGGAATGGGGGAAAAACTGATAGTGAGTCAGTGCTGCCACAGTTTAAAGATGAGGTGCTTCCTATGAAAATGATGGTAGGCTACATGAGCTTTAATGTCAGAGAATATGTACCTCCTCCATTAAGATGTTACAAATGTCAGCGATATGGACATGCTGCATGTGTATGTAAAGGGAAACAGAGATGCGGAAGATGTGGAGGAGAACATGCATATGGAGAATGTGGGAGCAAAGTTACAATTAGGCTAAGTGTTGTAACTGTGGAGGGAGCGTGTGGGGGCTGTTAAGTCAGGAAAAAGGCAAGTAGAGGTTCAGCAAGTAAAATCAAATCAGAAAGTAACATATGCAGAGGCTGTGAGAATATGTAACAATGAAAGAAGAAAAGATTAAGTTAATCAAAATACGACTGATGCAGGAATGGGTTCAGGGCTGGAAAATAAAGGAATATCAATGGATAGGTTAGTGCTTTTCTTAGCTTATGTCATCGACTGTTCAGAACAAGCAAAAACAAAAACAGAAAAATTTTAAATCATAGTTAAGGCAGCAGCTAAATTCTTAAACATGAAAGATTTGTCATGGGAAAAGATACATGCTGACCTTAATCATGGAGAAGGGAACGCAGATACAGCTTCTCGAAGCATAACATTATGTTGTTAACTCAATGGAATGCTAGAAGTTTGTTAGCAAATGGACATGAGTTTAAGGGATATATTGACAAATTAGAAAAGAAACATCTTGGTTACTAATGTAGGCTAACCCTCGTTCCCTGAAGGAGGGAACGGGAGACGTAACGTCGACATGACGACGTAATTGGGATCACTTCAGGGAGCCCTATCATCTTCGAGTGTCTACAGAATGAGCCAATTACCGTTGGTGTGTGTGAGTCGCGTCACGTTCCCCGCCCCGCAGCAAGGGTATAAACAGGAAGCGGGCGCACGCACATTTTTTTTCACTGAGGAGCCGAGATCGTAACGGCCTTAGAGCGATGGTCAGCAACGGTGGCGATGGGACGTTACGTCTCCCGTTGCCTCCTTCAGGGAAAGAGGGTTACATAAGTAACCGAGATGTTCCCGTACGACGTAATTGGGATCTCATGGAAAACGCCACGGTTGGGCGCTGCGGAAGCCACGACCTGCCCGAAGGGAGGTAACATGTGGAGAATACACATATGGACTGGCCGGAGTGGCAAGTGCAACATATGGAATGTCACTGGGGTGGCTCCAGCCTGAGAAGGGGGAGGCTACACCGGACAGTGACGGCAGAGTGGACTCAGAAGAGAAAGACAAGGGCTCACCGCAGGGAACTGATCGTGGAAGAATACGCATATAGGATCGCCGCAGGGATCACCACATATGGAACCCAGCCTAGCACAAGTTACACAAGCATACAAGCACTAGGCCTGGCGTCGGCAGCTCCGCAACGTCCGACTGCCAAAGGGGTGCGGAGGAACTGACAGGGTTCACCTGAGTGGGGAACTCGACTGGAGCAAAAAAGCGCACGCATCCCCTCCATGTGGAAGGCAGAGCTTGCAGGTTCACTACCTGGTCCTGGAAGGGATAGTATTGTGTAGTAGTGGTAGGAATCTTGGGCCGGGGTCTCAGGATCACGTGAGAGTTAGCCTGGCCGAATTCCAGGCACGATTCTTCAACCGAAAATGCATGCAGGTCCCCTACCCTCTTGATGGAGACCAATGCAAGCAGGAGTACTGTCTTACAGGACAGAATTTTTAACTCAGCTGGTTGCTAAAGCTCAAAGGGTGGTCTCTGAAGTGCCGAAAGGACCAGAGACAGGTCATGCTTTCCCAGCGACTTACCTTCAACTGCATCGTGATGTGCGGCGATAGCGGCAACATACACTTTAAGGGTGGAGGGAGACAGCCTTCGCTCCAAGCCCTCTTACAGGAAGGAAAGCACGGCTCTGATTGAGCAAGTTCGGGGGTTCTCCTCGTGAGAAGAACACCACTCAACGAACAGGTTCCACTTCAACGCATAGAGGCGCCTCATAGAGGGGGCTCTAGCGGAAGTGATGGTGTCAACTACCGCCTGGGGTAGGTCACCTAGAACTAGGGCTGTAGTCAAGACCACCTTTGTCGAATCCAAGACAAGTCCAAGACCAGGACTAGTCGAGTCCAAGTCAAGTCCAAAGAGGTTCGAGTCCAAGACAAGACCGAGTCCAAAAAGGTTTGTGTCCGAATCAAGACCAAGTCCAGGACAGGAAAAAAAAGTCTGCTAAAAATATAGCCTATAGAAATTAAATCATTATGTAATAATGAAATAATGAATGATTTTAATTTTATTTAAAATAATTGACTAATTCAAAGAACAACAACAACAAATAATGTATACAGGCCTAAAGGAGCACACACATTCATTTCGACTGTCTGATCAGCCTCACATTCTGTTCCTGTCAATCATACACACAATGTCAACCAATTAAACTGCACGAGGGAGGGCCAAGCCAACTCTCACACACACACACACACACTAGAGATGCGGATCAACCGCGGATCGGGCGGATGACGTGACGAAAAATGATATTTTAATTAAATTCGGGCGGGTGGCGGTTGAACCAATCAAATGAAAAAAGTTTGCCAGTAAGCAAACCTGCAAGCTATGAGCCCAGCTGTGATATGACTCAGAAATTACATCGGGCAATGTTCAGATGTCATTCAGTGAGATGTTCAGAAGAACGCAAGAGCTAAACTTCTTCAAGCTCAATAACATCCACATAAAAAAAATTAAAAAAAGGTAAGGTAAGGTAAAGGTAAAGGTAACTTTGCCCATTAATTAGATGTGCAAGGCAAGCAGGCAAGTTTCCGGGTTGTTATGGACAATTAAAAATGTGAATATTCACGTTGCAGTAGCGGTGGACTTTCAGCCAGTTTATTTAAACATTTATTTTTTAAAGAGCCGTTTGTGAGTCAAAAGAGCCGGCTCTTTTCAGTGAGCTGAGTCAAACGAGCCGGCTCACGAAAAAGAGTCTAAATGCCCATCGCTAGTTATGTGGCCAGTGTTTCACTTTCCCTCCAATAATATTTTGTTTTGATATCGCAGCGACGTATGTGTGCTTACTGGGAACATAATAAAGACACCTGGACTCGGTCGAGACCAAAAGCCATATTTGGCAAGACCAGTGGCCGAGGCCGAGACAAGTCCGAGTCCGAATGCCAGTGAGTCTGAGACAAGTCCGAGACCATAGAAAAGCGGTCTCAAGTCCAAGACTAGACTCGAGTACTACAGCCCTACCTAGAACCTCCGTGTCCCGTCCAGGGACCAGACATGGAGTTTCCAGAGGTCTGGACGTGGGTGCCATAGGGTGCCTCATCTCTGAGAGAGCAGGTCCTCTCTCAGAGGAATGGGCCAGGGAGGGCTGTCGCAAGGAGCACTAGTTCCGCTCTGCCACACCCATCTCGGGAGCCAGTGTTGGAGCGGCCTCATATGAAGCAATCCGAGCGGTGTTACCTCGGCTGCAGACGCCTCCTGGTTTGGCAGCGGCCTGGACAGGCGGGGTCGACTTCCTGCGGCTTGCTCCACGCTGAGACCTAGGTGGTTGCTGTTGCTGAGGAGGACGCCGCAGAAGGTCGACCTCGGCGACGAGCAGCAGGGATGTGTCGGATGGCCTCCGTCTGCTTCTGGGCGGCCGAGAACTGCTGGGCAAAGTTCTCGACCGCGTCGCCGAACAGCCCAACCTGAGAAAGAGGGGCATCCAGGAACCAATATTTATCGGTGTCCCTCATATTAGCCAGGCTGAGCCAAAGGTGCCGCAAGGACCACAAGGCAGACATCGCCTGACAGATGGAACGTGCGGTTTCTTTCGTTGCCCGGAGGAGCTCTGGGTTAGAACCACCCTTGTGCATGTCCATGAGCGCCTGGGCCTGGTGGACCTGCAAGAGCGCCATGGCATGCAGGACGGATGGATCAGGTACAAAGGTGAATTTTATTAAGGGTACAGAAACCGCAATATATCTTACTTTGGTGTCACAGTCTCTGGTAGGGACGTAGTTGGGAAGTATTTAAAGGAAGCACTATAGGGAGTGATCATTATCCTATATTTACAGAAATTGGAATAGAAAGGGACATGAAAAAGGAAGAGAGGCTACCAAACATTGATAATCATCATATTATTATAGGCGGGGATTTTAATCTGGTTCAAGACCCCATACTAGACAGATCGTCAAACAAACCGCAATCTGTAAGCAAATCAGCCAAAACTTTACATGACTTCGCCAAACGACTGGGCCTCTCTGACCCATGGAGGCACACTTCTCCCATGACCAAGACATTCTCTTTCTTTTCTCATGTGCACCACACCTACACACGCATAGATTTCTTCCTTCTAGACGATAGACTGCTCTCCATGATTAAATCCAGTGACTACCACAGTATCGCAATATCGGACCATGCATCTACCTCCCTTGACTTACACTTACGTGCTCACTTTAGCCCCTTCAGGCAGTGGAGGTTTAACTCTTCTTTATTAGCGGAAGATCCCTACAAGCAATTTATACACTCCCAGATCACTCTTTTTTTTGAGCTGAATGACTTGCCAGACACAAACAGAGGTGTACTTTGGGAGGCTTCGAAGGCTTATATTCGAGGACAGCTTATCTCCTTTGTGTCTAATTTAAAACGAGTCGAAGCGTCACAAACGTTAGACCTGTTACAGAAAATTAAGAGCATTGATGACGAATATGCGGTTAACCCGGACCCTATCCTTTACAGAGAGCGTCTTAGACTCCAGACAGACTTTGATCTCCTATCTGATAACAAAGCCAGGCTCCGTCTGCTCAAATCTAGACAGCGTTTTTTTGAGTCGGGGGATAAAGCGGGGAAGCTTCTGGCTCATCAGGCCAGAGCTGAGGCAACCTCACGGCTTATTCCTGCCATTAGAGCCAGCTCAGGTGAGCTGCAAACTGATCCTGTCACCATTAATAAAATATTTGCTGAATTTTACACTGACCTTTATACCTCTGGCTTTATACCTGGTTATGGCTGGCTGGTTATAAAATTGTCTAAAATATACCCTAATGTCCGAGACGCCTGCAACAGATGTAACCAGTCTCCTGCCAATCATACGCATACGTTCTGGTCCTGCCCTAAACTGACAACTTTTTGGATTAACTTTTTTGACACCTTGAGTAGAGCCTACGAACACACTATCCCTCCCAGCCCCTTGTCAGCCATTTTTGGCATTTCCCCAGACACTGACCTCCCTGTTGCGCTGGAGCGGGCCCTGGCATTTACATCATTAGCCGCGTTTCCACTGTCGGGCCAGGGCCGGGCCGTGCTAGTGCGTGCCAGGGCCAGTCGCGTTTCCACTGTCACTTCCAGGGCTTGATCGGGGCTAACTCGGGGTCAACGGCCAGGATTTCTGGCCCGTCGAATACCTTGGGCCAGAGCGGGCCAGCTCGGGCTAGAGGAGTGGTTACGAACAGAGGCGGAGTTCACCTGAGTCGGGAGACGGCAGCGCCGGATGATTCTGCCAGCATTAAAGACTTTTAAAATAATTTAACTCGCGTTCATGTTTGAATGCCTTGTGTTTGTGATGCAAAAGACTATGCGCGCTAACCATTACCATAGTAAACATAGTAAACGCTTGAAGATACGCATAGTAAAAAAACATAGTGAACGCTTGAAGAAATCAGACCAATCATAAAGGCTATCACAGTCATGTTTTTATTTCATCTGTCAGTAGCCTACTACTCATTATACCGGACTATCATAAAATAAAGCAACTTTTTTTTCGGGAGATCCTGTTTCTCTGACGGAAAATATCTGTATGGGAGTCGAGAGAGTGCTGCTAAAGCTCCTCAGGTCGTATTTTTGGTGGCATATATTTGTAGAAATTATCATTCTTTCTAAATGTGATGTAAATATGTCCTGCAACTACCAGATAAACAGTAACAGACGCGACTGAAGAAGTAAGTGTGTCCTCTTTCTTTTGTGAAATAGACCTAACGGTAATTTATTTCTGAGTGACTAATGTGCGATTTTGACATAAATTAATTCATTATGATCAATGTATCACTTTTTATTGTAAACCTGTGGAAAAACATCGATGCTTGGGTTTTAAATATTCAAGTAAACAACAAAAATGCCTGCAAACGGCCGCTTTTATCATGTTTGTTTTCAACGCTGTTTCCAGTGATTTCTGATTAGTTTTCTGATAAAACTTCCATTTGTTGGTGAATGGGTTAGTGTGACGTTGTTCCAGAGAGGCGTGTTACGGGCGTGTTTTAGTGAAGCGCTGTGGAGCTTCTGGCCCAACAGTGGAAACGCAGGCCCGGTGCTATTAGCCCGAGGCTATCAGCCCGGCACGGCCCGTTTAAAGCCCTGGCCCGGCCCTGGCCCGACAGTGGAAACGCGGCTATAGCTAGCCCGAAGGCTGATTCTACTCAACTAGAAGCTTCCCACAAAGGTAATTGCACAAAGGTAATTAAAGATAGAAATAAGGCATTTAAAGTCTTGAAAAAAAACACATAACTTTCAGAATTTAATTGAATATAAAAGAAAGCAGGCAGTAGTAAGGAAAACAATAAAGAGAGTTAAAAATAATTTTTGGAGGAAGTATTGTGAATCTGTCACGGTTGTTGAATGCATTGTTTCCTTCTTGCCTCGTGTCGTTGTTGTTTATGTGTGAGTGGGCGTTGTCCCGCTCACGTGTCTGTCAGCGCTCCAGCTGATCATCATCATCATCAATCACTGTTCACAGCTGCTATTCATTTCCATTCCCTATATATACTCACACCGTTCTCTGTTCCAGTGTCGGATTGGTTGTTGAGGTCCTGTGTTTGCCGTGTCTGTGTTTCCCGTGGAGTTGCTGTGTCTTTGTTCGCCTGCCGTGTCTTCGTTCGCCTGCTGTGTCTTCCTGCCGTTCCTGTTCTTTGTCATTGGGCTCACCGCACTCCAGCACCGGGATCGGGATTCATCACCGTCACAGCACCAGCGCACCACAGACCATCAAGTCCCTGCACGAGCCTGAGTCGCCGCCCTCCGTTGTTTCTGAATTATTTGTCTGACCCTTTTGAGCTTAATAAACACTTTTGAGAACCTGCAACTGTTTCCAGTTTTGTCCGACCATGACAGAACAATCCGACCAACCCATGGAAGCAGCAGGTGCCGCCGCCGCAACAATGGATGACTTTGTTCGTGCAAGTATTCAAAGGATGGACGCTCAGGACCGTCATCAAGGGGAAGCGGCGCGCGCGATTCAGGCTCTCGTCACGCAGGTGTCCGAGCTGACCCAGCGTTTTCAACAGCTGCAACCTCCCGCTGCGCCAGCCGCACCGCCCGTCCCTCCCACACCACCGATGCCCGCCTCCCAGTCGGAACCTCGCCTTCCGACTCCTGAGCCATACTCTGGTGAGCCTAACTTTTGCCGGCCGTTTTTGACTCGATGCGGCATGCATTTTGCACTCCAGCCCCGGACGTTTGAGAAGGAGGAGACGAAGGTGGCATTCGTACTCACTCTACTGACTGGGAGAGCGGCACTATGGGGGACGGCGGTGTGGGAGAACCAAGAACCATGCTGTTCCTCGTTCCAGGAGCTCTCCTCGGAGATGAAAAGAGTTTTCGACCGCGCGGTCGCGGGAAGAGAGGCTGCCAGGGTCTTGTCTGATCTACGCCAGGGAGAACGATCTGTTTCAGATTATGCCATTGAGTTCAAGACCCTGGCGGCCAAGTGTCGCTGGAACGAGGAAGCGCAGTGGGATAGGTTCCTGCATGGGCTGGCCGACCGCGTCCAGAGGGAGATCTACGCCCTGGATCTACCCCCCTCACTGAATGAACTCATCGATCTGGCGCTGAGGGTGGACGCCCGACTAGCCCGGGTCGGACCACGCGCTCCATTCAGCCTGCCTCGTGGGGGGGTGGAACATCAGTGGTCCAGCGGCATGGACGCGGCCGGTCCCTCCGATCCCGAGCCCATGCAGGTGGGTCGAGCTCGACTTTCCCGGGAGGAAAGGGAGAGGCGGAGATCCCTTGGCCTTTGCCTGTACTGCGGGGGAGCGGGACACTTTGCTAACAACTGCCCGGTAAAAGGTCAAGCCCGATAGTAAGCATGAGGCTACTATCGGGTGGGATCTCCGCCGAAAAGTCCTCATCTACATCCACCATCCTCCCGGGAAGACTTAGATGGTCTGTCCACGATCATCACTGCACCGCACTGGTGGACTCTGGGGCCGAAGGTAATTTCATGGATCGCACCTTTGCACTACAGTTTCAAGTCCCACTCAGAACACTTCCCCAGAGAATCACCGTACATGCACTCAATGGACAGTCACTACCAACCATCTCCCAGGCCACCGAGAACATTACACTCATCACCTCAGGGAACCATGCAGAGACAATATCATTCTACATCACGGACTCCCATCACACCCCCATTGTCTTGGGTCACCCCTGGCTCCATCAACACAACCCCCGCATTGACTGGAAACAGAGAACCATATCAGCCTGGAGCACTGAATGTCATAGTTCTTGTCTTGTGTCTGCCTGTTCTGTTGTCTCTGTTCCTGTGTTGCAGGAGGAAGCAGTGGATTTATCAAACGTGCCCGCGGAGTACCGTGACCTGAGGGAAGTGTTCAGTAAGTCAAGGGCTGCTTCTCTCCCTCCGCACCGTCCCTATGACTGTGCTATAGATTTACTGTCAGGTAAGTCTCCGCCTAAGGGCAAGATTTATTCACTCTCGGTTCCGGAGAGGGAGGCTATGGAGAAATATATTTCTGATTCTCTAGCATCCGGGTTCATCCAACCTTCCTCATCTCCAGCGGGGGCGGGGTTCTTTTTTGTGGGGAAGAAGGATGGATCGCTGCGACCTTGTATTGATTACCGGGGGCTGAACAACATCACGGTAAAGAATACTTATCCTTTGCCGCTGATGTCTTCAGCCTTCGAGAGGTTGCAGGGAGCATCCATCTTCACAAAGCTGGACTTACGTAATGCTTATCATTTGGTCCGTATCAGGAAGGGGGATGAATGGAAGACTGCCTTTAACACCCCTAGGGGGCACTTTGAATACTTGGTCATGCCCTTCGGTTTGTCCAACAGTCCCGCAGTCTTCCAGGCACTCGTCAATGACGTGCTGCGAGACATGATCGATCAGTTTATTTATGTTTACCTGGATGACATTCTGATTTTTTCCTCGTCTCTCCAGGAACACGTGCAGCACATCCGACGAGTGCTCCAGAGGTTGCTAGAGAATGGGCTTTTTGTCAAGGCGGAGAAATGCGCTTTTCATGCACAGTCGGTTCCTTTCTTAGGACACATCGTGTCGGCTGAGGGTATGCGTATGGATCCTGACAAAGTTAAGGCTGTGGTAGAGTGGCCAAACCCAGATTCCCGTAAGACCCTACAGAGGTTTCTGGGGTTCGCCAATTTCTACCGGCGTTTTATTCGCAACTTTAGCCAACTAGCCGCACCTCTGACTGCCTTGACCTCCCCCAGAACTGCGTTCAGGTGGTCGGAAGCAGCCGAAACTGCTTTTTCCAACCTCAAGAGCCGCTTTGTTTCGGCTCCCATCTTAATCGCCCCTGATTCCTCACGTCAGTTTGTGGTGGAGGTCGACGCGTCAGAGGTGGGGGTAGGCGCAGTTCTTTCACAACGCTCACCCTCAGACAACAAGATGCATCCATGCGCGTTTTTATCCCATCGCTTATCTCCAGCTGAACGAAATTACGACATTGGCAACAGGGAGTTGTTGGCGGTCAAGTTAGCCTTGGAAGAATGGCGTCATTGGTTAGAGGGGTCCGGGGTACCCTTTATCGTCTGGACGGATCATAAGAATCTGGAGTACATTAGGTCCGCTAAAAGGTTGAACTCCAGGCAGGCGCGGTGGGCACTTTTTTTCGGCCGTTTTGATTTTACCCTCTCGTATCGTCCGGGTTCCAAAAACATCAAACCCGATTCTTTGTCGCGTATTTTTGATCGATCCGAACTCGCACCTACTCCCGAGCGTATTTTTCCTGAGACCCTAATTATCTCTACGCTCACTTGGGAGGTCGAATCGAGAGTCAAGAAGGCTCTAGAAGGGGTAACGCCTCCGATCCGGTGCCCACCGAACCGCTTATTTGTGCCGGAGGAACTACGTCCAGACGTTATTCGGTGGGGCCATTGTTCTAGTCTAGCCTGTCATCCAGGAGTTAGTCGCACCCTCTATTTGGTCAAACAACGATTCTGGTGGCCGCTTATGGCTCGTGACGTTCACGATTTTGTTTTGGCTTGCTCAGTTTGTGCTATTGGTAAGTCGTCTAATCGACCCCCAGATGGGTTACTCCAACCGCTGTCGGTGCCTTCGAGACCCTGGTCCCATATCGCTCTAGATTTTGTTACCGCCCTCCCACCCTCCCAGGGTAACACGGTAGTTTTAACCGTGGTGGACCGATTCTCGAAGGCAGCCCACTTTGTTCCCTTGCCCAAATTACCCTCAGCCAAGGAGACAGCGGTTGCAGTCGTTAATCACGTCTTTCGGTTACATGGCCTCCCGACAGACGTGGTTTCCGACAGGGGTCCCCAATTTGTGTCCAAATTTTGGCGAGAGTTTTGTAAGTTACTGGGGGCGACGGTCAGTCTGTCTTCCGGGTTTCACCCTCAGAGCAATGGTCAAACTGAGAGAGCCAACCAAGACCTGGAGAGAACCTTGCGATGTACGGCTGCCAGGAATCCTTCCTCCTGGAGTCAGCAACTGCCTATGGTGGAGTACGCCCACAATTCGTTGCCAGTGTCAGCTACGGGCCTATCTCCTTT
Organism: Leuciscus leuciscus; assembly: GCF_965113295.1. Classification (NCBI taxonomy): domain Eukaryota; kingdom Metazoa; phylum Chordata; class Actinopteri; order Cypriniformes; family Leuciscidae; genus Leuciscus; species Leuciscus leuciscus. Next base: position 19,796,538 of record NC_138730.1, on the reverse strand, counting down.
TGAGTGTAGTATAGGATACCAGCCACCGGTCTTTCCCAGTCTGGAATCCGAAGTCGCGGTCCCCTCCGCTCACGCCTTTGTCCAGAGGTGTCACCGCACATGGACAAGAGCCCGTGAGACTCTCCTCCGTGTGCGGGCGCGCATCAAGGCCAAGGCCGATCGCCACCGGTCTAGGCCTCCCGTATACGTCGTCGGTTCCAAAGTGTGGCTTTCTACTAAGAACATTCCGCTCCGCTCCGTATCCAATAAACTGGCTCCTAAATTCATTGGCCCGTTTTCTGTCACCAAGATTGTTAGTCCGGTGGCAGTCCACCTCAACCTCCCTCCAGTGTACAGGAGAATTCATCCGGTATTCCACGTGTCCAAAATTAAACCCGTTTTTTTTTCCCGCATTAATCCGCCTGCCCCGGTTCCCCCACCGCCGCGACTCGTAGATGGGGAACCATCCTATTCGGTCCGTCGCATTATGGACTCTAGGCGGAGGGGACGCGGATTCCAGTACCTGGTGGACTGGGAAGGTTACGGTCCGGAGGAGAGAAGTTGGGTTCCAGCTCGTGACATCCTGGATCACTCTCTGATCGATGATTACAATCGACAGGTAAGGGAGTCTGGGAACGCCGTGAGGCGTTCCTAGAGGAGGGGGTACTGTCACGGTTGTTGAATGCATTGTTTCCTTCTTGCCTCGTGTCGTTGTTGTTTATGTGTGAGTGGGCGTTGTCCCGCTCACGTGTCTGTCAGCGCTCCAGCTGATCATCATCATCATCAATCACTGTTCACAGCTGCTATTCATTTCCATTCCCTATATATACTCACACCGTTCTCTGTTCCAGTGTCGGATTGGTTGTTGAGGTCCTGTGTTTGCCGTGTCTGTGTTTCCCGTGGAGTTGCTGTGTCTTTGTTCGCCTGCCGTGTCTTCCTGCCGTTCCTGTTCTTTGTCATTGGGCTCACCGCACTCCAGCACCGGGATCGGGATTCATCACCGTCACAGCACCAGCGCACCACAGACCATCAAGTCCCTGCACGAGCCTGAGTCGCCGCCCTCCGTTGTTTCTGAATTATTTGTCTGACCCTTTTGAGCTTAATAAACACTTTTGAGAACCTGCAACTGTTTCCAGTTTTGTCCGACCATGACAGAATCTTTAGGATGAAGTACATCATTACATCGAGTATGGGGTATAATTAAGAGAATGTCAGGCAAAGGTAAAGCAGAGCTGCTGGCAAGGAAGTTTGTTAAAATGCATAGTAATGGTAATATGAGCAACGAGGAAAAGATACAGAGGGAGAAAATAGTAAGAGAAAATGTAGAAGCAATACAGGATGATAGAGACAGTGAAAGTGCTATAAATATGATGTTTACAATAGGATAATTGAATAAAGTTATAAGAAAATCTGAAAAAATAAAATTGTTATAAAAGTTTTAATAAAAATAAAATAAAAAAATGATAAATGAAAGATTAAAGTATTATTTAGAGACAAAGGAACTACTAAAGGATTACCAGAGCGGATTTAGAAAGAGACGAAGCACAAAAGATCCGGCTCTATGTTTAGAAAGTGAAATTAGAAATGCTCAAATTAATAAAGAAAGTATAGTATCTGTATTATTTGGATGTAGAGAAGGCATACGATATGTTATGGAAACAAGAACTAATTATTAAGATATTTCAGATGGGAATAAGAGGGAGAATGTATAGTTGGATTAAAAATGTTTTAACTGAAAGGTGGATAGCAATAAGAATAGGAAAAGAATTTAGTATTTAGTGGAAAATGGAACTCCTCAAAGGAGTTAGTCCAGTTTTGTTTTCAGTTACGATGAATGAAGTGTTTAGTAAAATTGATAGATCTATAAGTGTTGCTTTATTTGCAGATGACGGCGTTATGTGGAAAAAGGGAAGAAATATAGAATATATAGTGAGGAAAATGCAAGAGGCAATAGGGAAAGTAGAGTGTTGGGGAATGGAATGGGGTTTTAGGTTTAAAGATTAAACTTAAACTTTATGGAAAAAATTTGAGGGAGTGGAGTGTTTTAAGTATCTCAGGATATGGTTTGACAAAAAACTTAATTGGAAAATACATTTCGAGAATATTGCTGAAAAGATTAAGAGCTTTGGTTGGATAATAGGAGATGCAGTCAATGAGATAGAGATAGGGGATATAATGTTAAGCCCCACTGTGCCATTATCCAGTGTCCCACCTTGGCTATTAGGGGAGTTAGGGGTAGATATGCACCTTTTAGAGTGGAAAAAAAGAGAAGTATAGACAGGATTCAGGTTATTAGATATTTAGAGGAACGTTATTCTATGTTTATTAAGATATACAATGGTGCATCAAAAACAGATCTTAATAGAGTAGGAGCTGCGTTCATTATACCAGAATTAAATGTTATGTTAAATAAAAGAGTTAGTGGTAATTTGTCAGTGTTTACAGGAGAATTGTTGGCCATTCTTTTAGCCTTTGAGTGGGTAGAAAATAATAAGCCAAGCAAAGTGTTAATATAGGGTCAGATTCAAGTAGTGCGCTAACCAGTTTCAAAAACATGCAGTCAGAAGCAAGACAGGACATTATGTTGGAAATAGCCCAAACTGTTTACAGAATCAATAAAGTAGGAGTAATATTGAAATTTATCTGGATTCCAGCCCATATTGGAGTAGTCGGAAATTATTTGGCAGACAAATATGCAAAAAGTGCAACAAAAAAAACAGAGGTAAATACGGCAGTAAATTATAGTAAGGTGGAAGTTAAACGCATAATTAAAGCAGAAATGAAAAAGAAGTGGCAGGAGGAGTGGAATATGGAAACAAAAGCAAGAATGTTCTACAGTATCCAGAAGAAGGAGGAATGAGAGAAAATAATAGAAATGAAAAAAGAAGAGGACATTATTTCGAGAATGAGATCTGGGCATACTGGATTAAATAGTACGCTTAAAATAATAGTGAAACATGAAACTGGGTTGTGTGAGCAGTGTAATAGTATAGAGTCAATAGAACATGTCATTATTAATTGTCCTAAGTACAAGCAGGAAAGGATGATTCTGAAAGATAGGCAAAGTAAAGAAAAAATTTGATTTGAAACGAAGGAAATATTACAACTGAATTTAGGGCATGTGGGGTATAGAGCAATATTTATTTTTGGGGGGAAAAACTGGGCTTATTAGAAGGATATGAGTTTAGTTATTATTAAAATTGTGTTTATAATAATGTGAATTAATAGTTTTATTTAGTTATTTTATGTATTTATTTATTTAATTTGTAGCAGGTAAAGTAGGCTATTTTGATCCACACTCCAGAAAGTGGCGGTAATGCACACGAAAAAGTTGTTTGCCAACCGCGATTAAAAATCAGAAGAAGAAGAAGAAGAAGAAGAATATTAGACAGGTGACTTTGATCATGGTTGGAATTAAACTCTGCAAGACAGTGGACCTCAAAGGCCAGATTTGAAGATCCCTGCCTTATGCGTGCTACAGACTGCAATTTTAGCAATCCTATAAGGTCATTACATTAAACTCGGGTACGACGTGTAGACTGTATGATGATGACAACTATTGAATTGTAGGCTACGATGCAAGACCGAAGAATAAAACTTCTTCAGCATGTGCTAGTGGTAAACAAATAGAGCAAGATTAATCGCACATTGGCAGTTGTGTTTTTTATGTGTGCTGAAAAAAAGAGGAGGAAGCAAAAGAGGAGAATATGGATGCGGTCATGGCTAGGGAAAAGAGGCCAACTTGGCAGGCCAATTTTGCAAATGGAGCTCGAGGTTAGTGCCATGTCGCGTTGATCAATATGCCATTTCATGTTGCATTTTTATTGGCTAGTCAGTAGATGTAGGTCGTAGCAGCAACCATACTGTGGGATGATCATGGTAAGTTTCCCACACTGTCAGAAAATTATCGCAGGCTATCTTTGGTTGCATGACCGTGACAACAGCTGTCTTTGAATCTCTCTCACTGTATAGTGTAGGACCACCGTTTAGGAGCCACGACCGCAGAAATCGCCAAAATTGGTCATCTTTCGTCTGGGACAGCCCAAAATTATACAATGTGTACCAGACATTACACCTCTCAATAAAAGAGGTGTAATGCATAAATCCGCATAAAATCTGTTAAAGTCTGCAGCTTATATTTGGACACATGGAAGTTGGGAAGTGCCAGTCCATCAGATTGGAACAGCCAATTTCAATTAGGTGCTCTGAGGTAAAAAGCAAATTAACAGGGTTTGCTTAAGCTGTAAGAGTCAGAGGACATCTTTCCATATGTTTGAACTGAGTGTAGTATTGTAAGGAACAGGTCTTCACGGGTCCACTTTGATCTGAAAACCCAAGGTCCGACCCAAGACGGTTATGTCTAAAACTAGGAGGACAAAGGTCATGTCTATCAGTAGCCTTGCATCACAGTTGTTTTAAATAAATGTCCTTTTCTCTGAGCAATAGCCTTGTGGGTAGCGCTCCGACAAATGCCACAACTGTGCTTCAAGTGACCCGAGTTTGAGTCCCGGCTTGAGGTCCTTTGCCTGTCCTGTTCCTTTCTCTGTCCTCTCCATTGCTTCCTGTGTCATCTACACTATCCTATCTAATAAAAAATGGCAAAAATATAAATAATACTATATGGAAAAAATGCTTTTACTATATGGACCTGAGAATACCTAAATTTGTTTAAAACATGCTTGTTTAAAATGTATAACTTTCCATTATTAATTTCATGCGTTTAATATATATATATATATTTTTATTTTTATTTTTTATATATATATATATATTATTATTAATAATTCTATGAAAACATTATTATACCCTTTCTTCTGTCTTCTGTCAGTTCACATTTTTATATGTAAATTGCCAAACCCTCCTGGTTACTGTTGTGGACACCAGCAGCGTCCACATAAACCGGTGTCTGCGATACCTGAGGTAATCAAGAGAATGAATACAGAGATTTGCTTATTAAAAATAACATTCATATACATGTCCTTGTGCTTGGAAGTGACCGTAAAAGTGAAAAAATTATGTACTACTTTTGGCAGATATCTTTTACAGACAAACATTTAAACGCAGTTGATGCCAACTAATCAACTTGATCAAATTAACCAAAATTAAACCATAAATGCATTCTTTTTTTCTTTTCTTTTTTTTTCAAACAATTTGTGAAAATCCATTGAAAACATTCTCCCACATGCACATGCATTTAAAATAGCTTAACAACGACAGGATCAGGGGGATGGATCAGAGAATATTTTTTTATGATTTTGATCAAATAAGGTAGGAAGATACTTTTAAATCTACACCGGCCGTGGTGTTTATTATTTGTAATCTCTGAATTTGTGTCATACCAGGTTGGAAAAGTCACCACTTGCCACTGGCTGCAAACATGCGCAGACGTCACTGCCTCTGTTACATTCGTTTCCAGTTGGGCTTGCAAAAAAAAAGAAGAAAGAAATAATTTATGCAGGTTAGGTTCGGGTAAGAAGTTATTCGTGTCGAGTACAGATCTTAGGACCTGAGAAGACCTCTACTGTAGGGACAGGACTTGGATGTATAATACATTGAAGGCTCAGCTGATGAATTTGGGCTGCACTGCAAAACAGTGGCGACACCAGAGAATTATTGTACTGAGCTCTACTAAGGGGAATACTGGGCTATTGGCATGAAGGACCCCAGGAAAGGATCTGGATGGATGAAGCAGCGGAACTGGCAGGTGCCTCTTGCCAGGAAAACCAAGAGGCAAAGAACAAAGTTAAAGATTAAAAGGAGCTTGCCAGAGTAAAGCAGGCTGGAGGACACCCTCAGTACCAAGTCCTAATGCAAGCCAACAGCTATAGACCTGGAAGATCTGTAAGAAGCTTTTGGAAGATGGTTCCTAAAGGAGCAATCACCACGACTCTGCAGAAGATGAAACTATGGATTTTAGGAACTCTACTGATCCCTATTCTGCTGCACTTGGGACTACACAAACTTTGGGAGGCCTTGTTCTTTTGCACTGAAAGAAGAGATAAGACCTCTGAGCTCCTGAGTCCTGGAGGAATTAGATACTGATTGTGAAATCCCCTCTCTTTTCATTGACCCTTTTCTGATTTGCATTTGCAGATTATGCATGGAAACAGGTTCACTGAGGAGCAAAGGGAGGATTCAGTCTCTGCTGTGCCATAGGCTGCAGATCAAATGGGAACCTCAAGGGAAAATTCTAGTCAAGCAATCTCTTTGTTTAAAAAGCATCTTCCTCCTATGTGGAAGTATGGCGAGGGAAGAGATGAGAACTTTTGGAATCACTTAATCAAGGAGTTTACCTCAATTCACCCAATGGCAAGCCACCTGACGGTGCCAGAAATGCCAGAGCAATGTTTCCCAAACTATGATAATGTTAATGAATTGAAATTAACTGTAAAGGTAGGTTTGTAATGTCTGTGCTACTGTGCTCACCAAACAGAATATCATAAAATGAACACACGTTTTTACAGGGGTTTCTTTAACAATCCCTTGTCTGACATTGGTCAGATTGTCCAAATAGATAGTCCTGCCCAAAACTTACAACATTGGTTGAGCCCATGTTTCTATGTCAAACTGGTTCAGTTGCTCAAAATAAGGGCTTAGTTCAGTCACTACAGCCCCTGTTGGTAGACGCTGTAACAACACCATTTTTGGGCAAAAAGTAAAATTTTCTATTGACGGTTACTTTTTTTTAATTGAAAGTAACATTTATATTTCTAATATTTCATTACAGTATGTTCTTTTTTTTACCAATGACAATTTATTATGAATGTCAACCATGAACTCCCATGAGCAAATATATCAGATGTCAAATGGTATATGTCCGTGTTCAAACCTCAGGTTTTTTTTATCACTGCACCACACCCTACACACACACACACACATTTGTGTAGTTTTACGATATAAATATATTTCAAATTATGCCATATATCTTTGTTTTGTGTCACATGATCCCATGCTTAATTTTAAATCAATACTTGAATGATTGATTGATTTAATTATTTTATTGATTGAAAGCAACAATATGTGGCAACGCTTAACCAGTGTTGGGGGTAACGCATTACAAGTAACTTGAGATACGTAATCAAATTACTTTTTTCAAGTAACTAAAAAAGTAACGTATTACTTTTAAATTTACAACAAAATAGTTACTTTTTCAAATAAGAAACCGTTCATTTGCTTTTCCATTTATAGACTGGCAGCTCTCCTGTCCCCATGTTGAGAGAAATCGCAAGTACACGGGCATTGTGTTCGCTGTGTAAACATGATGGTTATTGTTGTTTTAGAATAAATACGAGCAGCCATTTACTCATCTCACTTGCAAAAAAAACAAACAGAACAGATTTAGTATTACTCAAAATTAATAAAAACAGTGAAATACAATCTCAGAATACTACACAAACCTGTAATAATGAAATATATTAAATTACACAAATATACTTTATGTATTTAAAGCTGCAGTCCGTAACTTTTTTGGGTTAAAAATTTACTTTACCAGCCAGTGTTCAAAACTATCTGCTTGCCTTGGCTCGATTCAAAACGGTAAGCTGGTAATGATGTTTTTAATTCCAGGGGTCCTGGTGGATTTCCGTGGGAAATTCGAGCATGTCTTTGCGTCATTACGTCACATCTGCACACATAAAGAAGGTGTCTCGGCTAGTAGGCTATATTGCGTGTGAGGATGTTGGAGGTGGAGATTTTTAGCCTTTTCTCACAGCACTTGATATAATTAAACTTACCAATTTGATGGCGGATCCAGAAAGGTTCAAACGACAATCACCAGTGACAACTGGAGATTCACCCGTTGTAAAAGGCAAAAGACTTCGGAGTGTCTTCAGAAAAAAAGAGACTACAACCAGGCCCATGTGAAAACGCGGATAAATATCGGAAGGGCTTTTGTAATGTGGCGTGAACTCCGTGTTTTGAAGGGGTTCAAAACGGACACAGAGACAGCTTTTTTTCTGCGGGACAGGTAAGAACCAGTTCTAAGGAACAGTAATTTGTTGGTATGACAATTAGAAATTAGACTGCACAGAAATGGAAAATGAAAGCTTTAGCATAAGTTCTGCCGGGAAGACTCAATTGTTTGCGTCACTTATTACCTTCTCATTTTTCCAATCATGTTCTAATACTAGAAGTATAAAGGACCCGTACTTACACTTGTCTGAGTTCGCAGATGCTAAACGCTTCACTCACCACCATCCACCCCACCACCACCAAGATGGTTTCCTCCCTCCACCAATAAGAAGGCTTCTTCTCTCCATTTTCTTACCACCGCAGGATGTTCCTTCCCCTCCAACCACCCCACCACCACCAGGACGGTCCCTTCCAATACCTCACAGGGGGTCGGCTGCGCCCCTGCCTTCATCTTCAGGCAGGAAATGCTGAATCCGTACCCTCGGATTGCAAGTTACGGACGGGGCCTACGCCAAATACTTTATCGCATATATTGCTTGCTGGGTCATTAATAAATGGATGATTGTTACAATATCTTCTCCCGAGTCTTTCTGGTAGAACTGAACTACAGGTAGCTCTAATACGGGGCCCTATCTTACACCCGGCGCAATGCAGCGCCAAGCGCAATGCAAGTGTTTTTTGCTAGTTTCAGTCCGACGCAGTTATCATTTTCACGTCCTGCGCCACGTTGTTTAAATAGCAAATGCATTTGCGCCCATTTGTGCACCCATGGGCGTGCTGGTGCAACGCATTCTCATCCTTGGGCGTCATAATACTGACGCTTTTGACATTTTGTCTACATCGAACGCACATGGCACCCTTTAGCGTCAATATGAGACGCACAGAGCTTTGTTCGGTTATGGGTAGGTTTAGGTGTAGTGTAGGGATAGGGTTAGACCGCTAGGAGGCGCCTTCTGGCCCATTTCTATCTGCGTCTCATATTGACGCTAAAGGGTGCCATGTGCGTTCGATGTAGACGAAATGTCAAAAGCGTCAATATATGACGCCTTGGGATGAGAACGGGCTGGCTGGTCTGAAAATGAAGCATGTTCTGGCGCATTGTTGGCACGTTGCTATTTTGAGGCAACAGATATAGACTGCGCCATTGACCAACTGAAACCTGGTCTAAAGTCAATGGTGCAAATTATAATTTTTTTTGTTATTTAAAGAGCGTGTTAGTGTGCGCCTAGGTGGGTCCACAACGTGCGTACTCTCTGCTTATTAAACACAGAGGGACACACGTATAGCAGCACACAAACATTCCAAATATTTAAAATAAAAGGATTACAATGTAAAAGATTATTATTGTGTACATAAAGATATGGTGGAATCCGGCTTGTCCGGTAGATGATCTACTTGCGCACTTTTACCTCGCGCATGAGCAGTTCATTTTGCACATTGAAGACGCATTCGGTCTTTCCATTATCAAATTCCATCTTATAAATATCGAATCTGCCATGGTGCGAGCGCAACTGGCATTTAAAGGGAATGGGAGATCAGACTCTGATTGGTTTAAGGCACGTAAATCCCAAAACACACCCATTACTCATTAAGAGAATAGGGACAACCCTTTTAGACCATGCCTGGTCTAAATTCGGACACGCCCTTAGTGAACTTGCGCCGTGCGCTTTAGACCATGCCGTTAGATCATTAAAATAGGGCCCTAAATGAAGTCACGCAATGATGATGTTAACATTAACAATTTGAGAACAAAGTATAATTTGCACGGTTTGACGTGATATGATAAGCGATCATTAGATTTAATCAGTGCGATTTACTGCAATGCTTTTTTCCCTTAGTTGGTCAGATCAAAAGTGGTTGTTACTTACTTGTGCAGATGACATTTTCCAGTGAAAATTCTTATGTTGGACATACTTCCAAAAGAATCTGTGATTCAGAATGACAGTATTCACACCGGCACGGTGACTGACAGCCGCACATTCTCATCAAATCATTGGATTCATCCGCACTGTGCCGTGCTGAGGTAGCCTGGTTCTACCAGACTCTCGTACATTTCATTTGTACAGAGAGTCTGGCCTCTCTCCATTGACAAGCGTTAACTTCCTTATAGGCGGGTATTCTGTTGAATACCCATCTGCCCAGAGTCACTCTGGATCTGCCATAACCAATCGCTAACCTTGGTCGTGACGTAACCCTACAACTCAAACTAACGAAATCATCATCGACATCAACGACATCGTTCTCAGCCACTCCCTCTGTTCACTGATTGGGCCGCCAAAAATTTGGCCGGAGAAAACTAAAGAATACACCACAATCCCAGACGTAGTACTGAAGGGAAATAAAATTGAGCGTAAGTACGCAGGAGGGCGGAGCCAGGCTAGTGCTGAGGCACAACCCACATAAAATTGATAATTCCGCGAATAACTGCAATTGCAGATTTCGAACAGAGAGGGCGACAAAGAGGAAAAACTACGGACTGCAGCTTTAATCACTTTATAAACCAATGCCTTTGCTGCTGACCTTCAGTGATCCATTTTAACCCTAACAATAAACAAAAATGACTTTAGATAAACATCACATTTATGTTTAATTTTTTATTGCTGAAGTAAGTGTTGAACTTTCTTCTCCTGCGTCCTATTCTTCAATCCAGAATGGCTAAACTACGGTGGCCGAGAGAGCTCAACGCGCTGCAACTGAAGAAAACACATGCAAATAGAAAAACACCTGCAAATTAAGAAAACATCTTCATCAGTTTCACAACACATGTGTGCTCTAAATACTCACAACACAACCAAATACAGAAACCCGCTGCAAAAGTTCACAACACAACCAAATACAGAAACGCGCTGCAAATAGGACAGAACACAACGGAAATGTTTCCGGGGAAGCCAATAAGTGACGGACCCGACTGGGACGTGCTTACAGCTGTCTACTTTAATTTAATTTAATTTATTATTTTATTTTTGTTGCAAAACGTACAGAGATTACACGTTTATGACATACAACTTTGTATACAATATACAAAATGCATTTGTAATATGTTCAATGTCATAAGAATACTAATCAGAAAAGAACAAGCTGAAGACTAAAATAAATTAAAGAAAAAAAGATAGAGAACACGAGGGAAAGATATTAATATATACATCAGTTACATTGTACACATTCATGTTATGTTAAAATAAGTTTCATAAGAAATGTTAGAATGAAGGGTCCAAATCATAGACAGTAGGCTCAGAGCCGTCGCATAGACTGTGCGAACTGTGCGACCGCACAGGGCCTCGCGCCAATAGGGGGCCTCGCAATCCTGCTGTTTTTATTTTATTTTATTTTTTACTTTTTTAAACCTAAGGCAGAGCATTCATTTCGTTGTTTTTTTTTTTTGTTTGTTTTTTGAAAAATTAAGAGAAGATCTAACGCTGAAATGTGTTATTTAAATCAAGTGACCAAAGTGCTCGCAGTGTTTTCTCGTGCGGCTTGCGCACACGCCGCACTGTCTTCATTTGGACGCGCGCTTCAATCCGTTGTGGATACTCTTACATAATGCACACAAATGTGTCCCTGCTTGATATACAACCACTGATTAACATATTCGGTTTTGATGAAAAAAAAAAAAAACTAACGTTATACGAGAAAAATAAAACCATACGAGATCGGAATCGAACCTACAACCTCTGACACGCTAGGCAAAAGTTATACCACTGGACCATTTAAATACACATTGCTAAAATAGGCGGATTCGTTGTTGGACAGTTGATTTTTTTCCCCTCTGAAATAAATAGCAAAAAGTCATAGCTGAGACTATGTCCATGATTATGTATTATTCTACTTGATGAAAACGTATTACAGCAAGATTATGCGTGCAAAAGAATTAGAACAGCTACGTCCGTGTGACTGTAATTACTGCGCAATTGAGCATACACATCAAAGAGCAGGGCCTCGCATTTCAAGTTCGCACAGGGCCTCGCACACCACCAGCGACGGCACTGAGTAGGCTATATAAGAGGTCCAAATATGAGACGGCGCTGCGTTGTCATGGGAACATCCCAGGTGAAAATAATGAGGAAATTACATTGGCTTTCGTTGCCCCCCTCATCAAGTCCGTTCCAAACGGCTACATAATGGCACACAAGTGCCCCGCTCCCTCCAAAGTGCCCACTTCAAGGGCTCTGCCGTCTGCCCTTTTAAGGGAGTAACGTTAGGGCATAGGTAATGCTCACGAGCAATCAAAAACGTCCCAGCCGGGTCCGTCACTTATTGGGTTCCCCGGAAACATTTCCGTTGTGTTCTGTCCTATTTGCAGCGCGTTTCTGTATTTGGTTGTGTTGTGAACTTTTGCAGCGCGTTTCTGTATTTGGTTGTGTTGTGAGTATTTGGAGCACACATGTGTTGTGAAACTGATGAAGATGTTTTCTTAATTTGCAGGTGTTTTTCTATTTGCATGTGTTTTCTTCAGTTGCAGCGCGTTGAGCTCTCTCGGCCACCGTACTAAACAGCTGAAAAGTTTTTTTTTTATAACTGTGCCCTCTACCTTACAGGTGTAAATTTGCATCTATTTCAGCCTGAGGCTTATTCAGTTCAATTTTGGTATGAAAGAGCCATTACATTTGCCAAAAACATAACTTATTTTGTTTTTAAAAAACAAGCCCAGCACAGGTGAGAAAAAGTTACGCAAATGTAATGTAATGCATTAGGTATCGCAATTAGTTACTTTTTTAAAAGAGTAATGCATTACTTTTCAAAGTAACTTTACCCAACACTGTGCATAACCATTAAGAATACGAGAGAAAAGCATTAGAGAAAAGCAATCTTTTCTATACAATCTTTTTTTTTTTTTTTTTTTTTACAGGAATCAAGGTCTACAACGCAATGTACCATTTCATACTGTTAGTACTGGGGACATATAGGTCAATATATCATTGACATTTCTGAAGTTTTTATCTGTGAATTTAACCCTTAAATGCATGAATGTTTCGCCAATCATTATTACATATTCAGGTCTTTAGCGACCCGGAACTATATAACACGGATGGATCTCTAACTGCCGTAATAGTATAAAACTCTCCTGATGTTTTGATAACAATTACAAAAGAGTAAAATCGTTAGCTTTTGGAACTTGGAAGGGTTCAATTCGAGCAGATGCTTTTTACCATGTTCACTTTCATTGTCTGACTCAGTGCTCATTTCTCTAGTAGGCATATCAGCATCTCAACATGTTTTCTCAACTTTAGTTTTCAATGTCTTCAAAATCAATATTTTGAACTGAGCTCTACTCAGATGTACAGTAAGACTTAAGAATGTTAACAAACAAGGATCATGCAGAATGGATTTTTTTAATGCACAGACTTTGCAAGCACGGATATCACTGGACGTTTCAGAGTGGGTTTTTTTCTTCTTTTTTTATTATACATTTTAGATATGAAGTTAGACATAATTTAATTATGATACTTGTCGGCAAACTATGGTAATACAAACAGTAATCGATCACAAAATCATGGATAATATTCCTAAGGGGTAGTGAACAGCCTTACGAAAGCGAGAGCTTACAAAAGATACAGTAAAGAGGAAGCTAAGCTTTGCCCTTCGTTTACATCGTAGCAACAACATAAAACTTATAATTGGAACTGTTAATAGAAAATGCAACTACAAATAATAAGATATACTTACAAGTTGTTATCCACAAACAACAGATTGTTCTGTGTGAATGGCCCTTAAGAGTTTTTATTTTTATTATTCAGTCCCCGTTCACTGTAATTGTATGGAAAACAGTGTTCACATTATCTTCTTTGTCCTCTGCAGAAGAAAGAAATTGAAACATTTGAAATGACATGAAGGTAAATCAATGAATACATTGAGCACAATTGAATTGAATTGAATGTAATGAATGCATTCCTTTTTTTGTGTGTTTGTACCATTGTTCAGAATAGCCCAGATTTATTTTCAAAATATAAATGACTCTACATCTGCAAATTTACAATCCACATAGTAAATCTTTCATTTTATTTACACAGTTCCATCTCCCAAAGACACCATTCGTCAAAAACCTTCATCTTATTCCATGAGGCCGTCTGTTTACATCCTGTGTTTTCTCTCTAGAGGAATCTGCTGAGACTTTTCTCAGCAATACAGATGTTTTTGTCTGGTGTACGGTTTTGTCATTAAACAATAACAACCTCGAATGTTTGAAAGCTGGGGAAATCTGAAATGTATGTCATTTCAGGTCAGTCTAATTATTATTGTTTACCAACACCGTCATGAATTCACATCTTATTCAATTTATAACTGAGATCGTCTTGAGTTTTCCCCAAACAAATGAATAATATCTAATTATTTCCAGCTTACAGACAAAAGCATAGATCATTAATGAGGGCCTAGACCCAGTAGTATTTGTCATGAACAATAATACATAATTTTTTTTTTAACTGACAGAATTTTTATATAATAATAAAAAAAAAAAAGATATCCCTAATGTAGTTGAGGGGCTAAGGACTGTAAGGTGCTAGCTGTTGCTAATGAGGTGAAGCTGGTCCGGGTGTGCCGGTAAGAACACCAAAGTCGGAGAAGGAATCCAGTTTAACCGATTTATTTATACAAGCATGAAGGGGGGGAGCCAGATCCTAATGGGCTTTGCTTTATGTCCTTAGAAATGTCAGCATATGAGTGTGTGTGGTCTGCAACAAACAAATAAAAGATATGCTCTAACAAACAATGCTTCTTTCTTATCACAATCACACTCATAACAACATAAATAGCATTAAAACTACTGGCTTCCCCAAAAACATCAACACAATATTGCCGTTGAATACAGCAGAACATGAAACATAATACACAGCTTACATGTATATTAATTATACATAATTACACTGTACTGGATGAAAACTCAAATACTTCTATACTTCACATTAGCATCCGTTTTGTGTCATAACTCTTTCCACATCTCTATCTCAGCAAACAACAATAAACTCAGCTCAAGTAACAGTGAAATTTACAATACCTAAAACACTGAAGAGAAAACAACACAAAAGTTGACAAAAAAAGTCCTTTATTTAATAAAAAATGCACTTGTTGTACATTGTCATCATACAATACTGTATCCTTTTTCTTTTTTTTTTTCTTTTTTTTTTTTTACTTCTATATAATTTCTTGAAACATTTATACTTCTGCTCTGTAAAAGGCAGAAATGAGAGCTGTAATCATAGTGTTATTGGTGGAACCACTTGTGTGAATTGTAATGAGAGGTAGAACAGAAGAAGGATGGAGTCTTTGAACCTGCAAGGCTGCAAATTCAGTATTCAAGGCCCAGTGTATGTGACAGCTCAGAGCGAACCCAAGGCCCAGTGTTTAAACTCTCAAAGGTATTCACAGCAGTGCTGCTTTGTGTCACTCTCACTGTGGCTGCAGTTTGGGTTGATAGCTAAAAGATTGAAGGTTTAAATGCAATGCAGTGCAGTCCATGAGAGGGGCTTGCCCGCTACCTTTCTGCTTGTCTGAAGGACTTGTTTCCATCAATTTCTACTCAACATAACCAAATGCTTAACATCTACACACTGCAAGTAGGTCCAAGGTCCAAGATCATAGCAAATGATTTCTATTAATAATTCAATGAAATCCATGGATTATAATTCAATAAAATAACCATATAGCGGAGTGTTTTTGAAAGTTTTTTATTTGTATTTGGTTTGGTTTAATAATTAGGCCAAAAAGAGGAGTGGCACATTAACTTTGCAAGTATGACTGTGCTTTCACAGTTTGCAGTTTAGCAGATCTTGCACCCAACCACTGCAACATTGTTTATGAACTTCTAGTGACTTGTCAGGCCACCTTTATTTATAGCGGTTTGTACAATACAGATTGTTTCGAAGCAGCTTCACAGTAATAAACAGGAAATAACAATCAATGATGCAAACTTAATCAAATATCAGACCAAATCTGCTGTAAAGCAGCTCTACAGAAGACAATAGTGTCATTATTTAGCTTAAATCACTTCAGTGTTGGTTCAGTTCAATAACTGTGTTAAGTTCATCAATAATAAAATGTTCAATTCAGCTAAAACAACATAGTTTATGATGTTCGGGTACTGTATGTGAGTGGAGGCATACTTCGTGGTCTGTAATCCAGTTTTGGACTGCCAAGTCATATATGGATCTATGTTGTTTACAGTCTTTAATTTGCCAAATACCATTGCTTGGTACTGGCATTTAGCTGGTACGAGTAGTCTCTCTTCTCTTTTTCTTTTTCTTTTTCCTTATCCATATCATTATTTTTCCCTCCATATTTCAATGACTTAAGCAAACAAAACAAAATATAAGCAGGTATCGGTATCAATTTCAGTAGCAGTAGCAGCGAGTGATCCTCACAAGATGGCGCCGCCATCCCAGCATGCAACACGGTGTGACATATGTTCACATTCTCTATATAGCACAGTCAAGAATGAAGAGGACAGATGCAGAGGATGGACTCAAAATTCAAACGGCAAATTTCAATATAGTCCTATTCTTATGCTTACTTTGGCACATATTTTACTTTCATTCTCTGTGTTCTGTTTGTCAGAAAATCCACTATCCTACCCACCAGATTGTGACTCAACTCAAAATGCTCCGTCAGTCGCATGGCTAAAATGTGAGGTTGGCTAGTGTTAGGTATGCCGAGGATAAGTCGATAAACAACAGTCTAGCATGAGTTTTACTCCCTTCTAGGTGTTTAAACTTAACTTCTCTGTGTGCCCTAGGCAAATTGCATATTTGAGTGCATGCTCAGTTTGCCTTGCCTGCTCTATCTTCACAAGCTTTTCAAAAGTTTTCATTACAAGAGAAGTGAGGGCAACCGGCCTGAGGTCATTTAAAACCTTGGGACTATTGCTACTGTTTCCACAGGTTAGGTAGCCTACACATTGTGGGTTATAAAGACATATTAAATATCATAAGCTGGAACTTTCCCCAGGAACTAGGGACTTTGGGGTGGTACTCGGTTTGTTTCCACTGGAGGAACCAGGGTCTAAATGAAGTTTCAGGTAAATATTTCCCCCTCCAAAAGTCCCTGCTTGCAAAGTAGTACTTTTTCAAAGTTCAGGGAATTTCAGGGGTGGGACTTGGGCGCTGAACATGCTGACTGGTTGAGTTCATGCCACATTTTGATTGGTTGACTCCACTCAGCATTTTATTTCAACCACCATTTTTTTAAATCTGTTGCGGTGCGTGCAGTAACAGTTATTTGCTATTTGAATCAGCAATGAAGTTTAAAAAATACGACCGATGGACCGAAAATGAGGTTCAGGCTTTATTAAGCTTAAATTCAGAGGATGAAATTCAGCGGGAACTGTGAAGTAGCGCGCAGTCCTACGTCACCGGACAAATTTGCCAAATCTTCACGGTACTTTAGACCATGGTGGAAATGCAGACAGCAAGAGGTCTGGGGGGGGGAAGTTCCTGGGACAAATTGTTCTGGGTATTTCGGTGGAAACGCAGCTATAGAAGATAGAACTTAAATGCCTTGCACAAGATTTCAGTAGTTTGCCAATTATCTTTAGAGAAAGGAAATATTTTTCAATTGCTTTCTGCTCCAGGGCGAAATGGTGGTTTCCACTTGAGGTCCAATGTAAAAGCTGGAAGCAAATCCAGTTTTTATGCTCTAGAAAGGCATTTCCACCCTTATTCTTCTGAGGCATGCTCTTCTTGCTTAACCTTTCAACAGGTCTGTCATGTCTGCTGAATAGGCTTCATTTCTAGGATGTTAAGTAAAGGACAGAAAACCAACCCAATTTTACAGCATCTTCTGCCTCCTGCTGTTTGATGATAAGCATTGGCTTCATGCTCACAGATTGGGCTTTTTACTGAGGGTGCTGGAGTCACTGCAGGGACTCAACTGGCACTCAATGGCACTCAATGGATTCATGTGGTACTATTCTCACTGGATGTGAACATTTCAATACCAGTAATACAACGTATGTCTATACTGTGAAGAAAACATGAGCTTTTGGTCACATCTCTCAAAGTCTATTAATAAGTGTGCATTTATAGTGCAATAAGTGTGCATAAACATAAAGACAGAGTTATTCTTTTACTCATCTTGTGTATAAGAACAAATACTTCTGAAAGCACATGGTGAATGCTAACAAAGCAAAACTTTATAGCTTCAGAAATGTTTTGTAATGTGCTGATACCTTTTCATACATTTTTGTTTTTGTATGTACTATTTTATTTATTTTATATTAATTATACATTATTTAATGTAAAATTATATCACTCCACTGCAACTGGGTTTGGTGAATTGTTTAGACTGTATGAAGACAGCGGACAAAGGTATTATTAATGCAACACTGTGCTTTACTTTATCTCACTGAATTATCTCACTGACTCACTCTCTGCGGAGCATGGTGTTCGGATCCCGGCATTTGTGTCTAATTTAGTTTTGGTTCTGTGTCGGGGTTTAGACATTCATTCTCCATGTGTTTGTCTTCTGTTGTTCTCTGGTCTCATGGTGTAAGCGTGCGGTTTCGAGTTTGCTCGCGCCTTTCTTTCTTCATGTGTTGTTTTCTGTGTAGCATGGGGTACATGTTTATATCGGACACATGCTTTCATGTTGTGATGTTTTGTGTGGACACAAATGGTGAGTGCTCTCATTGGCTGCATGTTTATGTCCTGTTTAGTTTGAGCACATTGTGTTCATTGGCCATGTGCTGGATGATGAATTATATCAGTTTCTTTATATCAGACTTTTCCCATGATCATCCAGTCCCATCCTGAAAACTTTTGAACACTTTAGCTAACTCCAAGCCTGTGTCCAAGCTCTCCACGGACCTTACCATCAGGACCTCCACTCCAGAGTCTGCTCCAGAGAGTGAAATTCCCGAGTCCATTGCAGTGACTGAAATTCCCGAGTCCGTTCCAGTGAGTGAAATCTCAGAGTCCATTCAAGTGAGTGAAGTCTCAGAGTCCGTTCCAGTGAGTGAAATCTCAGTCCGTTCCAGTGAGGGAAATCTCAGAGTGCGTTCCAGTGAGTGAAATCTCAGTCCATTCCAGTGAGTGAAATCTCCTAGTCCGTTCCAATGAGTGAAATCCCTGAGATTGTTCCAGTGAGTGAAATTCTAGAGCAAGCTCTTCCTGTTGGTTTGGGCATGATCGAAGAGGGGGTCCTTTCACTATAAGTTGCAGCTGCTATGTGTGTCTAGGCCATACACATATCCGCTCTTACCCATGAGCCCGCTCCAGAATCCGCTCCAGCCCATGAGCCTGTTCCAAAGTCCGCTCCAGCTAATGAGCCCGCTCCAGCCCCAGAGCCCAGTCACGAGCCCGCTCCAGCCCCAGAGCCCAGTCACAAGCCCGTTCCAGCCCCAGAGCCCAGTCACGAGCCCGCTCCAGCCCCCACTCCAGTCACGAGCCCGCTCCAGCCCCAGAGCCCAGTCACGAGCCCGCTCCAGCCCAAGAGCCCAGTCACAAGCTGCTCCAGTCACAAGCCACTCCAGTCACGAGCCCGCTCCAGTCACGAGCCCACTCCAGCCCCAGAGCCCAGTCACAAGCCCGCTCCAGCCCCCACTCCAGTCACGAGCACGCTCCAGTCACGAGCCCGCTCCAGCCCCAGAGCCCAGTCACGAGCCCGCTCCAGTCACAAGCCCGCTCCAGCCCCAGAGCCCAGTCACAAGCCGCTCCAGCCCCAGAGCCCAGTCATGAGCCCGCTCCAGCCCAAGAGCCCAGTCACGAGCTGCTCCAGTCACAAGCCACTCCAATCACGAGCCTGCTCCAGTCACGAGCCCACTCCAGCCCCAGAGCCCAGTCACAAGCCGCTCCAGCCCCAGAGCCCAGTCACAAGCCCGCTCCAGCCCCCACTCCAGTCACGAGCCCGCTCCAGCCCCAGAGCCCAGTCACGAGCTGCTCCAGTCACGAGCCCGCTCCAGTCCCAGAGCCCAGTCACGAGCCCGCTCCAAGCCCCAGAGCCCAGTATAAGTTGCAGCTGCTATGTGTGTCTAGGCCATACACATATCTGCTCTGACCCATGAGCCCGCTCCAGAATCCGCTCCAGCCCATGAGCCTGTTCCAAAGTCCGCTCCAGCTAATGAGCCCGCTCCAGCCCCAGAGCCCAGTCACGAGCCCACTCCAGCCCAAGAGCCCAGTCACAAGCTGCTTCAGTCACAAGCCACTCAAGTCACGAGCCCGCTCCAGTCACGAGCCCACTCCAGCTCCAGAACCCAGTCACAAGCCTGCTCCAGCCCCCACTCCAGTCACGAGCCCGCTCCAGCCCCAGAGCCCAGTCACGAGCTGCTCCAGTCACGAGCTGCTCCAGTCACAAGCCCGCTCCAGTCACAAGCCCGCTCCAGCCCCAGAGCCCAGTCACGAGCCCGCTCCAGTCCCAGAGCCCAGTCACGAGCCCGCTCCAGCCCAAGAGCCCTCTCCAGCCCAAGAGCCAGGTCACGAGCTGCTCCAGTCACAAGCCACTCCAATCACGAGCCTGCTCCAGTCACAAGCCCACTCCAGCCCCAGAGCCCAGTCACAAGCCGCTCCAGCCCCAGAGCCCAGTCACAAGCCCGCTCCAGCCCCCACTCCAGTCACGAGCCCGCTCCAGCCCCAGAGCCCAGTCACGAGCCCGCTCCAGACCAAGAGCCAAGTCACGAGCTGCTCCAGTCACGAGCCCGCTCCAGCCCCAGAGCCCAGTCACGAGCGGCTCCAGCCCCAGAGCCCAGTCACGAGCTGCTCCAGTCACGAGCTGCTCCAGTCACGAGACCGCTCCAGTCACAAGCCCGCTCCAGCCCCAGAGCCCAGTCACGAGCCGCTCCAGCCCCAGAGCCCAGTCATGAGCCCGCTCCAGTCCCAGAGCCCAGTCACGAGCCCGCTCCAGCCCAAGAGCCCAGTCACGAGCTGCTCCAGTCACAAGCCACTCCAATCACGAGCCTGCTCCAGTCACGAGCCCACTCCAGCCCCAGAGCCCAGTCACAAGCCGCTCCAGCCCCAGAGCCCAGTCACAAGCCCGCTCCAGCCCCCACTCCAGTCACAAGCCCGCTCCAGCCCCAGAGCCCAGTCACGAGCTGCTCCAGTCACGAGCCCGCTCCAGTCCCAGAGCCCAGTCACGAGCCGCTCCAGCCCCAGAGCCCAGTATAAGTTGCAGCTGCTATGTGTGTCTAGGCCATACACATATCCGCTCTGACCCATGAGCCCGCTCCAGAATCCGCTCCAGCCCATGAGCCTGTTCCAAAGTCCGCTCCAGCTAATGAGCCCGCTCCAGCCCCAGAGCCCAGTCACGAGCCCGCTCCAGCCCAAGAGCCCAGTCACAAGCTGCTCCAGTCACAAGCCACTCCAGTCACGAGCCCGCTTCAGTCACGAGCCCACTCCAGCCCCAGAACCCAGTCACGAGCTGCTCCAGTCACGAGCTGCTCCAGTCATGAGCTGCTCCAGTCACGAGCTGCTCCAGTCACGAGCTGCTCCAGTCACGAGCCCGCTCCAGCCCCAGAGCCCAGTCACGAGCCGCTCCAGCTCCAGCCCCAGAGCCCAGTCACGAGCCCGCTCCAGCCCCAGAGCCCAGTCACGAGCCGCTCCAGCTCCAGCCCCAGAGCCCAGTCACGAGCTGCTCCAGTCACGAGCTGCTCCAGTCATGAGCTGCTCCAGTCACAAGCTGCTCCAGTCACGAGCTGCTCCAGTCACGAGCCCGCTCCAGCCCCAGAGCCCAGTCACGAGCCGCTCCAGCTCCAGCCCCAGAGCCCAGTCACGAGCCCGCTCCAGTCCCAGAGCCCAGTCACGAGCCCGCTCCAGCCCAAGAGCCCGCTCCAGCCCAAGAGCCAGGTCACAAGCTGCTCCAGTCACAAGCCACTCCAATCACGAGCCTGCTCCAGTCACGAGCCCACTCCAGCCCCAGAGCCCAGTCACAAGCCGCTCCAGCCCCAGAGCCCAGTCACAAGCCCGCTCCAGCCCCCACTCCAGTCACGAGCCCGCTCCAGCCCCAGAGCCCAGTCACGAGCCCGCTCCAGACCAAGAGCCAAGTCACGAGCTGCTCCAGTCACGAGCCCGCTCCAGCCCCAGAGCCCAGTCACGAGCCGCTCCAGCCCCAGAGCCCAGTCATGAGCCGCTCCAGTTACGAGCCCGCTCCAGGCCCAGAGCCCAGTCACAAGCCGCTCCAGACACGAGCCGCTCCAGGCCCAGAGCCCAGTCACGAGCCACTCTAGTCACAAGCCACTCCAGTCACGAGCCGCTCCAGTCACAAGCCCGCTCCAGCCCCAGAGCCCAGCCACGAGCCGCTCCAGTCACAAGCCCGCTCCAGCCCCAGAGCTCAATCATGAGCCCACTCCAGCCCATGAGCCTGCACCAGAGTCCGCTCCTACCCCAGAAGAGCTTGACCAGAAGGCCACTCAAGCCCCAAAACATTTTTTTTTTGTCAAGTAAAATGTCCTCACCTCATGTCTTCATCCACACCCTGACAGGAGATTTCTGTAATACAGCCCTATTGAATATAATAAAGCTTTTCTAAAATCATGCCAGTAGTTAACCTCTTAACATGTTTTGTTTTAGCACATCTGCCAAGTCTGCCAAACTTAAGTCTGTGCTGCAAAGTATTCAAGATTTATAACAATTTAAGTTGGAAATGACATTTTGGGGTCTATGCTCCAATGCTAGCAAATGGGACTGAAATTTGATGTTTAACATCTGCCGTTTAGATACAGTCCCTGTCAGCTTTGTCAAACATTTGTAATGACATACTGTTTTTACTGTGACAGACCAACAAATGATAGTCAACTCTAACATCAGGCTGAATAAGCACAGTACCACAATAAAATTATAACATTAATGTAATCAGTTGCATTACAATACTTGATTTAATAGTGGTAGATTAATGTTTTTGATAGAGTGTGTGTGTGTGTGTGTGTGTGTGTGTGTGTGTGTGTGTGTGTGTGTGTGTGTGTGTGTGTGTGTGTGTGTGTGTGTGTGTGTGTGTGTGTGTGTGTGTGTGTGTGTGTGTGTGTGTGTCCCACAAGGATGGCAATAGCAGAAATCCTTGAGGGACATTTTTTGGTCCCCATGAAGAAAACCGCGTATAAATCAAAGTGATTTTTTTGAAAATCTACAAATGCAGAAAGTTTTCTCCTCTATCACATTCAAGAAATGGTATACAGTGTCACACTGCCCCCTGGCCAAGTAAGGTAGTAATAACTTTGCAAAAAGCCTCTTATCAACATATTTCACAACCTTCCACCTTATATAAGTTATATCGATTATACATTTATCTGTTTTATGTCAATTTAAATTTTTATGTTTTATATTTTCAATGTTTAATTTTTATAGTTTTATGTCAATTTTATGTCTGTGGGATAACCTTTTTTATAGACACATTATAGACGCATTTTTGGCTTAATTTAAAGTTGTTGGTTTTAAAGTAACGCTTTTGAACTTAAGGCATTTGGATAAAAAAAACTGTGCAGATCAGGCAATAACGAGAAGGGGATCTAATTGCAGAAATCAGGGCTGTTGCTGGAGGAGTGAAAGGTGGTGTAGATTCTAGGGGCACATGGCTTTCGGGGGCCCCCACACTATTTTGGCAGAGGGGGACCACACAACCTAACCCCCTTCCCTGGAATGGGATTTTGAGGGGGGCCCACAGCAACTTTCTGCACCCCCTATTGCCCTGGCAACACTTTAATTTTAAACAAAAACAAAGAAGATAATCCAAAACGAAGAAGATCACAGGGGAAAAACACATAGCAGCATAAACAATTCAAGATGAAGAACTGAACAAAATGAGGGATTTATTTACACATGGGAAAACACTATAAGAAACATAACTAATTAAACAAGGGTGTGACACATGAGGGAAATGGCAAAAACCATGGTAACTAATGAACACATACAAAGGAAACTGACATAGAAACAGTGCAAAGCAACTAACAGGATAACAACTCCAACAAAGAACAATGACAGAGACAAACCAACTCAGGGGCTGTTTACACGACACCATTCTCAACTAAAAACGGATAACGTTTTTTGTGTTTTGGCTGTTCATTTACACTGTTCATTTTTGGGGGCCTGAAAACGCAAATTTTGAGAACGGGTTTCAAAGTGCAAGTTTTTGAAAACGATACCGTTATCGTCACAGTGTGAAGTACAAAAATTAGAATTTGTGAAAACGGCGAAGTCATTACGTGTTAAGTAATATGCATAAGCGTGTACTAGTTTTTCTTTACAAAGTGATGTTGCCAACTACTGGCCTGGCAGCAGAATACAGCAGTTTTAGTCTTTTTCACTGATCCGTGTGAACGGGGATCGTTTTGACAACGTTGTCATCTTTACGTG
This sequence comes from Leuciscus leuciscus, assembly GCF_965113295.1. Taxonomy (NCBI): domain Eukaryota; kingdom Metazoa; phylum Chordata; class Actinopteri; order Cypriniformes; family Leuciscidae; genus Leuciscus; species Leuciscus leuciscus. Next base: position 19,772,386 of record NC_138730.1, on the reverse strand, counting down.
AAAAAAGGAAAGGAAACACTTCCATCGTTGTTGTGTAAAACGTAGGCCTACCCTTAAAGTCCTACAGAAACACAGAGCAAAACTAAACCCTGACAGACTCTTTAGGAAGGAAGTTATTTAAACCACAATACACCCTATAACCATATGAAAGCTTATTTTCGCTTCAGAGTAAAAAAAAAAGGTAGGCCTAATAGTGAGGTCTTAAATACGATATAAAAACGAAATAATACAATTTAATTTTGCCTTTTAGGTTTCCATTTATTCTGCAGTTTTCGTTTTGACTGATGTAATCTAAAATTGGACTGCATTGCTTTGTAACCTGTTGTAAAAAGCTTTACTAAAAAACAATAGTCAAAACTGGAGAAATAATCTGTTTTGTGGTAATATAATTATGCAGCATAATTGAGATTTCCTCACATAGGTAGACTTGCATTAGCCTTCCTCTCTGGTGAGCATCTGTTTGAAATATATATCACCTTCTCTACTGAGATCTAAAGTCAGACATATATATTTAAAGAGGCAAAAACCATGCATGAGAAAATAACCCAATAAAAAGAGCATTTTTTTATCTAAAAAAAAAAAGCAAGTCTAAATCTCCCATATGTGAGATGAATGTTGTAATTCAGAATATTTTGTATTCTCTTTTAAAAAATGTTTTCTATTAGCCTACATATGGGTGAATATAGTGCACTCCATATTAACTGTTCTCAATCAACAACTGTTCACAAATGACTTGACCAGAGAAAATGGGGAAGTGAAGGCTGTTAATATTTGTTCTCTTTCACACCATTGTCTATATAAATATTTATCTGAATGTATGATGGTATATTTTTTAAAGATAAATAAAACTTGGTCTGGATTTAAGGAGTGTTTTTGCTTCGTAAACTAAACTTGGCAGTCAACATTGATGGAATTTAAGCTGCATGTCACTTCAAAATGTTTATCATTTTGTTTTTAAAAATATTTCCAAACACTGTGATCATGCAGGGGATTTGGCCTGAGCTATACATTTGTTCTCATGTAGCCATTTTTAGATAACAAATTATTGTTAAGCAATTTACAAATGCTACTGTAAGGGCAGCATTTACACAAGGAAATAAACTTCTTATTGTAATATCAGGTGATATTTAAAATGTTATAAAAATTTAATTACATAAGGGAAACCAGGATTTCTTGTCATACCTTTTACTGCAGTGAATATTTCTCATGTTTTTTTTGTTGTTTTTTTAAAGTCAACAAAAGCTACAAAAAGGCATTTAAACTTTTTCACTAATTGCCCAAAAATAATGGGAACCTGCAGTATAATTAAAAATGTTTATGCTGAATGAATATAGTAAAACAGGTCCTATAGAAAATATTGTAAGAATTTTAGTTGGAGAACATAATTATTAGCCATATTAAAAAAAAATTTAAAAGGTTTCAAACAAAACCATTGCTGAAAACTTTGACTGAAAACCTCAGATTTAGGAGTCAATACTGAAGTTGTATTATATTGTAATATATCTCTAAACATATTGATATGTCCTAGAGTCAACCACGAAGATAGGCTAAAACTGTTATTATATATATATAACACATGACCCCATGGCCTGGATGGAGACCGTGTAAACCAGTCGACCGGTTCCTGTCTGAAGTCCATTCCGCGTTTTGCAGAAATTCTGTGCGTGTTAAAAAAAAAAAAAAAAAAAAAAAAAAAAAAGTCGCCTCACCTGCTGAGCGCTCCAACATATCACTCCGCAGGGTCAGTTTATATTATTTTTATTTTACACTGGCGTTTGTAAACAGACCCATATATTATTTAAAAATACATTCTAATGTTATTATGAAGGATAATGATGTGCACTTCTAAATGAGAAGGTGTCGTTCCTTTGAGTGCCGTGCCTAATGTTGTGGCACTATTTATCATGGTGTCGCTCACAGTGCGTGATTCGGTTACACTCAAATATGGCTACCATGGAGTGCAAGCTACAACTTTAATATTTGTACTAATGCAGAAATGTAACGTTTTATTTCATTCCCCGTTCTACAGCCGCATCTAATTGTCGACTTTTACGTGTACACATTGTGAATACCCAGGCAAGGATACCATCTCGATGGGTTTAGCGTTATTAAAGTATAGCTCGAAATTTGCAGCTTGCTCCCCGAGCTGATCGAAATCGTCAGGATTGAAAGCTTGAAAGCGAAATCTGCTTTCGGTTTTCCCTCATTTGGGGATATTTTTTGGCTGTATTTCTCCGAATGTGTCCAAAGATCGGCTCCTGTCATCGCCTCGCAGGAGCTCAGATAGCGGTCGGTATGGCTTGTTTTCGGATGAGGGATGTAACCCGCGAGGATTTGGCGATGTGGGATGAAGCGGAATAAAGAAAAGTGATCCGTTCGAACCGAAGGAAAGCGGATGCGTTCTGCCTATGGATTAAACATTATAGTTTTTCTGTGGATTTTACTGGAATTCGTGTACAATATCGCCGAAGATATCGCTTTGTCACGCTGGCTTATTTTCCAGAGGAATAGTGGTGTATTCCTCCCCAACCCCCCAGCGCCATCCACAAACACTAAACAAAAGTACTATATGTCACGTATATGACGGTTCTTGTCATGAAGGAAATAAATAAAAATTGCTAGGGTCGAAGAGGTAAGTAAATATCGATCGACGAGTGTGTTGTGTGTGTTTCTGGTCACCATTTGCGAGTGCTTTTGTCGTTTCTGTCGCCTTTCTGCATGCGAACCCTTGATTTCGACCGAGTGTGCAGCTTTTCTTCTTGTACTCTCGCTAGCCTCCAAATTAACTCTAAAATCATAAAAAGGTGTTTAAAAACGTCCTACATCTTTACTGTCCACTGCCTTTAATGGTCCGTTATATGATTCCTGCATGGATAGGTGACTCCAAGCTTGAGTAATGTTTCCAAGTTAATCAGCCGGGCTGCAAGGCCTCTACTGTATCCACTTATAGCCTTTCTTGCGCATTTACAGTCATCTTTCCACTGTAACACCATCACATCTAAGTTGACACTACATTGCACGCGATGATCATCTGCCGAGCGAAATTTTTTGGACAGCACCGATACTTTGTATGCAGGTAGGTTTAGCCTTTGGACTACCCTAAAGAGTGCAAATCCGCCTCTCTCATTTAAAGTCGCCGGCTTGTCCTTGTTTTTTCCCATTTTATAAAAAAGTATTAAGCAGGGAAACCGTATGAGTATTTCATGGCATGATGGTATTATTGGCACCCTGCGTATGTTAGGCTCTGAAACACAAAGCTCAGGAGACAACTGAACAAAGGCAAAAAGCTGGACATGCCCCCTCATGTGAAGAAGCACTTGCTTTGTGTGCTTCTGCTGTTTCAGTACGGCTATCCCCTGGTTCCTGTATGTGTTATTTAATAATTTCCTCATATATATGATATACACTATCTGTATAACTTCAAAAGAGGTCCTCTATACGAGACTTAGACATTTTTCATAATTTCAGATAGATTGTGGCTGTTTGTTTTTCCTTAGCTTACCCTTAAAATTACTATTGGTGGTGTAACAGTTGAGTCATATTAAATAAAAAATTTTTGCTTGAATTTAACCAGTTAGATTAGATGTTACGACATCAAGTACATTTTTATGCTACTTATAAAAATGTCTACATTATAGTTTATAGGGTTATGTAGATCTCTATTAACCCTGATGGTAAATAGCAAAATAGCAGGAGGATCAAGTGTAAACAGCAAGTATACATTAATGCAGTTATATGACCCAAACATAATGCACATGTGAATGCATTAGCTGGTGTTGCTACCATGTTGTTTGTTAGAAACACTTGTTCATTATCCGTCTGATTAACAGAAAACTTTAAGTTGCATGTAGAGATGCATTTGCAAACTAAATTTCTCAAAATGAATCCAAAGACATTCATAATTTTGCAGCAGCATCATTCTGTACATGTAGTGTCAACATGTAATTGAGTGAACAGAAGGAACGATCCAGAGTCTCTCTTTTTGTAAGCTTTAACCATTTAATTTACTGTACTCTTATTTAATCTTTATAATTTTCTTGTAATACCTCCGCCATACTCTGTCCTGGAAGGTTAAGGAAAAATCCATTACCCTTGCAGATGTTAACCGTGGGCTGATGTTGACTGTGGACTCAGACTTCAGATCCATATGTTGATACTTTATTTTCTGTTAAAGAAAATGGAGTTTTGTTCATGTCTCATTTGCTTCTAGTCGACCAAATAAACATTTAGCAGATGTATGCATTTCTAGTGTTTTTCTTCTGTGAAAGTATGATGACTTGATGAGTCATGTTGCACACAAGGGCGTATCCAAATGTTTGTCCAATCAAATGCACTCTAGAATGATAATATCCCTCCCCTAATATTGCCTACATTTGGCTAGCAATAGCGTGTAGCAAATAATACTTCTCAGCTGTGACTTAAACTAAAGCCTATTGGCTGTTTTGTTAGTTTGTTTTCTTCAATATGCCCTCCCCCTGGGAAACTGGAAGCTTCCAGTTTCAATCAGAAATCTATATAATAATAAAAAAACACTTGCCAAGCCATTTCATAAGGTTTTTAAATGGCCACCACAGACAATGTGTATGTACACAATAATGGTAATGCACACGGCCTCATTGAAGGCTTGACTCAACCATGTGAGGTCTAATTGTTTACTCAAGGCAGGATACAATGAGCGCAACCCAGGGAGGGATCCCACGTAGTTCCCGGAAAAGACAGCATCCCGTTGGCAATATGCCTTGTCAGCTGAGTGGACAGGTTGGCAGAAGCACCACGCAGAGCAGGCGCAAGGGTCAGCACTGGGGATCCGGCAGAGCAACAACTAACAATATGCACAACATTCAGAAAGACTACAACAACACGACCAAAACATTGGTCTGTCAGTCTGTCACTTTCAACTGAGTTCATTTTTATTGGATTGTGAAGTCCGATGCTGTGCTATGTCACAAGTAAAAAACATTAAGTAGATAGATGCTTTTTTTTAAAGCTAAACTTTCCTTTTAAAAACTGCATAGCTGATAATGAAAAAAAAAAGTTTGCCACTCTTAAATTGAGGTGGAAATGTTACTAAAAGCGTATCTAGCGTAACAAAAAACGTAATAGCATTGTGTGGATTGATTATTGGAATTAATAAAGTGTGCTAACTCTTGTTTTGAATTTTTATGGAACTTTTGCTGAGTTCTGAGTTATACTCCACAGTCCACACTATGAGCAAATTATACAAGTGTATTAAAATATAGTTTTAGTATTAACCTCAGGGATTATTTTCTCCTCCGGCATTACCAGGTTTTTAATAAAATCAGAATTAAAACCTTACTGGTTGGAGAATGTGTTTTGAAGGTGTAAATCTGCAGCAAAGCTGGAAAACTTGCTGTGTTAAAAGCTTTCCTGGAAATGTGCAATTTTTTCAGCCTACAGGTTAGCAGACATTTTCACAAACTTATTTGTGAAAATAATGTATGTGTTCACATCTCTTTCACAGAATGTCATCAGAGGAGAAAAGTCTGGACCCCTCTGACAAAGGACCCTCGCCACCTCCTAGCAGCTCTGGGGCCACTCCCACTGGAAGTCCGGCCCCCACGGATAAGCGGCCCCGGGGCCGCCCTCGCAAGGACGCATTATCCACGGCAACAACACTTCCATCTGTGCCCAGACAGAGAAAGAAGTAAGTTTAATTAAACTTCTGGGGTGCTGTTTTTATTAATCTGAATAGCAATTTAAATGTCTTTATAAAGAAATGTTGATTATTGGTCTTATAAGATAAGAATCTTATGAAATTTCATTCAGTTGGTCTAAGTCTGTGCCTATGCTGGAAGCAATGTAAACTTGGCTGTCAACATTAATGGCATTTAAGCTGCGTGTCACTTTTTATCAACCACGGACCAATCTGTTTTGAGTTTCTGTGTCCCATTTAAAAAAAAAAAAGGAAATCCGTTGGTGTAAAATAAAATAGGTTAGTTTTTAAAGTAAAAAAATTACCAAAAATCATAAAAAGTGTGTGTTATGTACCAGCATGGAGCAAGGTGGTTGAAGGAGAGGGGTTGAAAAGCGAAACATTCTTGACCATTATTTATATTTTATTGAATAATTATTTTTCCGTTAAGATGACCTTCCTGTCAACTAATGCTGACTTAAAATTTAAATCTTTGATAAGCATCAATAATTTAATAATACTGTTAAAACTAATCACAAAACAAAGACATTCTCATTCTGTACATAATTCTGTGTTGCCTAAATTCACTTGTAGCATTTAAATGGACTGATTTTGTGTGTGTATGTGTGTGTTTATGTTTTATTTTTATCTAATCGCTATTCTATATCGCTGTAGCCAGATTCTCAATATTGGTGCATGCATAGTCTGCATACCTAGCAGTGTTAGCAGTGCAGCACATCGCGAAGAAAAACTGAAAAAGAATGCACTGTTTTATGCCACGATGGGCGCTTTCCATGATAGACGTCTTTGTTGATTTATAATGGGAACATTCTAGTTTTGATGCACCGCTCATGTCCAGTGTAGGCATGGTGTAAAATTTTGATTCATGATTTTAAAGTCTTCCTCCTATGTGAGAAGCAATGCATTTGACCAATTTAGCTTCATGGACACATGGCTGTGGAGGTCTCCCTCTCTTTCTCTGACAGGCCGCTTTAAATTATGGTGCGTTGAATTAACCCCTCTAAGCCCTTCAGCTATTTACCCATAGAACACATTAAAGAGAAGCACCTGTTTGCCTGACTGGCATATTGATCCAGGATGGGACTTTAGGCTAACCAGAATCCATTGAATGTACAGAAGCAGTTTTTGAACGGTAATCCTGGCAGACTTCCTCTGTTTCACAACTGCACTTGAGAAGAGTATGTGCATCTTTCTTGACTCAGATAACCGTCTAAATGGAGGGGAGGTGCTTGGCATTTTTCCTGAGGGGATTAATTATATAGGAGTCTTTTAAATGAAAAGCACAGGTGCCTCTGTCAGCTTAGGAGCTTTACTATGACTGTGTAAGGTGTGAATGTCTGTGGGACGGTCTGATGCTAGGTGCTTTCGTTAATAGACCTCACAAAATCATCTTCTTCAAAAGAAGATGCTTCCTACTACCTACCATTCAATTGTCTACAAACTGTTGATTTGCTATGGTTCTTGCTTAAAACAGTTGAAATAACAAGATTTTGGCTTTTTCTGAAGACTTTGCTAGTGTTAGTGCATCATAACTGTCCGCTCGTGTATCTTTTGGTTGTTTATGGTTGGCCATGGTTGGTTGTTTATGGTTGGCCAACGTACCATTGAAACCTTTGGGGTTGATACGATTTGTAAATGTTTTTGAAAGAAGTCTCTTATGCTCACTGAGGCTGCATTTATTTGAACAAAATACAGTAAAAAGAGAAATACTGCTTAAATAGTGTTATTCTATGTTAATATATTTTAAAATGTAATTTATTCCAGTAATTTATCATTTTCTGCATTATTACTCCAGGCATTATTACTCCAGATCCACATGATCCTTCAGAAATCATTCTAAAATGCTGATTTGGTGCTTATTTCTTATTATTATCAATGTGGAAAAAATGTGTGCGTCTTAATATTGTTGTGGAAACTGACATAAAAAGAAAAAAATTGTATCTGTAACATTATAAATGTATTTATGTAGAAATTTTAAATGGTAGTGTATTATTATAGAATTCATGTGGTCACCTCATCACAGTTGTGCTTATGCCAGCTTTAAATATGGCTAATTTCAAATATTCATAAATATTTTTTGTGAAAGTCTTTCATAAATGTGAAGATGTCGACTTGTGCTTGGTGTCCATCAACTTCCAAATAAAAGAAACTAAAAGATAATAAAAAATAACGACATTTTATTTGGAAAGTCAGGTGTATTTATATAGCATTTTTCACAATCAAATTTTTACAGAAAGCATCTCTAAATGTCTTGAATGTCTTAGGCTGCATTTACATTACATGGTTCAAATCACCCAATTCCATTTGTTCCTGGCACAGATCGGATATGACCCATGAACATGTAAGCAGGAAAAAAGCACATTTTTTTCTGATATTCTCAGATTGGTTTCAGGCCTCATGCATATGTGGAAATAAACCTGATGTGAATCGGATACATGAATATACGTTTACCATGAAAGCGGACATATTGGATAATCCCATGCCAATGCCAGTCGTACGTCATTGAAAAAGCGCATTGGGCATCAAGACCTGCAGTGTAAATGCGGCCTTACAGGAAAAACATGGCTTTAATGTTTTGTGAAGTTTGTGAAGCATTTAATTAAATGGATCACTTAAAAGAAATTATAATTCATGGTTATGTAATACATTCAAAAATGGGTTACATTTCCAACAAAAATCAGTAAAGAGTGATATATACCTTAACTTATAAAAAAAAGATTTCAGTCATACCACCCACCCCCTAATTCATACCTGAGAAAAAGCTGCCACCATGATGCTATGGTATTGTGGGTGGTTACTATGCAGTTGCTAAGGTAATACGAGGCTGATGCTTTGCTTACTAGCCCAAGACAACAGATCCAACCCTAAAGAATAAAATTCCACATTCAATGTAAGTCTATGGGGTTTTTCACTCGTCCGCCAAGAAGTCTGATCACTTAGAAAAATAATAGCATACCTCTCCTCAACAAACCACATTATTTGAGGTATCATCCATGTCTCTACCACAAACAATGCAGGACAAATGTTATTGGTTTGTTCAAATCCTAATAGAAATAGCGAGGCTTGCCTTGGCAAACACCGCTAGTCAAGGAATTCTTCAGTTTATTGTTTTCCATTCTCCTTTGTTGCGTACTTCAGTTTAGTGTTTCTCTAAGGATTTAATTGAATTTGGTCCCATATTTTTGAAAAGAAACCATCGGATCGGTTTGCTTCACAAAATCCAGTCTTTGAAATCCATTCCATAAAACTCCACTCCAGATATTATACTGTAGTTGTGTGTTGGCTCTACTTTCTAAAACAGAACTCTCTCTCTCTCTCTCTCTCTCTCTCTCTCTCTCTCTCTCTCTCTCTCTCTCTCTCTCTCTCTCTCTCTCTCTCTCTCTCTCTCTCTCTCTCTTTCTATGGTGGGATCATGGGGATAAGTTATAGGTCTCTGGGCTTGGGGGTTGGGTGCCGAGCATGCCTAAATGGACCATGCAGTTTCTATGTTCTCTTTTTTTCTTTTTGCACAAGCATAGACCAATACCAATGTGTATACTATTTACACAAATATACTTAATCTTAAACATGTGTGTTGCAGAACGATTTTTATTTTACCTGTGACATTTGATGCTTTGCAGAGCCAATACAGGATTTTAAAGCAAACAACGTCAGCATTACGTTGTGACACATGACTGGCAATTGCAGGTGGATACTAGATGACATCACAGCTGTGGGTCCTAAATGAGACCAAAGTCTAGTTTTATAAATTTGTACCTACATTTTTCTGCATCAGCCATCAGCATTGCCATGATGTCATATTCTTAATAAAAATGTTGTCTAGTTGAATTTGTTGTTTCACATATGGAAGTAATATTGTTTGTGAATGGCTTTTCCTGTTGACTTTATTGTTCCATTCGTCTATATCAGTAAAGACTGTTCATAAGTAGGACATTTTCATGTTCCCTCATCCAGACGGAGATGATGTTTGGCTTGTCTGGGAATTGTGATGCATATTTAATCCTCTGTCTACTACAGAGGCCTACTAAGTCATCTTGGGGTTGGGCGTTAACACAATTCATTTCTATGGTACCTCCATCCAAACGATTTGAATAGCTGAAAGAGATTTACTCTAAAGGTACACATACCAAACCAATCGAATCGATCCTTAAGTGCATTATGAATGACAGATTAATGATCTGTCAGAATAGTATCATCTTCATTGTGTGTTACAAGGGTATGCTAAATTAGCATGTTTGTGTTATATGTGAACTAAATTATTTCTTCTTGAAATCATAAAGGGACGTGCTACTGGCTACCTTGGTGCTCAGGTTACAATGTAACCTTTGTGGCCTGACAAGTGACATTTTGAAGACACATTGAGCTCAGACTAATGTGTACACTTTAGTTATGGCTGCCCACTGCTCTGGGTGTGTGTGTCCACGCTTTGCAGTGTGTGTGTTCACTAATCACTGCTCCTAATGTGTGTACACTAATTTGGATGGGTGAAATGCAGAGGACAAATTCCGAGGATGGGTTACCATACTTGGCTTTCACATGTCACTTTCCCTTAACATAATTTTGTTGCTTACAGTGTCATATATGAGATGAGTCAGAGCAACAAAATCATAAACGCATTGTGATTTTTGTCTTCTTTCATTTTGTTGGCTTAATGCGAGTAATATTCTATATTTGTGTCTCCACGTAAAGTTCTTTAGAATACTTGCAAGTAATTCGGCAAAGCCAATTTTTTCAAGTAAATTTTTGACCTTTTTTGGCATGCTTTGATTAAATGAGTGATCTTTTGACATTATCTGCAAAAGATCACTAACCTATAGGTTGATATGTTAATCTTTTTGGATTTTCGGCATCAACCTATAGGGATCCTAGCTTGGTTGATAAACATGAATGGTCGATCCTTCCAACTTGTGGCAGGTTTATCTACTGATAGCTTGACAAATGTGGTTAATATACATTTTCTATTTTCATAATGTGTTTGTGTGTGTGTGTGTGTGTGTGTGTGTGTGTGTGTGTTTTGAGTAAATATAGTAAAAATATTTTACTTAGCATAAATATGTTCACTGTAATTCAGTTAATTGTTATTTGACCAATTTAACTACAATTTTTTCAATAAATTGTATGTAAATAAAAATAATAAAATAATAATACAATTTTGCCATGTCATATATATATATATATATATATATATATATATATTAGGGGTGGCACGGTTCACAAAACCCACGGTTCGGTTCGTATCACGGTTTTAGGGTCACGGTTTTCGGTTCTGTACGGTTCTTGTTGTTGTTTTTTCTTTTAATCTTTAACACTCCAAAAATTTACTTCAGCATATGATATATAGCTGAATTATCTAATTATTAATTAATTTATTTCATAAATGGGGTGTGTTTGCAAAACGCAGCTTCTCATTTCCCGTGGGCTGTGTCGGACAGTTATTTGTCACCACTTTTTGCCAGGGTTGATATTATGTCCCAGCACGGATGTACCAATACAAATAAATAAAACATTTCCAGTTAACTAGCAAAGTATTCGTTTCGTTCGTTTGTTAAATAAGAAGCAATCTAGCGCTGAAATGTGTTTTTTTTAATCAAGTGATCAAAGTGCTCGTTGCCGTTGCGATCAGTGGCGCTGATACAGTGTTCTCGTGGCTCGCGCACACACCGCAGCGGCCGCACATTCTTCACTCAGACGCGCGCTTCAGTCCGTTGAGGAGACTCTAGGCTACTCTATTCGTTCCGATGAAATCACAAAACAAAATTCATACAAATCTGTCCCTGCTTGATATACAACCGCTGATAAACATAATCGGTTTTGATGAAAAAGAAAAATATATACGAGTGCAGATTAGAACTCAGAACCTTTGACACGCTTGGCAAGTTCTGCCACTGGACCATTAAAGTACATACCGGTACGTGGAACAGTCGATCTATGTAGCCTATTTATTCACGTGAAAAAAACAACATATAGCCTAGTGGAGTTGATCTCATTAAATGTCTAAGTAAACCCAGTGTACTATTTAAATCGATTGCTGGACATTGTAATGTTATTCTACATTTGTCTGATTTATGATTTAGCATTGTATTAGCAGTAGCACGGGCACAAGGCTACATTGCGCATGCGTCGAACCGTGCGAACCGCGCGACGCACACACGCACCGAACCGAGACAAGCGAACCGAACGGTTCGGATGTTTTTTCATGTACCGTGCCACCCCTAATATATATATATATATATATGTATATAATATATATATATATATATATATACATATGTATATATAAATCTTTGAGTTCAGCTCACGAAAAATGGCAAAAACAAGTGTTGCGTTTATAATTTTGTTGAGTATATATACACTCACCTAAAGGATTATTAGGAACACCATACTAATACTGTGTTTGACCCCCTTTCGCCTTCAGAACTGCCATAATTCTACGTGGCATTGATTCAACAAGGTGCTGAAAGCATTCTTTAGAAATGTTGGCCCATATTGATAGGATAGCATCTTGCAGTTGATTGATATTTGTGGGATGCACATCCAGGGCACAAAGCTCCCGTTCCACCACATCCCAAAGATGCTCTATTGGGTTGAGCTCTGGTGACTGTGGGGGCAATTTTAGTACAGTGAACTCATTGTCATGTTCAAGAAACCAATTTGAAATGATTCAAGCTTTGTGACATGGTGCATTATCCTGCTGGAAGTAGCCATCAGAGGATGGGTACATGGTGGTCATAAAGGGATGGACATGGTCAGAATGAAACAATGCTCAGGTAGGCCGTGGCATTTAAACGATGCCCAATTGGCACTAAGGGGCCTGAAGTGTGCCAAGAAAACATCCCCCACACCATTACACCACCACCACCAGCCTGCACAGTGGTAACAAGGCATGATGGATCCATGTTCTCATTCTGTTTACGCCAAATTCTGACTCTACCATCTGAATGTCTCAACAGAAATCGAGACTCATCAGACCAGGCAACATTTTTCCAGTCTTCAACTGTCCAATTTTGGTGAGCTTGTGCAAATTGTAGCCTCTTTTTCCTATTTGTAGTGGAGATGAGTGGTATCCGGTGGGGTCTTCTGCTGTTGTAGCCCATCCGCCTCAAGGTTGTGCGTGTTGTGGCTTCACAAATGCTTTGCTGCATTCCTCGGTTGTAACGAGTGGTTATTTCAGTCAAAGTTGCTCTTCTATCAGCTTGAATCAGACGGCCCTTTCTCCTCTGACCTCTAGCATCAACAAGGCATTTTCGCCCACAGGACTGCCGCATACTGGATGTTTTTCCCTTTTTACACTATTCTTTGTAAACCCTAGAAATGGTTGTGCGTGAAAATCCCAGTTACTGAGCAGATTGTGAAATACTCAGACCGGCCCGTCTGGCACCAACAACCATGCCACGCTCAAAATTGCTTAAATCACCTTTCTTTCCCATTCTGACATTCAGTTTGGAGTTCAGGAGATTGTCTTGACCAGGACCACACCCCTAAATGCATTGAAGCAACTGCCATGTGATTGGTTGATTAGATAATTGCATTAATGAGAAATTGAACAGGTGTTCCTAATAATCCTTTAGGTGAGTGTATATATACATATTCCAAATCAACAATTTATTACAGTTATTAAATAAAATTATTGATGATAAAATCTTTATATATGTATCTTATATGTGTCTAGATATCATCATCATTGAATATATATTTATATATTTTTTTATATATCATATTGGACAACTAATTTCAGCTGATAGTTTCAACTTGCTTCTTAAACCCAGACATGTGGTCTATGGTTCTGAAGGTTTTGCTGCATGTGTCTCTATAACCTCTGGGGTGAAAACTCTCCCATTTGTCAGCATTCAGCCTTGTTAACTGTCTGGTATAGGAAGTCATTTGCAGGGAGGAGTCATTTTTGGCATGGGACAGACTGCGATTTCTCTCTCCAGTGGCACTGGTAATTACCCATCCGTCCCTCACACACTCCCTCCTTACGGCAGCCCTAGAGAGGGGCTGGCTTCCCTTTCAACTCTGCTTGCTGTACCTCCTCCGTCTTCAAACTGTGTGACTTTAATTTGAATGCCTAACAATTATCACCCCAATGAAGTGATACATAGATCAGACAAGAAGAGCCCCCATGGGAATCTGACAGCCACGGATCTTCACTGCGCATTTGTGGGGCGGATGTGTAGAAACGCGAATGGATGTTTGGCTGTAGATGGATGCGTGCTTGTTGGTTGGTTCTCAACTGGTGGACCGTGATCCAGAATGGGTCGCAGGTCTGTTTTGTTAGGTTCGCTGACAATAGGGGGAAATGATTATGCTACACCATATGTATGTTATAAGATTGGAATGGGTGTGAATTGAGAATAAGATATTGAATTTCTTGGAAATTAGGAATGACTTACAAACAGAAACTATTAGCCATTGACACAGTTATGACCTGTTCACACAAAGATGAAATTTGACAAAGACAAAAATTTGGTGTGATAAGGATTTTAATCGGAATGAATGCATCTGTTCAGACCGACATAAACACTTGCATGACGTCAGACCTAATTTCCTTTTCCATCACATTGCGAAGAAAACTGCCCAACCAGTAGGATGTGTGCTTTTGGTCACATGCCAAGAGCATTCGTGTTGGTGTGAACAGGCTTTTAGAAACCACGATTTACAGTCTCGTGTCATTTGGTTAAGAAAAATTTCCATAAGAATAAAATTTGACATCCATAAAAATAAACATTTATTAATGGGGCTATAGGAAACTATTCGTATTCTGCAGTTGGATAACAGCATCATACAAAATAAGAATAAAAAATAAATACAGAATAAACACAAAGGCTCTACAAGTTCTCGAACGCAAAAAATTGAGCAACATGGCCAAAAGGAAGTGTCAAACTAATTTCACACACTTGAGTTTGAACTAGAGGGTTCTCTTTTTGAGGGGAGGAAAATGCAATAAAGGCAATAACTGTTCACAGTTACACCTTGTTTGTGGCAGTCTGGTGAACCCTAAATGCTGGAATGGCATATCTTCAACTAAATTAACCATCTAACCATTTATCACAAATTACTCCTATAGCAATAGTGTTAGAAATGGCATTCCTTTTAGAGCTTTTTGTTATTGTACATTTTGTTGTTGTTCATGTAGCTGTCATGTTGTTTTGCACACATTACATATGTGTTTTAATGAGCTAAACAAATATCACCATCATGGGGTTTAAATGATTAACGTAACTTATTTAAATAACTAGTTTATGGATTAAATACCTGTTTGTTTTTTCCTCCCTATTAGTCCACAGTAAATTTTGTGACGCTGTTTTTCATACTTAACATTGTCTAATATAAGTATCTGAAAGTGTACATTTGAAACACTTGACAACATTCATCCTAATGGTTGTTTAAATTGTATGTACCTTATTTATTTGCTGATTTTATATATATTTAGAGAAACCTTGTGTAAACATGTCTAGCTAATATTCCATAAATAAATGAATAAATAATAGATTTAGAGACAGTATTTTACTTTTGAGGGTTTTTTGTGATTCCCATAATTGTCAATGATGATTTTGTTTGATTCTCAAAACTGTAATGCAGTAATTTTATGCCAAATTTTGAGTAAAATAATACTATCTACACACACACACACACACACACACACACACACACACACACACACACACACACACAGCATTACACCATCATTGTTGCAAACATGCTGTAGATTATGCATATCATCCTTTGTAAAATCACTGGGGGACCCCTAAAGCTGGGGGCCCCTAGAATTGTCACTACCTTTAACCCCCTCAGTGATGGCCCTGTTAAAATATACCTTGAGATTTCAGTCTTTTCATTCAAATAAATAGTAGCTGTACTTGCATGGCTGGAAACAGCTGCCCGGGGTTGTAACCAAGATGGCTGCCGAATGAACTGTCTTCTTGTTGAAGGATTTTGACGTCTCACAGGGAAGCTTTAATAGTACTGGAAACACAAAGAGGAATTAACTGAATGTATATGCTAACGGTTTCTAAATGTTATAGGGAAGCTGCATATAGACACGTAACCATTGTTCTATTGTAGCTTTCTGTGAGGCATTGGACCACCCAACCTGATCTCATGAGAAAATGTAACCATTTCATGAGGTGCCGATTTCATATGAATTCCTACAATGTGATTTGAATGGAAATGTATGATTTTTTTAGAGAAAATTAAGGATGCAAGTCCACCCCTAAACATAAACGTGGCCAAAAATAGCAAAATATTTAGTTGCTTTTACTTGTCTTAACCATTTTAATCCCAAATCACTGGTCAGGAAATTTGCAAGCATTGCACAAATACTGTAGATAAAGTAACTTAGCACGGAATAGCCTTCCCAAACTTGCAGACGGCTTTTTACAGGAAGAAGTTGTTCCACTCAATGATAATGCTGTTCAAACTGTTCATGAGTAGTTGAAAAATGTCTCCCAGTTTGTTGAAGTTTAATGTCAGACCAAATATTCACTGTAGGGTTTAAATCTGGACTCTGACCTGGCCAAAACATGAGCTTGATGGACTTTTGCTCAAGCCACTTCTTGGTTGTCTTTGCAATTTGGGAAGAAGCATTGTCTTGTTGAGAAATAACATCTGATCATTCCTCTTTAGATAGCATCTTTTCAATTGTGGGAAGCAAGCCATTCTGCAATATTCTCCTGTACTCCAAAGCATTAAATGCCTTTTTACAGTGAAGCAGCTCCTCACACAATGACACAGTCTCTTTCTCCATGCTTCACTGTGGTAGAGATGCATTTATTATTATATTTCTCAGCAGATTTTCCAAGACACCGCTCTGGAGCATCACCATGCAACTCGTGTATCATTGTGATTCATCACTCCACACACAATTATATATCCCATATTCTGACAAAAACTTAATTCAGTCTTTGATGTTTTTCTGAGACAGCAGTGGCTTTTTAAGTAGTGCGTTTGCTTACATTTTGCTAATTTCCTGACCAATAATTTTTGGTTAAGACAGTTATAAGCTTAGTATTTAGCCATTTTGGGCTTGGCCCATTTTCTTTGCCCAGGAGTTCATACTGTACATCAGATACTGTCCTCTGAGTACTGCGTGTTCTGAAAGACTAGAGCGTCACGTACAGTAGCACCATAGCAACAGCTTTAGGCTGGGCTCTCTCTGAGGCCAAACTCATGTGACTGGCAGCCTGTCATGCACTTCTTTGACACCGAATCCATTGAAAGGGTAAGGAAAAAAGAGAATACTTTATTGGCTTCAATAAAGGTAATGAGAGTTGCATTTCTATCTTTTCTTTCTGAAAACAAACATGAGTCAATAACATCATACAATAGAGAACAATGAGCGTTTTTAAAAGACACAACATAGAAGACAGTAAAAAAAGTGCCAGTATTAATTGTGATTAAGTTCTCCTAATATCCCCAGTTCCAGACAGATCCTTGGTCGATTAAACCTTGAAAAAAATTATAATATTTTTTTTAACTCGTGGACCTATGCAGTTTATCAGCAAAATGCAGCTGGTGAAGTAGGTTGACTAAGGGGGACGTACACACAGAATTAGTTTTTCCATTCCACTGTGCTACTCCGCTACTTTTCAATAATTATTCCTATGAAAAACACTCTAGATGGATGCATTTGAACGCTGATTTTGCAGTGTCTTTCTAAAAATTCTAAAAAGCAGCTCTCAAGTTGAAGGGAAAGTTCACTGTCATTTCTGTCATTAATTACTCACCCTCATGTCGTTCCAAACCCGTAAGACTTTTATTCATCTTCTGAACACAAATTAAGATCTTTTTGATTAAATCTGATAGCTTTCAGTCCCTCCATTGACAGCTACGCAACTACAACGTTGACGCTTCAAAAAGTTCATGAAGGGATCGTAAAACTAATCCATATGAATTGAGCGGTTTAGTTTTTCACATTTATTCAACATTAAACATTGATCACCGGGAATAAACAGAAGCTCAATGGACCAGCCAGACCCGCAAGAACAAACCTTTTCCAGGACCTCAAACGCAAAAAATTAACCTCATTGGTTCTTGCTGATTCTCAAAAATGCTGCGTAACACATGAGAATGAATCTCATTGGTTCTTGATGGTTAAATGATGACAGAATTTTCATTTTTGGGTGAACTATACCTTTAAGTTTCTAGACCTTGCAGGTTTTTTTTGTTCCACCTCCATCTAGTATTTTTAACTGCAAAAACGTGTTCTGTCTGAATGGCCTCAAAGGAAGTCTTGCTGGTTAAAGTCGATTAAAATCAAATTTCTTGGTCTTATTGTGCACAGTTCTATGAAAGTCTGTTTTTGCCTCCAGATTAATTAAAGTAATGATAATAATAAATAAAAGGTACAGTTTTGGGTCAGTACGATTTTTTTGAATACATTTAGTCGACTAGGATGCATTAAATTGATAAAAAGTGACAGTAAAGTATTTTATATTGTTAATATACTGTATATATATATATATACATACACTCACCTAAAGGATTATTAGGAACACCTGTTCAATTTCTCATTAATGCAATTATCTAATCAACCAATCACATGGCAGTTGCTTCAATGCATTTATGGGTGTGGTCCTGGTCAAGACAATCTCCTGAACTCCAAACTGAATGTCAGAATGGGAAAGAAAGGTGATTTAAGCAATTTTGAGCGTGGCATGGTTGTTGGTGCCAGACGGGCCGGTCTGAGTGTTTCACAATCTGCTCAGTTACTGGGATTTTCACGCACAACCTTTTCTAGGGTTTACAAAGAATGGTGTGAAAAGAGAAAAACATCCAGTATGCGGCAGTCCTGTGGGCGAAAATGCCTTGTTGATGCTAGAGGTCAGAGGAGAATGGGCCGACTGATTCAAGCTGATAGAAGAGCAACTTTGACTGAAATAACCACTCGTTACAACCGAGGTATGCAGCAAAGCATTTGTGAAGCCACAACACGCACAACCTTGAGGTGGATGGGCTACAACAGCAGAAGACCCCACCGGGTACCACTCATCTCCACTACAAATAGGAAAAAGAGGCTACAATTTGCACGAGCTCACCAAAATTGGACAGTTGAAGACTGGAAAAATGTTGCCTGGTCTGATGAGTCTCGATTTCTGTTGAGACATTCAGATGGTAGAGTCAGAATTTGGCGTAAACAGAATGAGAACATGGATCCATCATGCCTTGTTACCACTGTGCAGGCTGGTGGTGGTGGTGTTGGTGTAATGGTGTGGGGGATGTTTTCTTGGCACACTTTAGGCCCCTTAGTGCCAATTGGGCATTGTTTAAATGCCACGGCCTACCTGAGCATTGTTTCATTCTGACCATGTCCATCCCTTTATGACCACCATGTACCCATCCTCTGATGGCTACTTCCAGCAGGATAATGCACCATGTCACAAAGCTCGAATCATTTCAAATTGGTTTCTTGAACATGACAATGTGTTCACTGTACTAAAATGGCCCCCACAGTCACCAGATCTCAACCCAATAGAGCATCTTTGGGATGTGGTGGAACGGGAGCTTCGTGCCCTGGATGTGCATCCCACAAATCTCCATCAACTGCAAGATGCTATCCTATCAATATGGGCCAACATTTCTAAAGAATGCTTTCAGAACCTTGTTGAATCAATGCCACGTAGAATTAAGGCAGTTCTGAAGGCGAAAGGGGGTCAAACACAGTATTAGTATGGTGTTCCTAATAATCCTTTAGGTGAGTGTAAATAAATAAATGGTGCTCTTTTTAACTTTCTGTCCATCAAAGAATCCTGGGGGAAAAACATGATCACGAAAATATTAAGCAGTAGTCTTAAACTTCATAGTTTATCATAGTAGAATAGTAATAATAGATGTTTACTGAGCACCAAATCAGCATATTAAATAAATAAATAAATAATTAAAGGTATTGTAATTGCAAATATATAAGGGGATTTTGTATCTCGCGAAGTGACTATATTTTTCACAGTTGCTACATTCTTCAGAATAAGTCTTACTCTGCCTCTAAAATGAATTTCCTTTTCACCCAAAGTCTCCAATCCCTCTTATTTTTCATCCCCTCCCCTCCAATCACCTGTCATATAGAGACCACTTTTCACTTTTCTGGTTGGATGGCTATTTTCCTTTCGAGACACATGTAACTGGCAAAGCTTTAAATATCTAGGCTAAATGAAAAAATATCTTTAAATAAAAAGGCTAATTAATGTCAAATTACAGATCACACAGACCACATTTGCACAAATTGGATGAAATGCAGTGATCAAAACCTGATCTGACTGGACACTGCTCGTGCAAATGAGTCACCAAGAAGATGAAACCCTTTTCAGTGTGTAATCTAGGTTTGAGTGGCGACACCAGAGCAGGATTGTGTGTCCGCCCTCAGGGCTTCTGAGGAAATGAGGAAATGTCATCTTCATGATGCTCCTATATTGAGCGGCAGCTTTAATGAGAGGACTCTCGCACCCGTTACTTCCCCCTCAGTGCATGTAAGCAAATGTGCCTGAACACAAACACACCGTTTTCACATGGCCGTCCCACCCTTGCTCAGGGCCACGGACACTCAGTTGGGAACCAGAGACAACTGGTACTGTATTTAAAAAATATAATGCATTTGTGTCAATCCACTTTTTCAGCTGCATTGGTATTTTTTCCATTCTTTTTTCCCATATGGATTTAAAACATTTATTTAAAGCATTGAACCAAGCCAGTAAGTTACAAGGTGAATTACAACATTACAAATTTTTATTGAAAGCAAAAAAGTATTTGAAAGGTGGACAAAAAGACAAAGGGAACAAATTACAATCCCATGAAGCATTGCGAATGACATATTCAAATTAAAAACGATGGTGAAACGTAAATCTATTACAGTGTAACTTCGCTCAATTTCAACCCGTTTTGTATTATTACAATGTCTGTAGTATATGTGAATGAACATGTTTACTGCTTGTGGTTTGTGGTCAGTTTGAAATGTTGACTACAAACACAGAGGTTTTTCAGATTTTCTGTTGTGGCGTTCTCTCCATGTTTATGATTCTTTCATAGCCTTTAGCCACTGCCTACAATGCGCTGGTTCCTACACTCTTTGAATTCTTGCACCCGTCAACACCATTATTATCTTAGGGTGTATTCAAACCTGTCTTGTTTGGTTCGATTGAATTGAACTCAAGTTCGTTTCCCCCCTTGATGCGGATCTTTTGGTTCAAACGGTCAATCTCTGGTACGGTTCGAATTTCTGTCCAATGAATGGATGACCTTAGCACACGTGTGGTTTTGTTTACAAATTTTGGTTCACTTGCAAAAAGGGCAGTGTGAAAGCGAACCACACTGAACAAAAAAATCAACATTGTATTTGGTCAGACAAAAGGGAAGACAACAGCCTTTATTCTCAGTTTGTTCTAGTCAGGTATCACCAATAAAAAAAAAAGAAACATATCGCCTTTCTACTGTATAGGCAGTCAAGTATTGTTGAAAGCCCATTTTGCCAGCGGTAAAGCAACTCTTTAATTTAAAGTAATGCAGATTAATTTAATGTAGTTTAAATGTGATTATTTTATTGAAAAAAATATAATTTGAAATAATACGAACAGATGTCTTATATACCTTCTCTTATACAGTATGTCCTATAAACAATCAATTTATAACCTCGAAACTCACAGATGGTCTGCCTTTGAGATGTGTAATATAGTTAAAAAATCAATATCCCTATGGAGAAAATTGATGAGTTTTTACTTCCGGGACGAACGTTGCACCCTCTTCATGATCAACCAGTCTTCCCTGAATCTAGCGTGGCAATAATAAACGTCTCTTTCTCAGGAATCGGGGGCGAGGAAAAGCTCTGGTGGAGGATGAAGACAGCACAGATGGAATGGAGACAGCAGAAACAGGAAGCACACAGGAGACAGGTAACTGCAGCCCTCTTTTCCTCTTCTTACTTTCACCCTTTTCTTCTGGTTTCCTCTCCCACTCTTTCCTCTCTTTTCTTCTCTCCTCCCCCACATATACCCTCTTTAAACTTCTTTTCCCACCGCTCTGGGTTTCCTGTGTCAGTCTTTTCTTTTCAGCCGTCACATCCCCCTTCCTCAAGAGTCAGAGAGCGAGGCTACTTCTCCTCTGAGGCAGTTCCAATGATAAACAAAATCACAATGTGGAGCCCTGAATTGATTTTCTTTCCCAGCTGTGCAGTCAATCTAACTCAAACCTTGGCCGGCCGAGGAGGAGCTTTCAAGAGGCTCGGCCGTCCACACTCCTTGAGCAGGATTGATGAGATTTTCGCCCGTCTCCACATGGCTCCGCTCTCTAGCTCTAATTGAAAGGATTTGACTCTAGCCACAGCCTTTCTGCTCTGGAGTCTCCCCACCACCTTTCAAAGCATGTGATTGAGGTTCGCAGCAGCCAGTGGAAGCTAATGCCCACTGAAAGCCTTTTAAAATCTCGTCTTGTGCATTTTGCCCTCATTTTCTCGGCCCTTTTTCCTGCTTGTGGCTGGCGGCCTTCTGTTGAAGGTATGATGTGCATTCAGGTTCACAAGCAGCTTAAAGACTTGTTTTGGTTGTGTGATTGTACCATTTAACTTTAGAGTCATTTTTAAATTAGTGGTATTTTCCATGTAGGATGCAATTTTTTTTTACAGACCTCCACATGAGAAACAATTACCATCCGAACAGGGCTTTTGACAGCATTAAAATTATACTGTAATTATTAACTGCAACAAACTGAATAATTTATATAACTTATCATTCATTTACATATTACCAAATTTATATCACTGTTAAAAAGTTTGGGATAGTGTTTGAAAGAAGTCTCTTATGCTCACCATGCTGCATTTGTTAAAAACAAAAACAGTAATATTGCTAAATAGGCCATTATTCACTGTTGAATTAGTTGAAACTGTCATAGTAGTTTCTTCATTCGTTCTGTGAAGCCAACATGGAGCAGTAATAACCAGCTAAATTGTCTTGACACTGCAGGAGAACGTACGCTGCCTTTGAATGTCAAGTCACTTTCACCTTGGAGGTTGGAACACTCCCTCACAGTCAATAATATGAGCTAGCATCATTAAAGGTGCTGTCAGTAACTGATTAGCCTCCTGAACCTAAGAAATAACCTTTGTGTCAAGGTCACCACTGAAGTAAATGGCACCATAATTATGAAAGACCCTTCAAGTACACAGAACTACTACACTACTAAAGTGCTGCTTCTTGGAGGAAGCTGTCTGTCAGTCCTTTTTATCCTTTTCTTAAGTCCACTACATTTGTACATTTTCTAAAGAAAATTTTAGTGATGTTTTCCTGTGCAAAATTCACTGACTCAATGCTAGAATGTTGCAGACGGTTGCCAGGGCATTGCTGTTTTGTTGATAAGGTGTTCTGAGTGTTTTAGCATGTTGCTATTCAGTTTATAGGGTGTTTTAGCACGTACTAGGGTGTTCTGAGTATGTGTAGCATATTACAGTTCAGATGCTAAGGTAGAATTTATTAGCATGTTGCTATAGAGGGTATGCATTGACATCACTTTCCCGCCGAAACACACCCCTCAACTGGACTGAGTGGAAAAACATCCTGCAGCATGACTGGCTTTAATAGGGGAAACTGCGAAAACTGGAGTAAAACAAACAATCACCTTCTTAAACTAAATCTTTTTTTTTTTCGCATCTTTCCGCCGCATCTTCTTAACATCTTCTTAAACTTAAACATAAACTCGACAGTGTTCCTCACAACTTACTGAAGAATCAGGTTTCTGACCTGATTTTAACATCGGGGAAATAAAGGAAAGCCAGTGAACAGATGATCTGCTAGACAACACTGTAAATATGATATAGGTAGATCTAAGTCTGCATGATTACTTACATCATTGTTATATATTGATATATTGTCCAGCCCTAAAACTTGAGAACTAAGGCATTATATATATAATATTATGACTTTCTGTATAGTGTGGAAATTATGTGTATTGTGAAGCGCTAGACTGTACAAATAAGCTTGACTTGATGCTTGGCCATACTTCAAGACGGGATTTGTTGGTGAAATTAAAGGGGACTTATTATGCCCCTTTTTACAAGATGTAAAATAAGTCTCTGATGTCCCCAGAGTGCGTATGTGAAGTTTTAGCTCAAAATATCCCACAGATAATTTTTTTAATGTTAAAATTGCCACTTTTGGGGGGTGAGCAGCAGAGCCATAGAGAGAGAGAGTTGCGACACTCCCATAGACCTCCGTTGTAAATAATGGCGGCGCTTTTAACCGCCTACTTCCGGGATATGAAGATCGGAATAGTTCCAAACACTGTCATTTGGGCGTTGGACACCATTCACTTACATTGCTGCGCGTCGAGTTGTTCCAGAGTTAAGTTGCCGAAATATCGACCTCTTTTGAATTGTCAACTGTCTATATTGTATCAGAGGCCCTTTGCGATGCTTATACTGGTCTTCATTTGTACATGCACAGCGTAATTATTTATATTTTATGTTGGTTGTTTCAACCAATTTTCAAGCACTGCCTGCTAGCGCGACTTCGTCAGCTAAGAGTTCGGTAATGAGTCGCTACCACCTTTATAGCAACTTTTATTTAATTTAATTTTTTGGGATATACTAACTTTTCATTATGTTATTATTGTCTTGAGTGAAGCGGCTTGTGAGAACAATGCTGGACCTTTAGGATTGTTATGGCCATCACCAGTCCTGTCTGTTTCATGGATCACCTGCCCCTGGTTTTTGTTTTTCTTGTTCACACACACAAGCACACATTTTTGTTGTCTGTCATTGTTTAATAAAAAATATTTTATTTGAAAACCTTCATTTGTATCAGCCATGCTTAAATTCGTTTTTAATCTGTTATAGTTTTGATAATGTGTATGGCCTTAATCTTAAAATAATATTCTTAGTCTTAACATGATCATGTTTCACGTTGTGGTCCTGGGGGTGGCCACTTTCATCAGAAGAAGTGAGCTAGCTTCTAAGCGAATTCTGAACGGACCGCCACGGCAGACCTCTTTGCGTGATCACGAAGGTAGGCTAATGGCTGAATCAAAATGTATAAGCAAAATCACGGGAATCAATAGCCTAATACAGCCCAGTTGTGCTAAAATCAATATCATGAGACGTCCATCATCAGATGAATGATATGGAAAAGTTAAGTTAGAGCCGCTAAAGCCAGTGCTACTACCCATGCGAACATGAACACTAAGCTTTTCCCTCCAAAAATATAGCTTAAAACTTATCTCCAAAAGCAAAACTGACATTAACAAAATGCAATAACAGCTGAAAAAGTACTTGGGTGTGTGTTTTATTTTATATTTACCGTTCAATAATGCAATCGCTGCTGTCTGTCCCATAGAAGAACATGACAGCCAGCGTACGTTTTGGAACTATTGGGGCTTACATGAACCACGTGACAGCCATAGCGGCGACATCAAAGAGTGTCGCAACTCTCTCTCTCTATGGCTCTGGTGAGCAGAAATGTGCCGTTTTTGTGTGTGTCCCTTTAAATGCAAATGAGCTGCTGCTCCCGGCCCCCTTTCTAGAAGAGGGGCGTGGCTTCAAGACCTCATGCAACAACTAAACAGGACTAGCCTGGCTCTGCCCTCCTACGTACTTCCGCTCAATTTTAATTTTCCTTCAGTACTCCGTCACGGTTTGCGGTATAATCTTGGGTTTCTCCGACCAATTTTTTGGCGGTCCAATCAGCGAACAGAGGGAGTGGCTGAGAACGATGACGTTGATGTTGTGCGCTAGTTTGAGTTGTAGGGTTACGTCACGACCAAACGTTAGCGACTGGTTATTGCAGATCCAATAGTTTTAAACTTCAACAGAGTACCTGCCTATAGAGTGTTTATAGAGTGTTCTGAGGATTTGTAGCATATCACTGTTAAGATGCTATGGTATTCTTAGTGTTTTTTAGCAGTTTGCTATTTAGTTGCTGAGGTGTTCTGAGTGTTTTGGCATGTTGCTATTCCGTTTGTATGGTGTGTTTTAGCACGTTGAGGTGTATGAAGTGTCTAGGATGTTCTGAGTGTATGAAGCATATTTTAATTCAGTGTTTTTTTATTTTTTTTATTTTAGCATGTTGCAGTTTAGCTGCTATGGTGTTCTGAGTGTTTTAGCATGTTGCTATTCAGTCTTTGGAGATTGTTCACCCATTTTATCATCTGCCACATGGAGATTGATTGATTAGAAAAGTAATAGCACACCTCTCCACAACAACCCGCACCATTTGAGAAATCAATTCATGTCTTCTTAGGTACAAACATTATGGAATGAGCTGCTGCAAGTTTTATACAAAGAGTTTGGACTTAAACATAAATATCCCTAACAGTAAATATGAGCTATATCAATGCTAATGTTGCCTTAAGAAGCACCAGTACCCTAGTTTTCTTTCCAAATTGACCCTAATTTGTGGTGTCTGTTGTAGTTCCACTGAAGCTCTGTAAGATTAGACTGCACTGGATGAAGTGAGTAGCCTACAGGAGGTGGTTGACTGCAGCTGTGGTTGAATGCGGTCTATTTTAGACCACAACTAGATCTCGGCTCACTAGGCGCTCTTAGTCACAGGTGACTCACACCTCTAATTGTTCACATTGTGTACGTTCTGAGACAACAGTTTTCTCTTTTATTAACACATGGCACATGTGCTCTGCATATTTCCCCATTAATCAAAATGGATAGGGGTACGTGTTTGTTTTTCGAACAGGGAAACCAAAGATCCTGGGTCTTTCTACACTTTTGCTTAGCAGGCTGCTGTTGACATTATACAAATTCAGTCATTGTTCACCAGTCATTCGGGATCTTTAAAAATGAAGGATATTGGCCTGGATCTGAAAGGCTGGTTTACTGGAAACAATTAGCATGGTTCATGATAAATAAACATTTCATGGATGAAAATTAATTTGAGGCAAAGGTACACAGTCAGAGGTCATTCTGGCTTGTCACTGTGTCAGTCTCTGTGACATTCCTTGTGAGCAATGCAGCACTTAGATTGACTTGTAAATCTCCCCGCTCATTTAAAAAACCAGTTGTCTTTTTTGATAGATGCATTGTCTGTTTGTTTACTCCAAAACGCATTAGCTTGACCAACCTAAAACAGACAGTGCTTTGGTTTCATTTGAGGTAAAGAAGATATCTGTCTTTCCCAGGGGACAACTTAATAAAAGTAAATACATCTATTAATTAAAAAAGTTAAATAATATACAAGTTAATAACTTTTCAAATTGTCAAATAGGTTATATAGACAATAAAATAATACATTAATATATGACTTTAGACATAAATAGACATATTTAAAACTGATTAATGTTTAAAATGTTAGTTAAATGTCTCAAAATACTACATTAATCTATATTTATGCAATTGTCATGCAATTTCAATAATGATTAATCAGTTTATTATTTGTTACATTTAAATAAACAAACAGAATCCCACCTTATATTAAGTGTATATAACTGAACTAACATTTAAATGAATAATTTGATCTAATGCACTTATTGTGTACATGCATGTTTTTACATTGGTGATTAATTTCTGTAGTTACACCTATAATTACATTGTTGACTCTACCCATAAACACAACATTAAATTTAACCCTATTACAAAACCTGTCCTAACCTTACCTGTATTCCACCGTGATAGAAGCGAAAGTGACCATAAAAGACCATAACTGCGTCTTTCATATCAGTATTTTTTTAATAAAACGATCATTTATTTTTATTCTGAAGTGATTATCTGCCTGAGAGCATCAACAAGATGGCTTCTGAATGAACTAACTTGCCTAAAAGGACTTTGAACTTGCTCCATCTCTTCCATCCAACCGAGTATCAGACCGCAATTAGCGATCCATGTTCTTTGATGCTGTTTGTGTTTGAGAACTTACCGAAGTGCAAGTGAAATCGTGATTGGCAACATAAATAAATGATGTGAAGTTTGTTTTTAACAGGATTTCGTTATTTTCCCCAATGTAGATATAGTGAACCACATTCTATTATAAATGACATGTAAAATATATAAAATATTTGTAAATACTTTATTTATACTTTGACAGTTACACTATCACCTGTAGTGTGTACTTCCATTTTTATTAGATAAATGAATTCAGTTGGCGAAACGATCATGCATTTAAGGGTTAATGATCAGTTTTAGCCAAAATGTCGGTATTGGTGCAGCTTTAATTAACATGGATGCATCTCTCTTTCTGTGTCTCTTGTTAGTCACTAAAGGGCAGCAGGAGGAGACGGAGGACGCCTCTGCCGTGGCAGTTTCAGCAGAGGGGGAGGAAGAGGAGCAGCCGTCATCCCCTCTTCCTCCGAGCTCTGAGACGGGGGCGGCACAAACATCATCAGCCTCTGGAGAAGCTAAAAGCAGGTCAGAGCAGCATCCTCTCGCCAGGCTGAGTCACCGCCGGGCGTGGGAAGCGTGCGCTTGTGGACGTGTGTGAATGTTTGTGAATGGCTTCGTGTTTTAAGCCTTTTTGACTCTTGCGCCTTTCCACCAAGATCTCAAAATGGAAGGTCAAACGATAGCACACGTGTGCTGAAGTATGTGTTGCTGTTGGCTACCGTTCTGTCTTTACATGGGGGATGGGCACATGATCAGCTTAATAAAAGAGCATTCTGGGTAAAGAAGACTGCAGTGCAGGAAGCCTGGAGTAAGTGCTGCCTTGGCACAGCCCTCCAGCTCAGAGTTCACTGTGTATCTAGGAGCACAAAGATCAGATAGGTGCTACATTAGGCCAACTGCAGCATTCATGCAAATTTTCTGTTTACATTCCCAAAATGTGTAATATGCTGTCAAGTACTGTATCCCACAATGCAGGGGGGACTTTGATTTACTCAATTTGACCTCTAATTTCTAGTGTGACATTACAGAGAAGTAATATTGACGATTTTTAGAATTACTGGCTATAAGTGGAATACTTCAGTCATTCATTGTTCAGAACAGAATAGTTGCGTACTACTTATACTGTATGTTGACTATTATTTTTTGCATAGAAACCATAGGCATTGTGTACAATAAATATTTCAAACAGAAGTATGCTACATCAGTGGTTCTGGTTTGATCGTTAATCACACAACATGCCGGTTATGTAATATATTACGTATATTTTTGGTAATTTCATGACTTGCTAATTGACAACATAATAATTTCATTACATGCTCGTAATTTCTTTTGCGCTTTATTTATGATGAAGTGATATACAGCACGCGCCGCCGCATTTGCGCGTGCAATTAAAGAGTGCGTGCTACAAACACAAAATAACATCCGACAGGACAGGAAAGTTATGAAAATAGCATTAGAATAGTGACACTAAAGGCCAATTTATACTTCTGCGTCGGGTGCGCGTAGAAGGTACGGCGTAGCATACGCATTGACGTGTACCATACGTCGTACCCTTCGCCGTACCCTGACGCGCACCTCCTCAAAAATGTAACTACGCGTTGCGGCGACGCGGACCGCAAGATCTGTGATTGGTCGGCTGGATAGCATCGCGTTTCCTCCTATGCATTTCCGGAATGATCTTCTGCACTATGCACCGCCCGCCCGCCATTTTTAAATTCCGAAGATCAGTGAAGAGCCATGGAAATAGACCAAGTGACCGAGAGATTGCTTGAAGAAGTGCGGAAATACAGCCATCTGTATGACTCCTTCAGTCGCCATTGCTCGTAGAAACCTAAACTCAAAACAGCCGCGAGGAATGTAAACACAGTGGAATATTAAAACCCACCCACGCCAACTAGCGTTTCGGCGGTGTAACTGCAGAGCAACACAGACATTCGCAGAAGTATAAATGCTCACGACGGCGTCGCCTACGTGCGTAGCCTACGACGTACACTCGACGCAGAAGTATAAATTGGCCTTTACACATCCTGACAACATCTTATCTGACCACAGATTCTGAATCAGGACAACCGTGTTTTTCTCAGGCACTCTTTATTTAAACTGTCTGACAGAAGAGTCAACAGCTTTCTCACACGTCTTTCAAAATAAAGGTCTTGCATCAGAAAAACATAGAATTACGTTTCTTGTTATTTCTTTGACTGCACACTCTGGACCCACTGAAAACGGTCTTGTGAGCTGTTGAAAGCTGAGAAACACCGTGCTACATTGTCAAATCATGAGAAAAAAAGAGACAGAGAGCTAAAAAATATATATATATATTTAAAAAAAATTACAATGGAAATCAATGGTCAAGTCAAGAGCATTGCATTATGGGATACCATATGCGCTGTTGCATATTCCACATTTTGGCAAGTGTAATATGTTAGTATGCTATTTTAAACATATTTAATTCTGGACACATCTTTTTCTTGGAGTCCCGTCTCTGGGTTTGTTGGTATGTATGCGCCTTGTCTGTTTGTTTATGCTCTCAGCTGAATATGCCTCAATGTTGATGTTACACTACAAATTTAAGGTTCCCCTGCCACACATGCACAAACATACATAAACACACAAATCCCTGTCCAAACAGTGAACTCACCACGGCCGCAGGTCTGCCAGGCTTCACTCCATCAAGGGTTGCTAACAGACTGAAAGATGGCTTTTTAGGGTGGACTCCACTGCCCATGAGGGCCAATGATGTGGGGACCAATTTTATATCTGAGGGCTGCTCAATATTTACCATTTTCCTCCATAAGCTGTGATGTCAATACAACAAGCCTCACTTACAAAACTACAGAATTTTGAGGATTATTGCAGTGACACTTTTTACACAGAAATCACGCACTCATCATCAAAAGAAATTTGATGTAGCGACATTAAAACACAAAAAATTATGTTTTGTCCATCAGTCTGTAGCAAATTGTGGCAGTTTTTTAATGTCATGATGATGTGATCATTTTCATTTGAAAGTTGTAAAATAGGAATTACTCATATTGCTGGCCGTGATTTCACTGTTGAATCTGTTATGTAGCTATATTTTGCGAAGCTGTCTCCTCACTTTTATTCCAGTGAGGATATAGTGGAGTTCTGGTTTAATTGTTGAAAAATTTTCACAGACAAAAGACACAGCATGTGTGAATTCTAACACTCCCACATACTTCTTAGTATTAGAAACTTTGATTTTGCAACTTGCTTTTTTCTCCTTTGAGTGTAACAGTCAGAGACTCTCAGGTAGATATGAATCTATTGCAGTGTATTTCATTCATTTAAAATGTATGGTACAAATTTAAATATATAAAATATTGTATTGTTATTGTTGATATTATTCCTTAAATGTTTTTTGTTTTTTTTTTAAACAAAAACAAAAACTGAGCATCCTAGGTTGCACAATTTCACTACTGTTGTGATAGTTCATCCAAAAACGAAAATTGTCATAATTTACTCACCCTCATGTTGTTCCGAATCCAAACACATAAGACTATATCATTTTAAAAATCGTTATAAATGTAAAAGAATGACAGATATAAACGATATCGTCGGAATCACTTTCACAGAATTTTTTTCCCCAGTTAAATGATAAAAACATTGACAGCCAATCAGAATCCAAAAGTGTATTAAGAGCTTGAGCATTTAAAGCAAACATAATGTTATCAGAGAATGTCTAATAGGAAGAGAATTGGCACTCTCTGCTTACTTCCGGTTTCTGGACTGGCTGCAGTAACACGTCTCTGTCCATGCGGGGGCGCTCGCAGTCGAGTGCAGAATGAATGGAGGTCTATGGCGCTATACCCCTCAAAATCCACTTTTCTCAGGATATAATTTTTTGTCTAGTAATTTGAATGTTGTATTCGAAAGGAGATGCAAAGAAATTACACATTGCTGGGTATTAGATTTTTTAGAGTCACTTATTTGCTTTAAAAAGTCTTTTAAAATGTCAATGACGTCATACACATCGTACGACCAGAGATACTGCTTCACGGCAATCCTTCAGTCGCGTTGGTGCTTTCGTGCTCTGCACTTTCTTTTCTCTCGAGGCATCGACAACACAGCTGACACAGGTAAACACACGTGCTAGAAGAGTTTTTGTTTTGTTTGTTTCTGGTCCTGCTTCGGATGCCACGATGCCATCAAGCGGTATCTCTGGTCGTAATCAGTCCTTCACTGACCAATCAGCGTTCATTAGCAGAATGCTAGCGTGTTATGGGCAACAACAACTCAACCTGTAAGAAATCGAAAGGACATAAGTACTCGTTCATTCAATTTTCGACCTATAACCCATGTTGAACTGGCAAAGCCTACAATAAAATGTGAGATTTCTCAACGGCAATCGGGTGAAAGAGACACATTTAGCCGTCTAGCCCCATAGACTCCCATTCAGTCTGCACTCGCCCGCGATCACCTCCAGTGGAATTCTAATGGAACTGCAACCAAGATCGATACAATGGGGCTAATAGGAAGTGCCAAGGCTCTCCGTAGACGGGCTCTGATGTTATCGTGCGTTGGTGTGGATGCTAATACCTATAGTTCTGTCATGAAACTCTAGGTGGGGTAGACTGATAGGTCCTTAACTCATTTGGTAGCGATCACATCATTATCTACATAGCGTAGCGAATTGGTTGCTGTTGCATCAACAGCCAATGAGTTGCAGCTCAACATTCAAATACTGGTCATGTTTTCTGTAGCAGTCTGCAGTGCGCTTTCAGAAACCCTCCCTCTTCCCCAGCTCCACCTGTATAGATCTGCTACAGAGGGTTATTTCATGCATGTTATATGTACAGCAGCCGCAGCATGTCTTACTTGCTCACAGCAATGTCTGTGAATGTATTGGCAGTAACAATTTAGTTTATTGCTCTGTAGCAGTAGCAGTGTAGCAGATCTATTCCGCCAAGACCAAATACATTAACATTGCCATATACATTACCATGCCAATCTCTATTACCATACTAATCTCCCAAGAGTTGAATGACAGAAATATAGTTATCGTTGTAGTTATGAACAGGCCATTACGTTCATCTTCAAACACATTGAAGCCTGACAATGGCCTTCTGCTGTTACTGTAAACCATGGTTTCACGGCACTTTTTGCTTTATTAAATATTGGGAACGATTTTCTAATTTGATCTATAACAATTAAGCGTGAATTTGGCATGCTGGGAGATCCAAACTGTCCTTTCAATAAGCCCCACTCTAAAAACATTTCTGGCCAATCCTACCTCAGCAACTGTTCTTGACTGACATTTTCTTGGACGAGCTTGTGTTCTTTTCTAATGCAAGTCTATGGTACGTCTTTGTGTTTGGGTATTTTTAATAGCAATTTTATGAAAATCAGCTAAAATATAATAAGCTGTTGTTGACGCTCATAACAGTGGTACAAGATACCCGGAAAGGATATAACTGTTTTTTTTATTTTATTTTTTTATCTTTAAATAAATCCTGAGAAGTGCATAGTGTGATTAAGCAATGTATCAATCCTCATTCCAAAGATACATTTACTCCAAGTTTCAGTTGACAGTGAGACGCATTTGACTTGATTCTTGATAATGAGTTTTTAATTATGTTATTGTGAAGTTTAATAGTTTCTTTAAATAGGAATGGCAGATAGAATGGTTTGCAATGTCACACACAATGCCAACTAAAAATAATATCCAATCAATTTCACAAGTTTATGAGCACATTTTACTGAAAATCGCTCAAAAATCTCCTGTTCACTCCTATGTTCTGTAAAGCTAGTCTGAATTAACACTGACCGAGGGGGTTGGAGTTCAGCGAAGGGTCAATTGTAATTATTTTCCTGCTGAAGTGTGAGCTGCTGTTATATATAGTCTGTATGTTAAACATTGAGTGAATATTTTGTTGTTTTAAACTAAATGTAGCAATTTTGCGATAGTGGGTCCCTGAGTGTTAAAGGAACGTTCTGCGTTTAACCGAAACATTCCATTAAACCCATTATGTTGCACATGTTCAGAACTACAACATGTGCCATCTCGTTTCATCCGCTAACCACATTCCTCTCATCTCCTCACAGCGAACAGCTCTGTGCCTTCTGTTACTGTGGTGGTCGAAGCCTGTTGGGCCAGGGGGATCTGAAGCCATTCAGGGTCACGCCCGGATACGACCCTCCACTCCGACAATCCTCGACAGAAGAGGGCCATGACCATGACGACAAGAGTGGGGCTGCCAGCCAATCAGGGAGACACAGGGGCCCAGAGAGGTAAGCTGATTGGCTGGGGCAAGTGGGGCTGTTGTATGATATCAGCTGTGATGTGTAGTGTAATGTTTAAATGAGCTCAGCTAAATCGGGCTTCTCTCACGACAACACAACTCTCACGTTTCTTCTTCTTGGTCGGCCCCTGTGAAGTAGATCAGATGGTATTGGCCGTTGTCAGAGAGAGGAAAGTGTTACACGAGCCAAAGGATGTGCGTGTGTGTGTTTGCACTCTCTGTGACGGTGTATGTAAGGGCTGTTCTGAACGATAGGTCTGTTACAGGCAGCAGGGCGCTGATACCTGACGTCACTGGTTGAATCACCCTCATCTGGATGAAATTTCAGGCAGAGACTGAATACGGATCATTCCAGTTGAAAATTTGCACTCATTGCTCTAGTATGTGTGTGTTCTTGCTTAATATCCTAGAGACAGACTCATGTGAAGCAAACAGTATTCGTCCTAAAGTGACCCTTTGTGTCGTCTTAGCAAATGGCAATGCTTATTTATCCCACATACTTTGATTTAAAGCACATTGTAGCTGTTCATTGAGTAGTAGTAGTAGTAGTAGTAGTAGTGTATACTAGCTTTCAGGTTATAAGTTTAATGTTTTTAAAGAAGTCTCTTATGCAAAGCTGCATTTATTTGATCAAAAATACAGTAAAAACAATAATATCGTGAAATATTATTACAATTTAAAAATGTAACCATTGTTTTCTATTTTAATACATTTTAAAATGTAATTTATTCCTGTGATTTTTAGCAGCCATTACTCCAGTCTTCAGTGTCACTTGATCCTTTAGAAATTAAGGCTGCCCCCTAATAGTCGACTAAACGTTAATCGACGAGAAGAGGCCGAGTCGGACAAATTTTAATTAGTCGGTAGGAAAAAAAACTCCACAGGAAGTGTCAAAGTCACGCAGTCCGTGACGAACAGATCATTAACATGGGCTGGTCCATGTGGTAATTATGTCGGGCAGGAAATCCAAACGTTCGCCTGTTATTCATCAACCTAAAAAATGGCTTATCTTTTGAAACATTAACCTAAATAAACCTAAATTAGTACGGCACTTACTGCAAAACATTTAACTTAACGTGCATTTCTCTCTATAGGCACATGCACTAAACTGCGGAAGATGGCAAGTCAGCGTCATCAAATTCATCTTTGCAGCCGAAACACTAGTTTATTAATAAGATATTAAAATGTTCAGGTTGTCTCCTTTCTTTCTTTTTTTCTCGACAGCACTTAATTTATATTTTAAAGGCTTGATTCTATGGTTTAGTATTTCTCTGTAACATAGAACAGTGCTAGCAATGTTACACATAATATTTTTTGTATTAAATAATATTTTTCTCAGCCCTGAAACTCAAACCATGTTCCGAATCAGTACATATATACTGATATATATATGCACCCAGTATATATGCGAGTAATTAAATTAATATCATAAATGTGCAACTAGTCAATTAGAAATTGGAGCTTGCCCATTTATTTATTTTGTGATATTGACCAACTATGTATGTTATCAATTGCATATTTAATGGATAAATACAGTTAAACCAGTAATATTCTGAAATATTAAAATAACTGTTTTCTATTTTAATATATTTTAAAATGTAATTAGGGCCCGAGCACCGATGGTGTGAGGTGCTCGGGCATAAATAAATAATAAATAAGAATAAGAATAAATAAATCCGTTTATTTATTCTTGTGATGGCAAAGCTGAATTTTCATCAGCAATTACTACAGTCTTTAGGGTCACTGTAGGTGTACGTAAAAGGAATATAAAAGATTATTGGCATAAATGACCATTTATGTCGTCCTCCACATTGTGCACATAATCGAGCCTGTATTTTGCATGTATGTAAGCAAACGCCTGTCATGCTTGAGTTACATTTAATGTCATAGTGCTATACAACCCCAATAGTATGGCATTAGCCGGATAGATCTAAATCCTGCATCCTGTGGTTCATTCAGAAAGGTATAAACACGCACATGGCTGTTGGCTATTTGCTTTTCATATGTGGCTCTCTGCGAGCGTTCTCCCCTAGCTGATCATTACCCTGCAGCTATTGGGAGTCACAGAGCGAGATGTGAGACGCCGGCCCCAGCATGCGCTCAGTCCAACAAAGGGCCCTCTCCCTGCTCTCTCGCACAGCTGCCTAATTTGTCTTGGCTCTTTGGAGCCAATCAGCCGTCTCCCAGGGGCACGTGTGACGTAATGTGCTGCCAGTCTGATGTTGGCGGTTAGCCAGCCCTGCTGAGCTTTGTCATCTGTGGCCCGCAGTATCGAGCAGCAGGTCTGAATGTGGAGTAGCTAGTCGGAATGGTGGAAAAACACAATTTAAAGAGAATTTTTTGGTTCGTTTACTGCAGCATGTTTTTTTAATTTTTAAATTTTTTATATGAAGCCTATTTAAAAAAAAAAAAGTTTTTGGATTTCCATTATGACATTATTTTTATGTCAATTAGTCTCTTTTTTCTGTTTTTTCTTGTTGTTTTTTCCTTTTGGCAAACATTATAATCATTTATAGGGATGTGCCTGAAGCCAAATACTTTATTCGGCCACATATATATATAATGAAATGAAACCTTTTTTTAAAGATTTTTTTTTCTCCATTCTAACATTTTTTTTTACAACAATTATTTTCCTTTAGACATTTGTAAGTTTGTTCCCTCTGCTTTTTGGGGGGGAAATAAACATTAGCATATATTGTAATATTTACATTTAGGCACAATCGGTTCCGTATTGAATATTGGCTGATGTTAGAGATATTTCTTATTGTATTGAAATTATATTTTATTGTTCATGCTCATTTACCGTTCTCACATAAAGATTCATTTTGCTGTCATCTAACACTCAAAGTTAACATAAAATTACACTAAAAATGTATTTAATACCACTATTAAATGTAATATTTAGCCATTTCAAAATGAATATCCACTTTTCATAGTGTGCATTATAATATTGTTATGCCTAAGTTCGCATGTAGCATTTAAAAGAATGTTAAACATGTTTTTATTTATTAGTGTAGTGTGTTATTTTTAATTTATTCAGACAAAATATAATTGAACCACAATCACAACATCATTGGTATATCAGTTTTGGCGCATCCCTACTTCCGTTTTGTGTCACTGTGGTGCAAATAAATTTTTTTTTGCATGCCACATGAAGCTCTTTCACCACTGAATGGTAGCTATATGTTATCAAATGTGTTATTTATGGAAACCTGTTTGTTTGTGTTGGTTTCCATGCTCGTGATATTGATTTTGCCTAGTGTACATCATTTAATTGCTTTGTTAGGTTATGTAACATAGCATGAAACCCCATTTGTATTTACAGTATGAGCACTACTAGGGAAAATAATACGGCACTCAGAAATTATATTTCGTTTCATCCTCATCTATTGTCATGGGATTACACAGAATGTCAGTCAGCAACACACTCTGCGTTTGAAATCACAGTTGACCCCTCGTATATGTCAGCCGTCCCAGCAGGTGGATAGGGGAGGGGTATAATGAGATGCGCCGAGCTGTGATGGATGCATTTTTGCCCCATGATGTGTTTACGATGAGTCATTTCTGTGTAAGTGGTTAATCAATCAGCACCATCCCACGCAACCCCCCCCAATACCTAAATTAAAATGGCTGTGAGTCAAACCCCTCCAGTCCCTGAATGTCAAGAATAAATTAACACTCTCCTTGTGCCTGTGGTTCATGATAGAGGGCCAGCAGTAATAGAGATCATGTTCACATTCATCTCACTCTATATATGGTCTATAGAAATTAGGACTGTGAAACTTTTTAATTGAATTTAGTACATGATGTGCTGATTAATTAATATCAAATAAAAAACGGCTTATAATATTTTATTTCTATAACACTGTACAGCGACCTAGGAATTTGCAGGTGTTAGTAAAAGCTAATGTTGATATGCAAATGCCAATTTTCAATGTTTTTTTGCTGCTCATTCCATCATTAGTGGTGTAAATTTAAAGGCAGAGCAGCCAGAGACAGATTGTTTGGGGAATATTTGGAATTAGATGCAGTTAGGTGATCTAATTTGATATTGGCAGAGTGACATTGTAGCATATTTTGCAAATAAGCTGGTGCCCGACCAATAATGGTTCTGTAAATGTTCCACGTTTAAAGGGAATATATTTTGGAAAATGCTGTTACTTGTTTTCTGTGGCAGTGTGGTTGCACTATTATTAATTGTTATTACAGAAATAGTCCATTTGTATTGCTCCTTGATATAATATTTGATCTTTTCATTAACTTAGAAAACCATCATTGGTTTGACACATCTTCATTTGCTCTTCCTTCTCTTCTGATACCATGTCCCAACAAGGCATGACATGGTTTTTGTCCAAGCATTTTAGCAATGGAACATTCGGATGGTTTCCATTTTAGCCGCATCTTTCTGGGTAGCCCGTCTACAGTGAAATCTCATTGGTCCAAAATATTGGTCAACACACCTGCACTGTTTATTAAGGTGAAATGTCTTAAAGATACACTAAGTAACTTTTGGCCCTCTAGCCGTTAAAAAACGTTTGCATTTTGCGGAAGAACATTGTTTTGGTTGTGCTTATTCAATCAATTATGCAACCCTTTTTCTTGGCGGTGTGAGTAAATTTTGTTAGAGGTCGCAGTGGTGTGATCACCACGTTGCCCAACTGATAAGAGCTGCCATTTCTGTTGTATATGGAAAACATCAAGTGGCAAATGAAACGTTTGAGCTGCACAGTGCTGACGGCTTATTAGCTCAGATGAATATTAGACAGTGAAGCACGAGTTCAGAACAGGTTTACTCGTCGACCGATCTTGATCACATGACACCATTACTACACAGCGCTGAGAAATCCAATGAGAAAGCGTTTCATTTCGTAGCAGCACTAATAAAATCGCTGCGACATCTAGTGAGAAGCATTCAAATTCGGCTCAGATTTCTGTTATAAACCATATCATATCAAACAGCGCAGACGTGGAAACCTGGAGAAACATTGTGCCGTGAACGAACAAGTTATAGAAGGCTTTTCAGTCCACAAATCACCAACATTCACCATGGATTCAATGTAGTTACGCTAACTGTAACCATGGTTTTGTGGCAGAAATAGTCGAATGTTTTGACCTTTTGAGGGTGAAATTCAAGGACTTTTCAAGGACTTTCAAGTGCTTCACACTTTTTCTCACACCAATTTAAATGTTATTTTTAATGTGATGTCCAAAAATAAAAAAATATTTGAAGTTTTTAGGTTTTTACATGTTTCTGTTTTTAATAAAAGTTAAATCTCAAATTAAGCTCAGTGCTTTATTGTCAAATTTGCATTTCCAAGAAATAAACATGTAATATTATTAGTTGTTGCGCTTATTAATGCAAAGCAATAGCCATTTTATGATTAAATTACCTTTATGATTAAAAATCCCCCGACTCATTATTTAA
Source organism: Leuciscus leuciscus (assembly GCF_965113295.1). NCBI lineage: Eukaryota > Metazoa > Chordata > Actinopteri > Cypriniformes > Leuciscidae > Leuciscus > Leuciscus leuciscus. Next base: position 19,733,228 of record NC_138730.1, on the reverse strand, counting down.
ATTTAGTTCATTTGTTACGTAAGCCCCTTTCACACAGCGCGATGATCCCGGGAAATTGCCAGAACACCTTCTGTGTGAACGCAAACACGACCCGGGATTGATGCCGGCATCGATGCCGGGTTGGGGACCTAGTAACATTGCCGTGTTCAGTCCCGGAACGCGCGCTGTGTGAACAAAAGCCGTAATAATGCCGTGTCGTAGTGATGACGCTGAAGCCGGGATCGTTCGCCAGCTGTGAAACGGTACGTAATGCGCAAGTTTATGATCGAATCATTGAAAAAAATGCACAAGCGTGGTTTCGCAGCTCATAAGCAAACTTATGACGCTGCTGAGGCATTACAAGTCACATCGATGTCACGTGTCTTTACGGGATTTTTACGGGTTGTGTGTGAACGCACTCTCTGATTCCGGAAAATCACTGGCAGTGTGAATGAACCAATCAAACGAACCCGGGTCAAATCCCGGGTCACTTTATCCGTGTATTTTCCAGAATCTCTGTGTGAAAGGGGCTGTAGTGTACCTTTAATTTCATTCACCAAATAAAAATGCAAGAATAATGACTGTTTTCAAACAAGATCACTTTCCCCCGTCTGCCATTGGTTGGACAAACAGATAATCATGGTTAGGACATGGTGTGAGACTAAAACCTGATCACCACTAATCACTCTGTGTCTGTCTTCAGTGTCGGGGCAGAGGAAGCAGGAGGCAGATTCTGGGATGAGCTTAGCCACGTCGGCTTGCCAGACGGCATTGACGTCCGAACACTCTTTGAGGAGTCAGGTAAGCACTTCACCAAGGCACATTCAGAGAAAAGCAAACTGTAGAAACAATGTTGCCTAGACTGTAATTTTGAGTGTTACTTTTAAGTAATAAAGATTTTATAGAAGAAAGTGTAGTTTCTATAAAGAAACCAGGTTTCACTCTCATATCAAGCGGTTGAAAACAGAGGATGATTTAAAGAAACTAAAAAAAGCAGCCTTTCAGAAAGCAGCCTAAAACTACAGTGTAGTCAGATACATGAAACTTATTTGAGGTGAGGACCAGAAATTTGCTAGTCCAATAAAATGAACTTGAACTGCTGCTCTGCCAATAAATATCTGCACTAAGTTGGTCAGAAAGGGATCATTCCAAATTTGTGTGACTTTATTCTGTGAAACACAAAATGAGTTTTGGCAGAGTGTCTCCTTTTATGTTTAACAGATGAAAGAATATAATAAAATTGGAAAAGACTAGTAAATTATGAAATTTCCCATGCCATCTTCTAATTCCTTGTCCAACTTTCTTGTGTTGGCAGGTCAGTGCTGGGCCCATCAAAGCTGCGTGTTGTGGTCAAATTTTGTGTGTCAAGCGGAGGATCAATCACTGCTAAACGTGGACAAAGCCATCCACTCAGGGAGCACAGAGGTATGCTGGGATAACTCGTTCATGTTCATCTTGGCTGAAGCATGCAAGAACTCGTGAATAAATTAATGACTGTAAACTTTATGCAAATATTACATCACCTCACTGGAGAACTTGAAAGGTTATGCAAATGAGGGTTAAAATGCTCAGCTCTCTCTTAATGGTGTTTTTTCCTCCCTCCTTTTATTGATTGACCATAATGTGCCTGTATTTTAATTTTATGACAGCTATCTTTCCTGAAACTGTTTTTAGAATGTGTCCTTAATGGCTTCCAGCAAAGATGGACACCAGATTATTTAGTATTTTTGATGCTGGCCCCTATTATCTGCTTTTTATTATTATTTTATATATATATATATATATATATATATATATATATATATATATATATATATATATATATATTTCTGTGTAGCTTTAAAAAAAAAGGTTATAATTATGTAGTATTTCAACTTATTGTATTTATTTATTTATTTATTTGACTTATTTTATTTATATATTTTACTTAGATGTCAAGGTGACATTTCCGATTTTTATATTTTATTTTATTTCAGCTTTATCCTAATTACCAAAAAAAATGTTTAATGGTTTTAGTAAATGATAACAAGTTATAGTAATTAATGATTTTTGTGGAAATTAATTATTTCATAATTACTGTTTTTTGATAATCCAGTTAATTTATTATATTACTAATTCAATGTATGATTCTTTTGGACACAAACCAAAGAATAACATTACAGTTCCAATATAATCAGTATAATATAATACAAAAATGTATTTTTGCCCAGCCCTAATTTTTTTTTTATATCTTGCTCTTGTTTAAAGGAGTAGTTCACTTTAAAATGAAAATTACCCCATGATTTACTCACCCTCAAGCCATCCTAGGGGTTTATGACTTTCTTCTTTCAGACGAATAGAAACGGAGTTATCAGGATAAAAAAAAAAAATCCTGGCTCTTCCAAGCTTGATAATGGCAGTGAATTGCAACCAACAGATTGAAGCTCAAAAAAGTGAATCCATCCATCATAAACAAACTCAACACGGCTCCGGTGGGTTAATGAAGCAAAGCGATGAGTTTGTATAAGAAAAATATTAATATTTAACATGTAAAATTCTAGCTTCCAGACAAACGACCATTCGCAGTCGACTTAAGTCTAAGCGCAACTTATGCGAGTAATGCGATGCACTGCTGATATTTACGCTATGCCATGACGCACTACGCTACTTCCCACGTCGTAAGTTGCGCTTTATATGTAAGTCGACTGCGAATGGTCGTATGTCTGGAAGCTAGAATTTTACATGTTAAATATGAATCTTTTTCTTACACTAACTCATCGCTTTGCTTCAGAAGGCCTTTATTAACCCCCCAGAGCAGTGTGGAGTTTGTTTATGATGGATGGATGCATGTTTTTGAGCTTCAAACTGTTGGTTGCCAATTCACTGCCATTATTAAGCCTGGAAGAGCCAGGATATTTTTTAATATAACTGCGATAAACTCATATACACCTAGTGAGGTGTGAGCGAGGGTGGGTAAATCATGGGGTAATTTTCATTTTAAAGTGAACTACTCCTTTAATATCACTCTAATGACACCTGTTAGAGTTCTTCATATACCTGCTGACTCTTATGGCCATGCTGCTGCGTTTCTGTGAAAGACTAGAGTTGGATGAGAGATCTAACTGGCTGCTAAAGGTCGCCGTTGATCAGCAGTGAAATAGAAAAGGTCACGGCACTCAAAGGGGCAGCGGCGTCATCAGCTTCATCACTTAACACCCCCCATGCAGCAACTCCCTCGAATCACATTCCTTAATAGCGCTCTGCCATTTAATCTTGTGAATTTACAGCAACGCTGCATTTAATGGTAAATGCCAGTTGAGAGCTCAATTAATACGTGTGTGTGATTTGAACGTTCGTATGGGTGGCTCGCCAGATCGACATGCTTTAGTGGAATCCCCCTTAGATGGATGTGCATAAATCGCGCACCGCTCCATTTGAAGGCATGTCTTATCAAAATCCATTTGCTGTGGGTGCGGAACAACTTGAGGTGTGAAACAAAATGCACAGTTAACAAGACGCGGAGAGCAGCTGTAAACATGATGGCTGAGGACATGTCAGGTCTGGACTCATCTCGCAGTGTTGGTTGACTTTTAGCGTACATCTGGTTTCTGAGGAGCTCATTAAGCGGGACGATGGACAGAGACGCAGAACAGATCGATTCAAATAGAAAAAAAAAGGAACATTGGCCTAGTGCTGGTTTTCAGAGGGAAATATGTAAGTGTTTTCATGAAGATGTTATGGGTTACAGTTATAGTTTATGCAAATTGGAACCTAACATTAGGGAAGAGTACATCTGGCCCATGAAACAACCTGCAATGTCGGCAGGAGTTAATGAAATGCAACTGTAGAGCTGAGATGTGTGACCTCTAAGGAATTACACTCTTTTGCTCTCCCTGAATATTTATTAGGAATCGTCTATCCGCTCTCATAGTACAGGTTTGAAAGGTTATGTAATTCGCAGCGAGGCCACAGTGACAGTTGTTTTTGTAAACAGCCATTATTATTTCACAATTATTGTGTTGTCTGAGGTCTTGCATGCTCCAGCTGCTGGTTTTTGCCAGTGGTTGTTGAGTGCTGCAGGCATTTAATGAGGGTAGATGTGGGTATTGTTGTAAAAAAAAAAAAAAAATTACATTATATCAACAAATAATTTCAGTTATTAAGAAAATACTTTAAATATAAGTAAATTAACGTTGATACTGTTCAAATTGAATGCCCTTAATGTTGTGGCAATTTTTCCCTGTGGTTCTGAAAATGGTATTGAATATTAATATTTTTCAAGGTATAATATCAAAATGAGAAATTCCAGTATTTTTGATAACACTAATACTGAGAGTTTGACAAGTATGGTGAAAAGTATGGAGAGAATAAAAATATGATTAGAACTTTTTTTATTGTGATAAATATGATGAGATTGAACTTTGAGCCAATGAAAATGTTGTCATCATTTCCTAAACCTCAAATTAAGAGCATACATTTAGTATGATAAAAGTTTAGGGATGATTAGGGTTAAAGTTTAGGTACTAAAAAATTATGCCTGATTTATTTAAACATGCTGACTGCGTTGTTTAAAGTGCCCCTGTGGTGAAAATCAAGTTTTTAATGTTGTTTATATGTCTATGTGGTGTTTTTAATATGCTTTAATACAAACCATGTGCAAATTCATAAGTAAACACCATTGCTGGGTATTTTCTCTTTAAAACTGCGGTGAACCAAAGACAGTAATATGTTGTTTATATGTCTATGTGGTGTTTTTAATATGCTTTAATACAAACCATGTGCAAATTCATAAGTAAACACCATTGCTGAGTATTTTCTCTTTAAAACTGCAGTGAACCAAAAGACGCGTTCTCAAAATCGCTGGTGTTTCTGACGTCACAAACTACCTTGTAACCAATCACGTCAGTGCCGGCGGGCTTTAGCATGTCATTAACAGCGAAGCCAGGTTATCCCGGTATATTTTTCTGTTGATATGAAAAACTGGGTACATTTTTATCAATATAGCGGGTGTATTATGTATATTACGGTGTTATGATGAACTATATGCGTTTCTCCACTGACGTTCTGAGTTGTTCAGAGCGTTTCTGATGATTTTTAGAAGGCAGCTGTCTGACTCTGAGATGGCGAACGGGAACATGGTTTGTGTAACATTAGCAAGACATTATTAGCTATTTGATAACAGTCAGTCAAAAGGCTAATCATATTAATAACCGTTATGTGTCCGACATTGTGAATAGCGATACCATTGTGCAGCGTTTACCTCAGTAAGTTGGCCGAGTGAATCTGTGAGCTGGTGTGAGTGAGGGGAGGCGGGGCTAATTAGCATATTCATGGTTCCAGATATACTATATGAAACAAGGGTGTAGAGTTACATTCAATCTATTTTAAGGCATGTCAAATTTTTTGGTCACAGGAAAAAAACGTTTAAATATGTAATTTTGGTGATCAAAAATGAGTTTGAGGGATACAGTTGACTACAGTTGACTCCCAGTTCACTAATGGAATTATGCAAATCCAGTAAATGCCCCCAATTTGCTCGTCGCACTGTAAAATATATTTTGTTGTTTCATCTTAAAAAAAAAAAAAAAATGTTTAGGTTGTCAACTTGAAATGTGACATTGTATTAATTGACCTGGATTTTTGAGTTATCTCAACAAGTAAAAGTTATTCTAGCACTAAATTTTAAGTTGTGATAGCTAATTGCAACAATCTTGCAGGCTGTTAAGCAGATTTCCGTGGAGGATGCAGCAGGTTACTGCAATCTGCTGTACTTTACTCTCTATACAGATGCACCACTCTCATTCAGACACCTGAATCAGCTCTTTAAAATGCAGTGCCACTTGACTTACTGCACGTCTAGATCAAAGTGACTTAATTTCAATACACATGCCTCTGAGATACTGCACACAATAGCGACGCAACTGTTTAGTGAATTGGTCCCTCTCCTCTGTGGTCTGTGGGAGATTACAGGCATAATAGAATAATTACACCTCAGTCAGTCTGTCATCGATGTGGTTTGTCACAGCTCTCGCTAGCTGTTAGTCTGACCACAGGCATTACACTGTCAGCTTTCATGTCTCATTGTATAGATTTGTTTGGTTTAATATTAGTTGACAGAAATGTAAGCTTGAATGTTGATTGTGATGAGCAGTTAATGCATGTAAGGTTTCAATTAAGGACTGTTAAAATAATTGATGCCCCCTCTTTTAACATGTTTTAGCATCAAAACTGGAGTCTGCTTTGTCAGTGGTCTCATCAATTATGTCTCATCTTTTATAGCATTGTGCATATTGTAAGCGCCTTGGAGCATCCATCAAGTGCTGTGAGGAGGGGTGTGATCGCTCGTACCATTACCCCTGCGCGGGGGCCGCCGGCACCTTTCAGGACTTCAGGAGGCGCTCTGTCCTGTGCACAGAGCACATTGAGTTGGCCGTCAGCAAATGTGAGAGCTGTCTTTTTTACTATTAATTCATGCACTCTTGTAAAGCAACGCCTTGATGTAATATAAAAACATACTGTCTATTTAGTAAAGTAAAAAAAAATAAAAAAAGCAAGGCAGGTAAAAATCTGAACCGGCCCGACTGGGCCAGAAGAAAAAAACCTTAGAGTTGAGCCCTTATTTATTAAAGCCACAGCTAAATGTGACATTTATTTCAATAGGTTTATTTGAAGATTGTTTTATGTTCCCTTAAATTAAAAGTTGTTATATTTTTTTAAAGCCTATTAAATATTAAAATATTATAACTTTCAATTATATCATATCATATACCATAGTGCTTAGTAAACATATGCCATTAAACAAATATTTAAAATATTCTGGCTTTAAGATGTTTCTACATTATTTTGGAGATTCAAAGTGAAAGTGTTACAACATAAAAATATATTAAAAACTTAAATTAGGTTCGGTGCGATTAATTTGCGATTAATTACAGAAAATCTGTGATTAATTCTGGGTTTTGTTTTTTGATTGACAGCACATATTTTTAGATTTTGAAAAAAGTCTCTTATGTTTCAAGGTTGGATTTATTTGATAAATAATACAGTAAAAAAACAAAACAGTAATATTGTGAAATGTTTTTGTTAACTATTTTAATATATTTTAGAATGTAATTTATTCCTATGGTGGCAAAGCTGAATTTTCAGCGTTCATTACTCCAGTCTTCAGTGTCACATGATCCGTCAGAAATCATTCAAACATGCTGATTTGATGCTCAATAAATATTTCCTATTATTATCAGTGTTGAAAACAGTTGTTTAATGTTTTTGTGCAAACTGTGATCGATTTCTTTTCAGGATTCTCTGATGAATAGAAAGTGCCTAGAATTTGAAAATGCCTTTTGTGACATTATAAAAGTCTTTATCTTCCCTTTTGATCAATTTAATTCATCCTTGCTGAATGAAAGTATTGATTTCTTAACAAAAAAAATTAAAAAGTCTTACTGACTCCAAACTTTTATTTATGACTGGCCACATTTAATTTGATACTCGTCACTTTTTTTCTTTTTTTTACAAGTTAATTTAGCTTTTTCGTGGCCAAAAAAATCTAATTTGTCTTAGCCTGAATATTCTAGATGTTTCTGTTGTTTTTAAAATTCCATAGGATCTCATTGGTGACCAGACAACATAAAAAATGCACTATACCATATTGGTTATCAGCCAATATTACATTGTTTTTATTAATCGTATCAGTCAATATTGGATATTTAATTGGATGTGTAATATAATTAATTATTTAATTTAATTGTATAAGTGATTGAAAATTGTATTAGATTAGGTTAAGTGGATTAGGTCAAAATTAGACTAGAAGCTTGAATTTAGATAGTAAATAGGGTTAATGTTGATTTCTTGTCTCTGTCTCTCTCAGATGAAGAGGAGTCGAACTGTATATTGTGCGACAGCCCCGGGGATCTCCTGGACCAGTTTTTTTGCACCAGCTGTGGGTTGCACTACCACGGCATGTGTCTGGACATCAGCGTCACTCCTCTGAAGAGGGCAGGCTGGCAGTGCCCCGAGTGTAAAGTCTGTCAGACATGCAAGTGAGTTGCAGCCAAGCTTTGCCTTTTATTCTCCTCAGTCTGTATGGCGTGCCTGCGCTGTTACTCATTCCTGTAGATGAATCCTCAATAGCTCATCTTTATTTGTTCATACATCCTTTGAGGTTGCAGTAGTTTGCTTTTCAGTGGAATAAACAGACACCTTCTCTTCTTGTCTTATATTCTCAATTTATAGTCCCTAATAAGACACATTCAATTATATGCTGTATAAAAATCTGATTGGTGGCATAGGCTATGCTATGTCTATGTTAATCTGGAGAGTGGAGACATCTGAACATCTGAACGGTGTTTTTATTTCAACCTTACCGTTTTCCGTTGTTTTCCAAAAGCTTCTAATCCACGTTGGAAAATGCTTAAATCATCTTACAGCATATGTGTAAAATTTAATAAAAGCTCACTGAGATGATACAGAAAGACCAGATGTAAAGTTAAAATAAGGGTCTCATGCTATTTTTCTGGCACAATCATTTCAGCAAAAAATATCCCACCACTTACTGGTGCGTCTAGGTCACACTCAATCGCCATTCTATGTATGGTTGAAAACGCAATTGCCCCCAAGTTTTGAAGTAGGACAACAATTGCGAGTGAATTTTTCTCTCATCTTTGAAGAAATGTAATATGAAGATTGTACAAAGTAACATTTATCTTAAGCAACATGCAAGTGAATAGCACCATAGCATAACCATAGATATCTATTGGTACAATATGCGTCACGTGACTAAAAATGTTTCGGAATACCTCAGTCCACATTACAATGCAAAAACTCAGTTTTAAAATGTATCCATTTGGGAGAGCGTCTTTAAAAAGCTTGACGAAAAGGACGGAGTTTTCAAATGTATTTGGTTTAATGTAGACACAGCCATTGAGATGAATTAAGTTAAGAAATTATGGGCCATTGGAATCAGTTGTACAGAATTGACTGTGTACTTGTATTTTTCAGGGAGCCTGGAGAAGACACTAAAATGCTAGTTTGCGATATGTGCGACAAAGGCTATCACACTTTCTGCATGCAGCCGGCTATGGACTCTATCCCCACCAACGGCTGGAGGTGTAAGGTATGGGCGGCTCTGGTAGACTTTGTTGTTGTCATGACAAAATATGTCCCATTTCTTTAATGCAGTATAGCTAATCATAGCTGTGTGCTTTATAGAACTGCCGGATGTGTGTTGAGTGTGGCACCCGGAGCAGTGAACAATGGCACCACAACAGCCTACTGTGCCAAAACTGTGGTGATCAACAGGACACTACCCTCCCCTGCTCATGTCCCAGCGACGTAGATCCCGAAGCCCACAAAGACCTGCTTTCTTGCCATCAGTGCAAAAGGTACATTCACTTTAAAGATCTGTACTCTGGAACAGGATAGTTCAATATACCTTTAAGCCAATGGTGTCCAAACCTGCTCCTGGAGGGCCACTGTCCTGAAGTGTTTAGCTCCAAGTTTCTAGTGTGCCTAGGAAGACCTTGATTAGCCAGTTCAAGTATGTTTAATTTGGGTTGGAGCTAAACTCTGCAGAACAGCGGCCCTCCAGGAGCAGGATTGGACACCCCTGCTTTAAGCAGATCCAAACATTTTCCATTTCTGGAACCTGATTTTGGATGCAGTGATAAGGTGAATCATTGGCTCCCTCTTTTTTTTCAGGTGGTTCCACCCAGAGTGTGAGCGACCAGGTGAAGGTCACGCAAATGCCCAGCCCAAAGAAGATCACATATGTTCCAGCTGTAGAAACTCCGGCTTTGAATCAGATCCCGTGCGCACGGACGCAGAAGGAAACCAGGCGGAGACTCAATCACATGTGGACGTTGAAGAAGCCGCACAGCTAGTTCCATCAAACAACGATCCTGAGCCTGCCAAAGTTCAAGACATAGAACCTCATCAGTCCGTCAGCGAGATGCCCTGTGAAGAGAAGCAAATGGATGAAAAACAAATGACGGGTGAGACCAACTTAAGTGTCTGCATTGGTAAGGCTTGCAGTTATCATTCTCTTTCCTGCCACTTTCCTGTAGAGTTTACCTCTAACACATTTGCCTGGAAGTTTCTAGTATTCCTGGAGGCATTGATTAGCTGATTCAGCTGTGATTAATTGGGTTTAGAGATAAGCTTTGCTGGATGGTGGCCCTCCAGGAGCAGGATTAGACACCCTTGCCCTAAAGTATACAAGTCAAGTCTTCGATTGCATGATTAAACGGTCAAATACACACAGTCAAAAAAGGTTCCCGACCATGGTTCTCATCCGATAGTGTCAGTGCAGTCAAATCGATAACATTAGTGCTTAAATAGTATATTTTAATACCTTTTGATAGAGTACTGCCCCAGTGATAGCATTTGTAAAAAAATAAAAAATCCTGAGAATGTGTTGTTTAAATTTACAGATTGGCTCCCTTATTGCCTCTTTTTGAATGGCCCAACAAATCAATTTTTTTTGCCTAAGCATGAATCATTTAAATGAATCGTTTTTATTGGCTTGGTTTCTGAGAAACTTTTTGTGGTTTTGGACTGGAATCTTTAAAAGTTTTTATTCGATTTCAGTGTCTTTTTGGCTTGGTGTTGGCTTTTTACCGTTCACTTACTTTCACAGTGGTCCAGTAACTGTGAGTTCAGCTGGGAGTCTTTGAAACTTGAGGACAGAGCTTGCTCTTTGAAGCACCCCAGTCCTTCAGGCCAGAAGTTGCTGAAGTGGAAGAGTAGACCAAAGCATCCCATAGGCCCACATGCCTCAGATCTGTCTGGATTAGCCTGGACTGGTCTTGAGGAAAGGGGTATTTGAAACTTGCCTGGGCCTACTTTGCCTGGGGAAGGCTTAGACTCTATGAAAGTATTGTTTATGTGATATTTTCTGCTTATGTGCTTTCAAATATGTGGATAAAGTCGATAGTGATTCATTGAAATAGCTCATTATTAAATAAAAAATGACAGTCATGTCACCACGTTCCAAAGCCGTATGTCTTCCGTGGCACGCAATTCAATTTTCCACCTAAATACTGAAGAACGTCTCACTTTACAGACCTGCAGGAAGTTTTACTTTCCTGCCAATCTCCTCCATGTGTAATATTCCATCACAGCTTTGCGTTTAACCAGCTTTTGGTGTGCGGTACATTAACACCCCGCTGTCACTGTACAAATGCTCAGCACAGTGTCAGTAACTCAATTCCTCAACCTTTCGGAGAGCAGCTGCCCACAGGCCTTTTACAGCATTATTCGTCCTGGTGCAAATCTCTAGGTGTAGAGGTGAGAGATCTGGCCTCATCCCACGCTGGGTTCATGGTTATTTAGTGTGCCACAGGGCGGCCTGAACATGTGTGCTTGCATTATGCTGTGTGTTGTAGCTGTACTTTGAAATGGTGCAATAGTGGAAAAAATAATTCGGACAGAATGTGATATAAAGCATAAAGACTTGGTCCAAATCCAAGTTTGAGCTCACCCTGTGCCCAAGCAGGTCCCTTTAATGCATTATTTGGGTTAGAGTCGCAGTATGGTTCCATCATCAGCCTCAGTGCCAGGATGAGGACTAGTGGCAGCTGTTTAAAAATATATCTAGATAACTAATCAGGAGAAAGGGTGCCAGTTGCACCATGCTATTAAAGTATTTGGCTTTTTTTTTTTTTTTTTTTACTTCAAGGGTTTTTCACCCAAAAATTAAAATTCTCTCAGTAATTGCTCACCCTCATGTTGTTCCAACCCTGTAAGGGTTTGTTGATACATTTCGATATCGATTTATTGGCCATCTACTTTATGAAGTCTACGTAATATTTATATTTTTTACTTTTTTTTGTGGTATTTTGAAATTTGTGACGTGGCCATAGGTGGTGGTGTGGATGATGCTGGATGAAGATGATGCCTTTACCACAACTTCAAGGCTTCTGCTCATTGGTCTTTGACCCTCACATCGATTTTAGAGTGGCTTGTTTACAGCAGAGAGTTAACCTTGTTCACCTTTGTAGATGATGCCCAATGGCTCTTGGCCATTCTCTTTAGCTTTTACTCTGCTTCTCTCTCTCTCTCTCTCTCTCTCTCTCTCTCTCTCTCTCTCTCTCTCTCTCTCTCTTCTTTTTTTTATCTCTTTCTCCATTGCATTACATTAAATTACGTTACATGTCGAGATCTAGCAGTGTTCACCCATCAGAGAAAGTCCCCATATGTGCCTAATGGATTATGAATGAGAATGAGAAGCAAACCTTCCATGAAATAAACGTTACAGTTTATTTTGTAATTGTTTAATTACTTTTAACTAATTAATTACAATTTTAAAAGCTTTCTTATTAAATGTTTTTAAAGACAAACTTAAAGGGTATGATGGATGAATGGTAAAGGCAATCGAAATGTAAAAATAGAGGAAATGAGCAATTCAATATCCAATAATGTCTGATGCCAATAAATTAAAAACAGGTCTAAAATCGGTCATTAACCTATATGGTACCTATTGTGAATTTCTAACTCAAGAAAAAAAAATATAACAACAAAAATACATGAAATGGCCCTTTAACTTGACATTGACATTGACATTACATGAATTGGATGTATAACCGTCGTCTATTACCCAGAACCGACTTCATCTGACATAACAACCCATAAGTAGCAAGTATCACTTCTTCCCGTAATTAAAAGATGTGCTGAATTACCGAAAGCATGAGTCATTATTGTATGCCTGTATCTTCTCTCTATTAAAGCAGTCACAGGTCCAGATCAGAATCATGATCTATCTCTGCTCTTCTGATTAGAAAGAAACCTGCCCTCTAATTACTACAGATGGTGCTCCGCTAATGTCAGCCGCTCCGCACAATAGTCATTTAGTCTTCTGTGATTATGTGATTTCTGTAATGGCTGGTTATCTGTTCCTAGTGGAGATATGAGGTGATTGATCTGATAAGACCCTCAGGATCAATGACTTAAAGTGCCTGAGGTGGACATTTGTTGTTCAAGGCATACACTGAACAGAAGAGAGCAATGTTATAGACAGTAAGAGGACAGTAAAGTATGCTAAAGTGTAGTTAGAGGCACAAATCAAATGTACAGCGTGTAATGTATATAAGGAGACACTGGATAAATTGTCCTAATTGGAGGCGAAGATTACCGTCAGTATTTGTGTACCGCTCAAAGCCATTGTATTCTCTTGAGCACAGTGTTTTCTGAAAAACACACATGCCATATGTGCCTGCGTTCACACTTTCCCCTGCACTTTTCTATCCTGTTGAGTTGTTTTTCCAGTCCTGTAATTATTTCCACTAGTGCTTAGAGCAGTTTGTATTACATAACATAAGTCGGGACACTCTATTGATTTTTTTTTTTTTTCTCCTCTAGAAATTGGTGCAGACGCTAGTGGCGATTTAGCCAAGCCAGAGTCCAGCGAGACCTCACACCACAGCACAGAAAATGAAAGGACTTCAGGTACTTCATCTACTCTGTTTGCTTTCAGTGACACATACATATATTTAATATTATTGAGGATGCCCTGATCTTAACCATAACCAAGATCCTGTATATGTTAGTTGTTCAAAACAAGTGGATGAGAATGAATTTGTTGAAAAATTCAAAAATCCTTTGACAGTTAAAATGAACATTTGACGATAACATTCGAGGACACTCGTCTTCCACAAGCAATTAACCAGTCCATAACCATAAATTCTGAAATAAAAATTGAAGTCAGCATAAAACAGCATTCACATCCCATTTTATTTATGTAATCTGACATATTTAGGGCAGGATATTCACTGAGAGAAAATGTAATCGGACGGATGTGATTTTGTACATTGGGATTCGGTCGTGAAAAGTGGATGCTGCATATCAGAATGGTTGTTAATTATACATTTTGATAAAGATAATGTAGAAAAACGTTCTTCCTTTATTTGGTTCAAGTAGTCTATAACAATAAATAAATTACAAATAAATGTATAAACAGTTACAAATACATTTTAAATTGGAAAGAAAAAATGCTATTTGACTTCTCTAGCTGTGTAATGCCCTGCTTTAGTATTATAATTCTTATGTTTTTAATGGCTCCTGTATGGTAAATTGCTTGTGTTTTTCCACTTTTGATAAACACATCTCCACATAAATGTACATTTAATTTAAGGTTGATTTATAGGAACATTAACATAATTTTTTATTGCATGTATTTAAATGCATAACATTTTCTCTAATGCTGAATTAGAGAATTCACTTTGCACTTTGTGAAAGCACTTTGCTTTCACATGCCAACAAAATACATTTTATTGTATCTGACCAAATGTATAAGGTCGTCATTTCTTTTCTTTTCCTTCTTCTTTTTTTCCAGGTTACTATTCACCAGGTTACATTTACAAGACCATTTTTAATGATTTTGTAGTTTCTAATGTACAAATAATCCATTAACTCTCTCAATTAATATTTTATTTGAATCTGTCTTTAAAGCTGCATTCATTATATACCATTAGTTCTGCATCAGTTCTATACCATCAATATTTCAGCTCTGAATAAAGCAGTAGAAACATAAGCCCAAACAGCCTGCTTCTTAATATAATTATAACAATATGGTCAGTAATGTTATAATAATAACATTATGGTTCAATTTTACCTTGTGACCCGCTGTGGAAAATCCCTGTGTATTTTTGTAAATCTTTGGAAGTCATTTTGAATGTTGATTTTGGAATGTTCCATGTTGCAGTTACATCTCCTCAAAAGACAAAAGATCCTGAAGATTCAGAGCCGGACGAGCAGAAGCTGGATTCAGCTCCGGAGACGTCCCCGGTCCAGCAGCTTGTGACGTCCTTTGAAACCGAGGAGCTTCCAGAGACTTCAGCTACACTCACGGAAAACATTTCCAAAAGTGAGGATGACAGCAAGCCCTGCCTGGAGGAGCAGAAATCCAACCTATCACCCACCAAAGAGCCAACTCCAGCCTGCACTTCCCATGAGGAAGAACCCATGGAGCTTTCCTCCACAGAGGAACCTTCCTCAAAGGCGCATGGAGTTACTGTAGAGCCTGAGGTCAGTACTGATAAGACTACGCCAGTAGTTCAGAGCCAGGAGGAAACGGATGTTATGTTGCTGCAGCACGACATCATTCCTGAGAGGCGCATGGAGGAAATGGACATCTCTATGGATGTTGATCAGAGATGTTTGGCCAAGCTGAGCTCACTGGTGGAGGAGAGGACGTCTTTACAGCAACCTCCATGCAGGCAGCCTGAGGGGTTGCCCTCGGTTGGGCAGGGGGCGTCCCAGCTCCATGCCCTGGTCCAGGCTGTCTCAGGAGAAGCCATTAGCAATGTGCCTTCATCCACCTTCATACCATTCACTCCAAAAATCGGCATGGGCAAGCCGGCCATCTCTAAGAGAAAGTTTTCACCTGGAAGGCCCAGAGTCAAGCAGGTCAGTCATATACTTTATGATTAATTCATTATCTGGATTTTTTTCTTTTTTTTTGGTAGATGAATTAATAAGCATAAGGTTCTGTTCAAACAGACAATTAAATTCAGTTCGGTTCAATTCAATGTTTTTGCCGTGTCCGATTCTGATTCGTTATTTGTGATCTCGACAGCATATAAACCAAAGCCACAACTGCGACTTTATTTCTTGTAATTGTGAGTGTATATCTCATAATGTGACATTATATCTTATGAAATGTTTATATCTCATCATTTGATTGTATATCTCACAATTGCAAAAATATTTCTCGTAGTTGCAACTCTCGTAACTGCAACGTTATTTCTCATAATTGCAATTATATACCTCAATATGACATATCTCACAATTGTGAATTTTTTCCTGTAATTGTGACCATATATCTCACAATTGTGGCTTTATTTCATGATTGCAACATTATTTCTCGTGATTGCGACTATATTTCAGTATGACATTGTATCTATCTCACAATTATTTTTAAAAAAAAGTCCTGTAATTGTGACCATATATCTTACAATTGTGATAATTGCAACGTTATTTCTCGTAATTGCGACTTTTATCTCAATATGACGTATCTCATAATTGCAATTTTTTCCTGTAATTGAGACCATATATCTCGCATTTGCGACTTTATTTCTTATGATTGCGACTTTATTTCTCGTAATTGTGACTTTATATCTTAATGTGACATTGCATCTCACAATTGCAATTTTTTTCCTGTAATTGTGACCATATTATCTCACAATTAGGACTTTATTTCATATGATTGCAACATTATTTCTCGTAATTGCGACTTTATATCTCAAAATGACATTGTATCTCACAAGTATGATTTTTTTTCCTGTAATTGTGACCATACGTATATCTTACAATTGTGACTTTATTTCTCGTAATTCCAATATTATTTCTTGCAATTGCGAGTTTATCTCAATATGACATGATATCTCACAACTGCAAAAGATGTTTCCTGTAATTGTTGACCGTATATATCTCACATTTGCAACTTTATTTCTTTTAAGCGTGACTATTTCACAATATATCCCACAAGTGTGAAGTTATTTCACATAATTGTGACATTTTTTCGCAATTGCGTATTTGTTCATAATTGTGACTATTGCTTGTAATTGCTACATTATACCTCACAATTGTGATTAGCAGTTTCATGTTTTACTCTTAAGCATGTTTCGATATGTTTTAGTCTAAACACTCAGATATGCTCTCTACTGGAAATATTGGTGATTTGTGAATGTAAAAGATTAATTTTGTGCTGGAACACAATAACAATAGGCAACTCATGGGAAAATGTGAACTTCCATGGTTGGAAGCCTGATTATAGACAATATGTGTGATAAATTGAACATTTTATGAGATATGACACAGGCTTCAAATATCAATTCAAAGGGAATTATCTCAGCATCAGACCTCTCACATACATGTCATACTCAGCCATCAGATCATCATTCATGCATCACATCCTGTTTATGATTGTGTTTTCCTGTTAACCAAACCTTCCTACATATACTTCCTAACAAGGCAGCGTTTCTCCTGACAGACATGGAGAAAGATGCACCCAGAATGCTCCTCAGAGCAACTAAATTCCAACTAGCGTATACACGCATTTGCATATTTGTTTAAAAACAGACGTGTTAATTTCACTTCAGGCAGCTTTACGTTTTAATTGAGCAAGTCTTAAGTCACAGCCATCATCGTGATTTCCGGATGATCGCTAAGTATTAATTAACTTTATAGCCACACACGGATTAATTAGAGGAATTAGGCGGCTGTAAGAGGCCTGCTCTTTTGCACCCTTTGTGCGCTCGAGTCATGTGTTGTCGTGCTGGCATAATCACATGCGTTTGTAAACAAGACGGAGAGTGTCTCTGTTGTCATGGCAACAAAGGTAGCACGGGCATTCTGATGCCAGGCCTCTCTATAACAGTAAAGGCCTGTTCGCAAGCAAAAGTGAAACGAATCGCAGACGAAAGGTCTATTGACAGCAAGAAAAGTGAAAGTCATTCCAGTGCTTTAATGCGAAATACAACTTGCAACTCACCTTTATTAAAACAATATTAAATATTAATATTAATTAATTATTCATTAAATATTAAATGTGTATGCATTTATGTGTATATATGTATATTTATACATATACATTATTTATATTATTACATATAAATAATTCCTCAATGAGTTGAGTAATTAAAGCAAGAGTCAATTATGTAAATTAAGAGTAATTTCTAAGACAGTAATAAAATTAAAAAGTAGAAAATTACAAGCAATAAAGCAAATAAAGACAATAGAAA